>NC_137350.1:31527517-31880017 GCF_965287045.1 Carcharhinus amblyrhynchos | reverse complement strand
ATTAAAATCATAATTCACATTCATAGGAATTCACCGGACTGTCAGAAATTGCAAATTAGGAAACTTGGACTCCAAAGGTTCTTTCTGGACTGTTCTATACATAGTTTATTTTTTTCCTTTGGTTTCTGCTTTCTACCCCTTTCCATTGTGATTACCCCCAACACTTTGATTCCTCCTGACTCACTGATACTACAGATTCCATTGATTGCACCATTCAGACTCCTACACTGATGGTGTAGGTCACACCATATTTCCAAATCCAAACTTGATCTCTTTCCTCAAATCCTCTGGCACTGTACCCTCATTATCTTTTCTTGCATTCATTGCCAGATTCACTAAGTATTTCTGCACTCAAACCTCCCAGGACCAACCTGGAATTATCCCATTCCATAGAACCATAGAATCCCGACAGTGCAGAGGAGGCCTTTTGCCCCATCGTGTCTACACCACTCTCTGGAAGAGCATCTTACCCAGGCCCACCCCACTGCCGTCTCCTCATAACCCCACACATTTACCATGCCTCATCCGGTTAACATACACATCTTGAATCACTAAGGGCCATGGTCAATCTATCTAACCCGCACATCTTTGGACTATGGTTGGAAACTGGAGCACCCAGAGGAAAATCACACAGAGAAGGGGAGAACATGCAATCTCCCCATAGACAGTGACCCAAGGCCAGCATCGAACCTGGATCCCTGGTGCTGTGAGGCTGCAATGCTAACCACTATGCCACCACGCCACCCATTTCAGTTCTGATCTTTTATTTTCTCCTCCTCAAATCTCTGTTCCCCAATTCTTGTTCTTTCATAGCCAAAATCAAATGCAAAGACCTCAAGGATTTTTTTGACTGTAAGATTGAGACTGTCTGTGCATCAGTCACTGTTCTTTCTTCTCCTTTCCTTGTCCCTCCGTCAATCCAGTTCCAACCCCAATACTCCACAGTTTCACACTCACTTCCTATATGGTCTCTTTAACTTCACTGAGACTTAATTTCTGTTCCCTTCAACCTCATCCTGTTCAGCTCATCACTATTCAACAACTCCCATTGTTATTTGTTTCCTTTCCTCAGGCATCTTCCCAAAGGGTGGTGGCACAGTGATTAGCACTGCTGCCTCACAGCGCCAGGGACCCATGTTCAATTCCCCACTTGGGTCACTGTCTGTGTGGAGTTTGCACATTCTCCCTGTGTCTGAGTGGGTTTCCTCCAGGTGATCAGGTTTCCTCCCACAGTCCAAAGACATGCAGGTTAGGTGAGTTGGCCAGGCTACATTCTCCCTCTGTGTACCTGAACAGGTGCCGGAGTTTGGAGAATAGGGGATTTTCACAGTAACTTCATTGCGGTGTGAATGTAAGCCTACTTGTGACTAATAAATAAACTTTGCTTTAATTTTAGAATTATCATCACCTCATCTTCAAACATCCACCTTCAACTCATCCATGTTGTCCAAATACCATCCCAACTCTCTAACATCTCTTTTCCTTCCAATATCTTACATATGTTCTCTCTCAGAGCTCCACAAACATCCACTCCATTGTGTCACGACTAAATCCTTTTGACTTGGGTTCTCACAGCATTGGGATAGCTTTAGCAAATAAACTTCTTTGTTGTGAGTGTAGTGAATAATGCTTGCTGATCTATTTAAATCCCCTCCATAGCATCTGACAAGGTCAAACACATCATGAAGATAAACCTTTTTAACGCAGTGAATGGCTACAGTGTGGAATCACTGTCTGAGAGTGTGGTGGAGAGAGATTCAACTGTGGATTTGGAAAGGGAAAATTGTGCAGGGCTACAGAGAGGGAAACTACCTAGATTCTACTTGCAGAGAGCCATTACAGACTTGGTAGGCCATAACCATTCTTTTAAGTTTATTTATTAGTGTCACAAGTAGGTTTACATTTAGACTGCAATGAAGTTACTGTGAAAAACCCCTAGTCGCCACACTCTGATGCCTGTTCGGGTACACTGAGGGAGAATCCGAGCATGGTCAATTCACCTAATCCGCAAGCCTTTCTGACTGCGAGACGAAACCGGAGAACCTGGAGGAAACCCACGCAGACATGGGGAGAACGTGCAGACTCCGCACAGACAGTGACCCAAGCCGGGAATTGAACCCGGGTCCCTGGCACTGTGAGACAGCAGTGCTAACCACTGTGCTACCGTGCCCACCTTGATTCTATGATTCCTCCTCCATCACTTCATATCGTTCAGTCTCAGGAACTTCTTTCTTCCACGGATGTGAACATCGCTAGCAAGCTCAGCATTTCTGACCCTTGCCTCATTGCCCTTCAACTGAGCAACTTTCTCAATCATTTTGCAGGGCAGTTGCCTTTCAGCCAGTTCGTCTCCAAAATGGGTTGTCTCTACACCCTCACAATAAAACTTCAGCATTGCTGAAAATAGAGACATGTTATCGAATCTTTTCATCTTGCACTCATCAGGATAGCCTCACAATAATACCATTATTTTCAGAATCCACTGAGGATCTTGCCTTTAACCTCTTTTCCTCTTTAGATAAATGCTCCCCATCACTGAAACCATCTACTTGAAAGAGTCCAATTTTTATCTTATCACACATTATAGTATCACATAATCACTTCTTGAAATGAAACCTATAACATAGCAGTCAGCCCATCACACCGCTACTAACTCTTTCGAGAACTATTCATTTCCTTTGCAATTTTTTTTGCTCAAAAAAAATCCACTTCCATTTGAAAAGCTTCTACTTTGCTGTTTCTGCTACGACATTTCACACCTTAACAAACACCCACAAGGACAGATTCCCGAGATTACGTAGAAACACATGTAGAAGCTAAGAGCAGGAGTAGGCCATTTTGCCCTTCAAGCCTGCTCCACCATTCATTATGATCATGGCTGATCATCAAATTCAATATCCTGATCCCTCTTCCGCCCATATCCCTTGATCCCTTTAGCCCGAAGAGCTATTTCTAATTTCTTCTTGAAATCACAGCATTTAGCCTCAGCTACATTATGTGGTAGTGAATTCCACACATTCACCACCCTCTGGGTGAAGAAATTTCTCCTCATCTCAGTCCTATAAGGTTTAGGCCTTATCCTCGAACTATGACCCTCGTTCTGGACTCTGCTACCATCAGGAACATTCTTTCTGAGACTACCGTGTTAGAATTTTATAAGTTTCTATGAAATCCTCTCTCACTCTTCTAATCTTCAATGAATATAATCCTAACCAATTTAATGTCTCTTCATATGACACCCCAGGAATCAGCCTGGTAAACCTTCAGTGCACTTCCTCTATAGTAAAGACATGCTTCCTTAGATAAGGACATCAAAACTGCACACAGTGCTCCAGGTGTGATCTCACCAATGCCCTAACAATTGTTGTAAAATATCCCATTTCCTATACTCAAACCCCTCGCTATGAAGGCCAACATACCATTAGCCTTCTTTACTATCTACTGTATCTGCCCGCTTACTTTCAGTGACAGCGCACAAGGACACCAAGGTCTTGCTGAGTATCCATCTCTCCGAATTTACACCCATTCAAAAAATAATCTGTCTTCCTATTTTTGCTATCAAAGTGAATAACCTCATTATTTATCTAAATAAATACTGCATTTGCCATGTAGATGCCCACTCACTCAGCCTGTCCAAATCACACTGAAGTATCTCTGCATCCTCCTCACAGCTCACCCTCCCACCCAACTTTATAGTATCTGCAAATTTAGAGATAATACATTTAACTTCCTTGTCCAAATCATTAATAAATAATGTGAACAGTTGGGGTCCTATCACAGATACCTATGGTACCCCACTCGCCACTGGCAATCAGAAAAAGACCCATTTATTCCAACTCTTTGCTTCCTATCTGCCAACCAGCATTCTATCCATCTCTACACATTACCTGCAATCCCATGCGCTTTAACTTTACATACTAAGTTGCTTTGTGAGATTTGTCGAAAGTCTCCTGAAAGTCTAAATAAACAACATCCACCCAGTTCTCCCTGATCAACTCTACTTGTAACATCCTCAAAGAATTTCAGTAGCTTTGTTGAGCATGATTTCCCTTTTGTAAATCCATGCTGATTTTGTCTGTGTATCCCATCGCTTTCCAAAAGCTGTGCTATGATATCATGATGATTGACTCCAGCAACTTCCTTACTACCGACAATAGACTCACTGATCTATAGTTCACTGTTTTCTCTCTACCTCCCTTTTTGAATATTTTCTCTTGAACATTTTTCTTAGCCCCGAGGTAAAGAATTCATTTTAGTATCTCCACCCACCCCTGATCACAAGATTTCCTTTCTTCACCCTGCCTTTATTTTACTCACACTCATCAAAGCATATACAATGGCTGGAAATCTCTGACCTTGCCCGTGGCTGGGATTCTCCAGTCCCGCTGCAGTGAATGGAGTTTTGGCTGAGTGCCAAATTCTCCATACTCAGTGGTGGGAGTAGCAGGGCAAACAAAATCAGAGGATCACAATCAATATCTCTTTCTATCACCTCTTTACTTTCTCACTCAATTTCCCAAAATAATTTTGATTTATTTTGTCCCTTTATTCATCATGTTCTACTTTTTAAAGTCTTGGTTTAATTTTGTGTTCTCTGCTTCTCCAAGGAGCACCACCTTTTCCCGCACCCACTTTGTTCCAGATGTAGAATGTACCCTCAGAGCTGGAAAGCAAATGAAAGACTTGCGTTTATATGGTGCTTTCATTCCTGCAAAATGTTTCAAAGTGCTTTTCAGCAAATGAAGTACTTTTCTGAATTGTGGTCACAGTTGTCACACAGGAAGCAACAGTGGCCAACTGGAGCACAGTAAGATCCCCCAGTTAGCAACATGATAATCAGAATATACATTTTTTGTGAGGTTGTTCAAGGGATAAATATTGACCAGGACACTGGACAAATATTGGCCACTCCCATGCTCTTCTTCGACATAGTCTCGTGTGATCTTTGACATCCATCTGACAGGGTAGATAGGCCCCCAGTTTAGCATCTCATCCAGCAGAAAACACCTCCAACAGTGCAGATCTCTTCAGTACTCCCTGAAATGTTAGCCTTGATTTTCATTCATGGGACATGGGCATCACCGGCTGGCCAACATTTATTGTCCAGCTCTAGTTGCCTGGGGGCAGTTGAGAGTCAACCGCATTGCTGTGGCTCTGGTGTTACATATAGACCAGACCAGGTAAGGACCTAAAGGACATTAGTGAACCAGATGAGTTTCTCCGACAATCGACAATGGTTTCATGGTCATTAGTAGATTTTTAATTCCAGATTTTTTTTATTGAATTCAAATTCCACCATCTGCCTTGGTGGGATTCGAACTTGAGCCCCCAGTACATTAGTTGAGTTTCTGGAATAATAGTCTAGTGATGACTCTGTGGGACTTCAGCCCCTCAAACCGTGCTACATGAGATCAATCCCATGTACTTGATTCAGTCAATGGCACTTAGAATTTCCTATTGTTGGCAAGCCATTCTACTTTCCAATTACTCAACTCTTTTTATCTAGTTCCATATTTTAAAAAAATTTATAAACCAATCTTATAATCCCTAGATTGTCCCCCTTTATCACTTTCAGATATTGACAAACATTATTTTATTTTTTTCATGAGCAAAACTTTTCATTTCCTTAAAAATCTTTCCCACCCAGAGATGAGAAAGAGCTGAGTAGGTGAGCTTGCGGTATATAAATGCCGCCTAGCTCTTTTATCAGCACTGGGACGAACCTCCTTCACTTCCACATCTTAATCTGACCACAGAAAGGCCAGCTACTGACAAGTGAAGATCTTCTCAATATGAATTCTGTTATTGGTAAGCGTGTGTTTTGGCGTGTTGGAAGGGCCGGGGTATTAAATAATCAACTTTATTTCAGAAGAAAAAAGAAAACTTTTTAGAAGTAGTTACAGCCTGCTTCCTCATTGGCCTGCTGTGTGATGACGTGAGACAGTGAAAGAGGATACGTGTTCCTGTGGAATCGAAGGGAAGGGAGCAGGGATTCCAGAAAAAGGGAGAGAAATAGAGGGAAAGAAAGGAAGGGTGAAAGATAAAGTTGGAAGTCAAGAACACGTTTTGCTGTCGCTTGTCTCGTCTCCCCAGCAGTCTGTTAACCACAGCCTGTATCTTCCTTTACAGCTCTCTGGATGGTCTGCTCTGTGTTACAAACAGGCAATCTCTGTCAAGCTGCTCCAACTTCACCCTTGGAGATTTCAGGTGATCAGATACCGCCGGAGTTCCGGGACGGGCTGGAAAGAAACAGGAATTTTGTGTTACAAATCAGGAACACGGTCCAAAGTCTGCTGGAAGCGCATGTGAGTAGAGACAGATTTCCAACCCCAGCCCCCTGCAATGTGTCAATTGAACTTGTAACCACATGAAGAAATGTAGCAAATATCGAATAGATGTTGGAATGGGGAGGATGATAAAACAGAGGGTACATTTCCGAAACTATGAAGTTTCGATATGTTTTTGAGCGGCTTGTTCCGGATTTTGTACATTTTGAATGAATGAGACGCACATCCTGACCAGGGACATTCACTTAGCCCAGCTAACGCGCACTCTCATTGCTACATTGCCCGGGGATGTTAATCTCAAACGATATGGCACTGAGTCAAAACTCGTATCAGTAGGCTAGCTTCTTTCCTGAAGTCACATCAGCGCCCATTTAATCTCCAGGGGAAAACTTTGCAATTTTTTTTAACTATTAACTGGCCAGATGTGTCGATGGGGGAAAGATCGGTGATCTGTTGGTTGGTGGAATCTGTTTGACATAGGCTGAACGTGCAGTAGTTAAGTCGCCAGAGTTGATGTGACATCGGTTGGAAGGCATCAGGTTAGTTCTGAGTTAGTTGATCTAAAGTCCGTTATAAAGTTAATGGAAACTGGGATCCATTGCAAAGCAGTTCTTATCTGGGATCCATTGTAAAGTTGATCCAAATAGGATCCACTGTGAGTTGATCTAAACAGGGATCCATTATACAGTTGATCTAAGCTGGGATAAGTTGTATATGTGTTCTAAAGTGGGATCTATTGTAGGGCTTTTCTATGTTAGGATCCATAATAAAGTTGATCCAAACTGGGATCCATCACAAAGCTGATTTAAACTGGAATCCATTGTAAAATGGTTCTCAACTGGGACCAATTATCAAATTGATCTAAACTAGGATCCACTGTAAAGTTGTTCCAAACTGGGATCCATTATAAAGTTGATCTAAACTGAGATCCATTGTAAAGTTATTCAAAGCTAAAATCTGTTAGGGTTGATCCAAACTGGGATCCATTGTGATGGCGTGACAGAAGTCTTAAGCGCTTTTTGAATAAGTGCAGACCTCAGGATTTCTGATCCTCCTTGGTTACCTAGCATTAGTTAATAGGAAATGGAATGATTTGAGGTCAGCATCAGTGGTTCTCCTCAATAAAAATGACCATGAGCAGTATTTCAGCCCAACAGTGAGGACACATTGCCCAAAACAAAAACTTGCTTTGGAGCTTCTGCTTGTTTCCGTTGTGAGAATAAAGGAAGCTTTTACCCTTTGGTTAAGCAAGACCCACTCAAAAGTTGCATCACTCACTTAGCTGTGCATGCTTGGAAGAAGCTTTCAGTTTTCACCCAGTGAGCTTTTCTGCCTCAGCCCATTCAAACCTTCATTCACTTGGATGTGACTGGAAAATCCCAGTTATCGCAGAATCATAGGGACTGAGAGCCCATGTATAAACCACAGGGAATATTCCAAATGCCATTTGAACTCTTTTGCTTATCAAAACCTTCCTAAACTAAAATCCCTGTGGATTGTTAGGGAGATAAGTGTAGTCCAGTTTCAGTGTAGAGATCCCATTCACATTGCAAGCCAGCTAACTGACTGTCCAAAGCATCTTAACTACCTGTTTTGTGTAAGCACTGTAGCTGTCTGCATATCTGCCTTTCTGGATTAAAGGCTGTCATTGTAGCAGCAACAGGGTTGTCAGGAACCTTCTTAAGGCAATCCCTCATGTGGGGGTATGGTTTCTGAGCGCTGGCCACACCCACCAGTACATCCGTCATCCTTGTGGCCATTGGAGAGTGTCAACTTCTTAAAGCACCACTGTCCAGCTCCTTTTGACATTAGTCAGTGGGGCTGCTGGTGAGCAGTAAGGAGCAAATAACCCAAGCTGGTTTCCCTCTCCTGCAGCCCAGGAAACTGAAGGCAATTGTAGCATCCCAGTCCCGCCCTGAGCTACTTCATTGTAAGCCGTCTCACACTGGGAGCATTGTGGTCTACCTAGCTCAGATTCACCCACGTGTTGTACTTGCCCACAAAATCATCAAAGCCCTGTAATGATTTTTTTCCAATGAGATGGCAGCTTGATATGATACATTCACAAATAGCGTTAATTATGACCTCGTTCCATTACTTGGTGTGTAGATCCAAATCACAAACCAGACATTCATGGAAGCCAGAGTGAATGAGCTTAATATGCAAAACTTTGGAATGACTACAGTGCCAAAGGTTTAGATGAATTGGGTTAATCCACGTTTTATAGGGAGTGATTCCTAGGCATTGGCCTAGTGATATATCACTAGACTATTAATCCAGAAACCCATCTTATGTCCTGGGGACTTGGGTTTGAATCCCACCACGGCAGATGGTGAAATTTGAATTGATTAAAGATACCTGGAATTAAGAATCTGCTGATCACCATGAAAGCATTATCAATTGTTGTAAAAACCCATCTGGTTCACTAATGTCTCTTAGGAAAGGAAATCTGCCGTCCTTTCCCGGCCTGGCCTACACGTGACTCTAGATACATACAAATGTGGTTGACTCTCAACTGCACTCAGGCAACTAGGGATGGGCAATAAACACTGGCCAGCCAGTGATGCCCATGTCCCATGAATGAATAAAAAATAATCAACCCCAGTGAATAGAGATGTTCCAGGATACTAGGGCTAAAACATATTCCTGTATAATAGGGGATCCACCTTCCCCTCCCTCAGCTGCACCCAGCGAGTTGCAAGTTAAGTTGACATCCAGCCCAAACAAAAGGGGACTGCATTATAGAAAGGTTCAAGAACAGAGATTTAGTGGATGTGAAACAGTTAAGAAATGGGTTTGACAACACAGGACAAGGGTAGCAGTAGATTATGTCATTGACTTGCCTTTCTTATCCTATCACAGAGATCAGAGCACCAATTCATATATGAAGATCAACTGGGCTTGTTAGCTGAATCCCAATACCTAATGTCTGTTCAAGTTACCAGCTGTACTCTGACTGACTTCCACTTGGTGAGTAATACTGGCGTCTTATATTTCAAGGTTTGGAGGGATCAAGGTGATCAAGAGATCACCAATAAATTGGATGAGTAATTTAATCAGATTTGCTAAGGTGCTGCTTTAACCCACTCAATTGTAGACATTTTGGCGTATAAATATTGATGTAATGTGAGATTTGGAAGGTGCACATTGTAAATCTTTCTCTGGCAACAAGCTAAATTCATACACACGATGATCAATGTTATAGGAGATCCATCAGTTTGATGTGTGCATTGTATCAAGTAAAACAAAGGCACACAGTCCATTAGTTAAGCATCAGCAAAAGATCCAACACTCTTGAATCAAACCGAATGGCTTTCCAAGTCAGCCACATTGCTGTGGGTCTGAGGTCAGGTGTAGGGCAAATCAGGTCAGGATGGTAGACTTGTTTCTCCAAATGTAGGAACAGAGGTCAGATTTTCAGGACCTCAGGCCTATTCCACCATTCAATGGGATCTTGGCTATATCCATGTCCCATATTCCTTTTGGCTAACAAATATTTATGAATCTCACTTTTATACTTAACAATTGATCCAGCATTAATTGCCATTTTCAAAAGAAAAATCCCAACTTTTAAACCTTTATTGTGTGTCAAAGTGTTTCCTAACTTCACTCCTGAAAAGTATGGCTCTCAGTTTGGTCAGGTTCCTTGTCCTAGACTCACCAACCACCACAGATAGTGCCTCTCCATCTACCTTATCTGTCCCCTCTAATATCTCAAAACTTCAAACTAATCACCCCTAACCTCTTACATTTCAGGAAATATAATCATAGTTTGCACAATCTCTCCTCATCCAGGTATCAAACCTGCACGTAACTCCCTCCCAGGGTGGTGGTGCTTAGAATTGCTCACATCCTCCAGGAGTGGCCTGCCCAGCGCTTTGTATAGCTCAAGCATGACTTCTGTCTCCTTGTGTTCCAAAGACAAATGAACCAGATGGGTTTTTGACAATAATCTGCCAGTTTCATTATTATCCTTACTGATAATAGATTTAATTTCAGAGTTGTTTAACTAAACGTAACGTGGGGAAGATCCTAGAATCCTACAGTGCAGAAGAAGGCCATTCAGCCCATTGAGTCTGCACCAACTGCAATCCCACCCAGGCCCAATCCCCATAACCCCATGTATTTACCCTAGCTAGTCCCTCTGATACAAAGGGGTTATTTAGCATGGCCAATCCATCTAGGCCGCACATCTTCTGGATGCCAATCTGGAAGCCCAGGTTAATATCCTGGGAATAGAAGTTCAAATCCCACCACAACAGCTGGTGGAATTTGAATTCAATTAATATCATTAATTAATAATAATCTGCAAACTGACACCAAGAAAGCTGTGAGGTTCAGTTTTTGAAAAGTTGGTTACAGAGGTAGAGAAGCACAGGCCAGGAGAGATGATGACCAGTGGTATTATCACTAGACTATCAATTCCAAAAACTCAACTAATATTCTAGGGATCTCGGTTCAAATCCCGCCATGGCAGAGGGTGGAATTTGAATTCAATAAAAAAAATCTGGAATTAAGAATCTACTGATGACCACGAAACCATTGTCGATTGTCAGAAGAACCCATCTGGTTCACTAATGTCCTTTAGGGAAGGAAATCTGCTGTCCTTACCCGGTCTGGCTTACATGTCTAGTTCATGGTCTACTCCAGAGTCACAGCAATGTGGCTGATTCTCAACTGCCTTCAGGCAATTAGGGATGGACAATAAATGTTGGCCAGCCAACAACATCCATGTCTCACGAATTAATAATAAAAGGATCCTGTACTCAAAGTGAGTATACAAAAGAGTCAAAAAATCAGTAATGGTATTCTAATCTCTGCTCCAGGAAACCTGCCTGCTTAACTTGACAACCGTACTGCAACAATACCACAGCTACCTAACATCGCACATTGAGAGGAATAAATTGGGGAATGAGCTACAGAAGTTGCAAGACCTCCGCTTAGATCTCGACAATCTCAGACTGAACATTGAGGAATTGGTGAGTGTCTTTTTTTTACTTTGTTTTATTTCCATCCATTGGATCAAGATTATTCGCACACTCAGCGACCTAATCTTCTGCTCACTGTTGCATAGACCACAGTTTATTTTGATTTGATTTATTATTGTCACGAGTATTGGGATACAGTGAAAAGTATTGTTTCTTGTGTGCCAGACAGACAAAACATACTGTTCATAGAGTACGCAGGGGAGAAGGAAGGAGAGGGTGCAGAATATAATGTTGTAGTCACAGCTAAGGTGCACAGAAAGATCAGCTTAATATATGGTAGGTCCACCAGGTCAGACACCTCACGTATCGAGGCATGTAATGACATTTTGAAACACTCATGTTGTGTCATAAGCGGCAAGAACAAAGCTTATGTGGTTTGCTGGCATTATCAAAGTTAAGGATGTGTTGCCACCTACGTGTATATTATTGTGTGTACTTTCTGACATAATCAGTATAAAAATACTCACAGATTTCTTGCAAAGTTCAACAGGAAACTGACCAACAATACCCGTGATTCCTAATCAGGTGATTCAAACTGGTAACATTTTGTCTGTCACATGACTTACTGCAGTGTTGGTGTATCCTTGTGACTATTACAATACACTGGATGTCATGAGAAAAACGTAAATAAAAACAGTGTTGGAAATGAAGAGCAGTTTACATTAGCCTGAGTTCTAGTTCTAAGTTGACCGGTGTTTCCCTGCATTGAATATATATAAGGCCAAGGTAGACAAATCATTTTCTTTCAGGAATTCAAAAGATATGGGCAGCAGTGGATAGGAAGGGTGGAGTAGAGTTAAGTGTGAAAATCAGCCATAATTGCATAGAATAGCACAGCAAGTTCAAGAGGTCATATTGGCTATTCCTGCT
This sequence comes from Carcharhinus amblyrhynchos, assembly GCF_965287045.1. Lineage (NCBI taxonomy): Eukaryota > Metazoa > Chordata > Chondrichthyes > Carcharhiniformes > Carcharhinidae > Carcharhinus > Carcharhinus amblyrhynchos. The sequence goes on along the minus strand of NC_137350.1, from coordinate 31,867,872 downwards.
TCTATTTCCTGTGTTCTTATGCCAGGCTTGGGTAACTGACTCTGCACATTCTCCCTGTGTCTGCGTAGGTTTCCTCCCACAGTCCAAAAGATTTGCTGGTTAAGTGCATAGGCCTGTTCAGTGTGCTTGAACAGGCGCCAGAGAGTGGCGACTAGGGGATTTTTACAGTAACTTCATAGAATCACTACAGTGCAGAAGAAGGCCACTCAGCCCATCGAGCCTGCATAACAACCAGGCCTTATCCCCCTAACCCCATGTATTTCCCCTGAAATGCCCTCTGGCACAAAGGGCAATTTAGCAAGGCCAGTTGACCTAATCTGCACATTTTTGGGGTTTTGTGCACATTCATTGTGACACTAATAAATGAGTTTAAAATATATTTTAAATTTGAAAACTACTGAGAATGTTGGAAATCTGAAATAAAGGAGAGTTCTGGAAATGTTCAACAGGTCTGGCAGGAATACAATCGATGTTTTGAGTCGAATATGATTGCTCCCATATAGAAACATAGAAATTAGAAGTAGGAGCAGGCCATTTGGCCCTTCAAACCTGCTCAGCCATTTCTCTTGATCATGGCTGATTATTGAATTCAATATCCTGATCCCTCCCCACTTCCCCCCATATCCCTTTAGCTCCAAGTGCTACATCTAATTTCTTCTTGAAATCACACAACGTTTTGGCCTCAACTACTTTCTATGGTAGTAAGTTCCACATATTCACCATTCCCTGGATGAAGAAATTTCTCCTCACCTCAGTTCTAAAAAGTTTAGCCCTTATCCTCAAACTATGACCCCTAGTTCTGGACTCCCCCACCATTGCGAACAGTCTTTCTGAATCTACCCTGTCTAACATAGTAGCACAGCGGTTATTACTGCTGCTGCACAGCGCCAGGGACCCAAGTTCGATTCCTAGCTTGGGTCATTGTCCGTGTGGAGTTTGCAGATTCTCCCTGTGTCTGTACAGATTTCCTCTGGGTTCCTCCCACATTCTGAAAGATGTGCTGGTTAGGTGCATTGACCCAAACAGGGCTGTGGTGACTCGGGGAATTTCACAGTAACTTCATTGCAGTGTTAATGTAAGCCTTACTTGTGACTAATAAATGAATTTTAACTTCTAATTTTATAAGTTTCTATGAGATCCCCTCTCACTCTTCTAAACTCATATCATGGAGTAGCATAGAATAGAACTCCAGTGAACGTAATCCAAACGGACTGGAGTTTCAGGATTCACTTCCTGCTGTTATTTTAAATTGCTTTTTTAAAATCAGAAATATACTTACAGTCTAAAATTACACCCAAAGTCAATATGTAGAGGTTCTTGTTTGACCGAATAATGCTGCAATTTAGTAAGAAACGATAACCATTGACCTTCTGTGTAACAGGTGTACTTGTTAGACGTCACTCCAGAACCAACCAGCATCGAACTGCAGGAACTGAACTTTGCAAACGACTTTCTGGAAAAGGTGGCCGTTCGGCGTATACTGAACAAGCTGAAAAAGCTGATGGAAAACACTTCTCGCGTTTTTAATTTTGTTTTAGCCAGAATGTAATGCGTTCAAGCTCTGATGACAAATCATCATGCAGGGTTAACAAACCCATTGCTAATATGCTTTGAAATTGGCCGCAGTTCTCCAGCCATTCACGCCCCACCATCGCTGCAAGTGAGGACAGAGAACTTGGCACTCAGCTAAATCTCCATTCACTGCAGCGGGACTGGAAAATCTTGTTGGAGTGAATGGCTGGAAAATTCCGCCCTTTATTTCAGAAGAGGGACTTTCCCGACAAATATTTGCTAAACAAAAAATGCTAAGTTTATTTTTAATTTATGAGTATCAGTGAAAACTTTATTTCCTCTAATTTTAAGTTATGCAATGAGAAAAAATAATGCAATAAGTATTTATGTAATAGGGAATTTCTCAGGGACCATATGAGGTGTGCACTTTAAATAGAAATGCAGGTTTGGGAATGGGACAATGAAATGGTCAGAGAGGGTGGCGCAGTGGTTAGCACGGCTGCCTCATGGTGCAGTTCAATTCCAGCTTTAGGTGATTGTCTGTGTGGAGTTTGCACGTTCTCCCCGTGTTTGCGTAGGTTTTTTCCCACAGTCCAAAGATGTGCAGATTAGGTGCATTGGCCATACTAAATTGCCCCTTGGCGTCAGGGGGATTAGCAGGGTACATACCTAGGGATAGGGTCCAGGTGGAATTGTTGTTGGTGCAGGCTCGATGGGGCGAATGGCCTCCCTATGCACTGTGGGAATTCTATGATTCTATTTTATGAATGGGAGAAACTGAAGTAAATTTGTGGGGGGTTGGGGGGGTGGGGAGGGTGGGAGGCTAGAGCTTGGAGAAAAGGGATAGCAATGCTAGTAGCTAAGATTAAATAGGGATGATTACAGGAAACAGGGTGAAAAGTCAGAGATGATATAAAAAGTCAAAGGTGAGGCTCTCCTGACCATTTTGATTTCCCTCAGTGTCAGTTTAAATTTGTGTGCCTAAGTCTTAGAGTGAGGCTTGAATCAACAACTTTTTGACTCAGAGCTAGTGAGCCTTGCTCCAAAAAGCAATTTGGTTCTTCTTACTGCCCAGTTTTCAGAGTTGAATATCCGTCCCCCAGTTCTCCCCTGCAAAGGAAACTGGGTTGACTTCTGACGTGAGTGGAAGTCTGACTCAACAGTCGAAAATGGAACGCGAGAGAGAAAAAAAACTGCTTTTGACTCAACGCCGAGTCAAACGCAATAACATCTGACTTTGCTCATGGAGCGTTGAGGACTCAGAAGGGAAGACAAATGGACCTGGACTTCCTCCTTGTTGTAGGATGGGACTTCCTACAGCAGCATCCTTTGACCCTGCCGTAACCCTGACCCACCTTCCTGGGTCAGGGCTGATCGCCGAGAGCAATCTCGCTGCTGCCAAGATGGAAAATCCCGGCAGGGAGACCGCTGTTCGCAGCAGTTCAAATAGGCTGAGAGGATTTGGGAGGAATTTAGCAAGGTCTTTGTCTAAGCTCAGGGCGTGAAGGGTTAGTATTTGGGGCTTGCATTGGAAGCAAAAGAACTCACGAGTGGTCTCTCTGACTCCAATTTTGAGTGGGACAGCAGTGGAAAATCAATCTCTGACAATTTTATACTCCATAATTTCGGTGAGACAACAACTGTTTAACATAGTAAGGCTTCACTTTATGCCAAGCCAATAGGCCTCACTTTATGCCAACCCAATACAACAGCAATCCTTAGATTGATATGGGGATTGGTGATTTGGGAACACAAGGATTGAAAAGGGTGACATTTATTTGCTCATATCTCAGAGTATTTATTTTTATTATTAATTTATATTGGAGAACTATTATTTTATTGCTATTTATTTGATATATTTTGCAACATTGGCGAATTTAGTTTTTTAAAATTTGCATACTTCCTAAATAAATCTTTATATTTTTCACAACCTTGTATTAATTGTGGCTGTTTCCTTGCTATCATTAACATTACTCAGCGACTAATGAAACATTGCCAGAGGATTGGGAACCACCACTAGTAAAGTGTGGAATAAGTAAGATGACTTTGATTTTCTCTCATCATCCATGGATAGTCCTGGACAATCAAAATCAGAGTCATACCAGTACTAGTCTGAGTTCCAAAGTTAAACCACGCAGCACAAATGTATGCCACAGGAAAATAACTCGTACGCAGTGTTGGGAAATGAAGATGGTAGTGACAAGGGAATTGAAGACAAAAGGATATTGAGCTGGGGCATCTTTCTGCATTAATATATTACAGTAATTTCAAGACTTGTATGACATACTTGGGAATAAAGGCTTTATATTTATATAGCATCTTTTATGGTTCATGGTTCCCTCTTGAAGTGGCCTGCCAAATCGCTCAGTTGAAGGTTTAATGTTTCACCTGAACAGAGTTGTATCTCCTACTGGGCAGCACACCCTCAGTAATGCAGCAAAGGATGCATCAAGGCGCCTCACAAGGCTTTTGAAGGATTGGTGGGGAAGACGTGGTAGAGGTGGTCAAAGATTTGACGACGGGAATGTGGTGAATATTTGAGAACAAATTGGACAATTCACACAATAGTGACCTAAGGCTCTGTCAAGAGTGAGGGAGCCAAGAGTGGAGTCACGCGGCTGCACAGTCAGAAATGCAGAGGACATGGGAGGTGACAAAGTGCGATAAAGGATTGTAAAGATGTGGTGCAACAAGGGTTCTGAAATCAATTCAGTGTGGATGTGATTAAAATTTAAAGTTTATTTATTAGTGTAACAGGGTGTCGGGCAGGCAATGGCCTAGTGGTATTATCACTAGATATTAATCCAGAAACTCAGCTAACATTTTAAGGACCTGGGTTCGAATCCTGCTACAGCAGATGATGGAATTTCAATTCAATTTTTAAAAATGTGGAATGAAGAATCTACTGATGACCACAAAAGCATTGACAATTGTCGGGTAAAAAATCCACTAATTTCCTTTAGAGAAGGAAATCTGCCGTCCTTACCTGGTCTGGCCTACATATGACTCCAGATCCACAGCAATGTGGTTGACTCTCAACTGTCCGCCAAGGGTAACTAGGATGAACAATAAATTCTGACCAGCCAGCGATGATCATGTCCCGTGAGTGAATTGAAAAAAAAGGTTTACATTAACAGTGCAATGAAGTTACTTTGGAAATCCCCCAGTTCCCATGCTCTGACAGCTGATTGGGTACACTGAGGGAGAATTTAGCATGGCCAATGCACCTAACCAGCACATCTTTCAGACTGGGAGGAAACTGGAACATCCGGAGGAAACCCGCACAGACACGGGGAGAATGTGCAGACTCTGCACGTAAAGTGACCCAAGCCGGGAATCGAACTGTCCCTGGCACTGTGAGGCAGCAGTGCTAACACCATGCCACTGTGCAACCCCTGCTTAGGGGTGAATGAGAAGATTAAGTACATTGTTGGAATTGTGGATCAGTTGGAGACTGTAGACTGAAAGTTAGGAAGACATAGCAGGAAGCCAAGACTAAAAAGATGTGAAACAGGATTTCAGCAGCAGCAGGAAGCGAGATAGGAATGCTATTTCAGAGGCGCTTGTAAAAAATCTTGGCTTTTGAGTATTGGCTTTGTAACTTTGAGGATGGAGTAAAAAGAAGTTTTTAAGCATTTGGCTTTTAAATATGCAGTTTAGTAGGACTTTTGATTCAGCCCAAGTGAGCCACTGAGCAGGGGATGGGATTAGGAACTGTGGTGCAAAGTATCAGGTGAAATCCAAAGAAGATTGAGCCTTGCTAATACTGATCTGCAGGCAGTTCTCTTTTATGTTACATGTCATTGTTACATGTCAAGGTTACATGTCATGGTTACATGTCATAGTTAAGTCATGCTTAGTCAGGATAAATGGGATTTAATCATCCTTTGTGGGATTGCAACCTGCAAATTGTGACAGGTGGATGCAGAAGAAACAAGGAAGTGTGGAGCAGTTAAAGTTCCTATTTTGACTTAATTCTAGAGTGTGTTGGTTAAGGTAGCTGCATCAATCTCATGGGTGGAATTTTCAGGCTGCGCTCGTCCCAAAATCCTGCCTGAGGTCAACGGACCTTTGCATGGTCAGCCATTGCCCGCCCCTCCCCACCTGCTATGATGCCTGTGGCAGGGGAAATGGGAAAACTACCCCCTCCCCCTGCTGGCATGTGTGACAACTTTAAAAAAAATGTTAATCCAATTCAGCATTTATCACAACTGCTAAATCTTCAATGTTCAGTTTTGGCTCTAGGTATTCTAGAGGATCTCATGGTGCATTGCGCAGTGTCTCTGCTTTTAGAAGCAGAAACTCCAGGTTCGAGTCCCACTCTAGGACTTGGTGGTCAACGAAAGTGTATTCAAAACACAGCCAAACAGAACGATTTGTAAACCTGCAAATCCTTCCCATTCTGCTGTAGCAGGTGGTAAGAATGGGATGGTCTACTGGAAAGTCACGCTTGATGTGGAATGGCATCCCTCCAGCTATAATCTCCGGCATCAGGCTGGCAATCTGTTCCTGGAACACGCTATCCATCGAAACAAATTGGGGAGACAGTGGTCTCGTGGTATTGTCATTGGACTATCAATCCAGCGTCTCAGCGTAATGCTCTGAGGATCTGGGTTCGAATCCCACCATGGCAGGTGGTGAAATTTGAATCCAATCTAAGCCAAAATTTAAACTCTACTGATGCCCAAGCATTGCTATAAAGGAAATCTGCTTCCCTTACCTGGCCTGGCCTACAAATGAGCCCAGATCCTTAGTCATGTGATTGACTCTTAAATGTGTTCTGAAATGGCCTACCATGCCATTCACAGAATCATAAAATCTTACAGTGCAGAAGGAAGCCATTTGGCCCATCGCATCTGCACCGACAACAATCCCACCCTATCCCCATAACCCCATGCATTTACCCTAGCCAGTTCCCCTCACACTGAGGGGCAATTTAGCATGTCCAATCAACCTAACCAGCACACGTGGGAGGAAACGGGGACACCCGGAGGAAACCCAAGCAGAGACGGGGAGAATGTGCAGTCTCCACACAGACAGTGACCCGAGCCGGGAATCGAACCCTGGTCCCTGGCGCTGTGAGGCAGCAGTGCTAACCACCAAGCTGCCAAATTCAGTTCGAGGGCAGATGGGCAACGAATGCAATGAATTTTAAAAAATGTGCTTCTGGGTGTGGGAAGGTGAAAGAAAGAACAGGTATTCTGTAAAAATAATTGCAGGAGTTAGGGGGACATGCATGCTTTCCCATTTTTTAGAAATAGAAGCAATTCAAAATAGCAGCTGGCAATCACAAAGAAGTGGGGTGTGATCTTACCGGCTGCTTACACTACGCTCCCGCAACAGTGAAGTTGGAGAATTTGGCAGCCAGACCAATCTCGGTTCACTGCAGCAGGATGGGAAAATCTTGGGATTTTTCCATCTGCCGCATGAGCGCTGGTGAGCTTCCAGCCCACATCCCCCATTACCAGGACGATTACAGTCCTGTTGAGCAATAAAGCACAATGAGGAATGTGATTTAAAATGTGATCTCAGTTGGGAAGTTTTGGAAGTGTGATTTGTATAGGGGCTTTTGGCACTGAGTAAGTGAAAGCATAATAACTGTTAACCCAAGTGCAGAGTCCAAAGTGAGCGGGATTTGACCGAGCAATGCACTGTTCTCACTACAATGGCATCATGGTCTCATGGTGTAATGATGCTTTGCATCATGTGTCTACAGCAAACAAACATACTTCTTTAGAAAGAGGTCTTCCCCCAACTAAGAGCTAAATATAGTTCCAGAGATTGCCTTCACTGGGCTGTAGTGAAAATTCTCTTCTGTTCCTCCCATGTTCCATGCTGTCTTTTCCTCAAAACTCTCTTCAAATGGAAACCCTTCAACCATTTCTTATTCTAAACTCATCCTTTCCCATAACTTTAAAATGGTGGCACTCCCCTCTTACAAGTAGAATGGACAGACTTTATAACACCAAAGCTGTTATCACCAAATGCTTCTTTATTTAAATTCTTCTCAAAAAATTCTAAGTTTTGAATTCACAGAGAAACTGGAGTAAATCAAGCTGGTTTTTTCAGCAGGATATTCAAAATGAATCTCCCACCTTGGGCACTGCAGACTGTCTCAGTGTGAATCACCCCACAAAGGTACAGGGGCGGAATCAATCCCCGCTGGAGAGGCTGACAGCATAGCGCTGAGTGGGCCGTGGCGCATGCGCCGATCTGTCAGTGCCGAGATTGGTGCATGTCCAGTAGCCCCGCACTGCTGGTCTCCTGATTTCTGAGCAGCTCGGTCACTAGCCAACCTCGCAATCCCTGCATCATTGCCCCTCCCACTGGCCCACCCGCAAAGCCTGATCGCTGGACCCCCCGGACATGTTCGAGCCAGCGTCAACCCACCCTCCACCACCAGTCAGCCCCAGTTCCCCCCCCCCACTACCACCACCACCAGCCCCATTTTCCCAATCCAATTTCCCACCCCAATTTCTGCAAAGCCCCTCCACCTCAGTCCCTCCCCATCCCCCAGCAGGCCAACCCCCCCCCCAACCTCAAGACCAGTCCCGATCGCTGGCCTCCCTGCAGCTGCTCGCAATCCCTATGCAGAGTGACAGCGGGACCCCCCCACTGATCTCCCCCACCCCCAGAGGCCCTGCTCCATTAGGTCCTGACCTCTTGGCACTACCCATTGCCCAGTGGGTAGTGTCAAAGAGTCTCCTGGGCATTGGCACTTTGCCCTTTCGGCAGGGAGCCAGGTTGGCACTGCCAAGCTGGCAATGCCCAGGGGACACCGCCCCAGCCCCCCACCCTCTGGGACCCCACCTTCACTCCAACGGGGTCTGGCCACCAGCTCTTACAAGTGGAGAACTATACTAAACCCCACTGGAATGAAACGCTCTTGGCAGTGAGGGGAGACACTTGGCCTGCTAATGGGATTTAAAATATATTCAAACCATCATTTAAGTAAATATTCAGCTCTGTGCCGATTTCTTGTGTGGAGCTGATGGTGTAAGAAATCGTTAACCAATACACAATAGAACTAAGTCAAAATAGGGGCTTTAACTGCACTGACACAATGGGCCAATGGCCTCTTAATGTGCTATAAAACTCTCTTATTCAGTAAGGACAACCAGTGAACAACAAATGACAGGAGTTACACAAAAGAAAGGGCTCCAACAATCACAGAAATGGCACGGATGATTTTATAATGAAGAGTGCTTTGCTGTACATTTGATAAACTGTAACCCGATTAGTCAGCACATCACGAATCACCCTGCAGAACGAGTGAGAACCACCAGCGATGTGAAGACAACCTTTAAAGACAGTGAAAGGAGAGGGTCAGGAATGTATGGCCTGAGAAAGTGGAGGAGGTAGATTCAATTGCAGCTTTCCAAAGGGAATTGGATAAGCAGCTGGAGAGAAAGGATTTACAAGGCAAGGGGGAAAGGACAGGAGAGTGGGACTGGCTGATATGCCCCTGCAGGAAGTTGGCACTGACACAGTGGGCTGAATGGCCTCTTTCTGTAGTATAACCATTCCATGATTGATGAATACTGGGCTAGGATTCCTATTTATTTTTTCCACGCTGTTTTCGATGATTCTAATATAAACAATATGACACACACTGTCGCACTATAAACTGTGAATAACTGAATCACAGTGCCATCTATAATAGTCCAGTGGAATTTTTTTTTTGGTCATTGTCTCTGTTCATGTGAGTTTCGTTTCCTCATTTTGAGGGATTGTATTCATAGATATGTTTGGTGGATTTCTGTATCACTGCTAATGTCTAGTTTAACTCCCTCTGATCATCCTGTCCTTTAGTTGAGTTTTTTAACTTCATCAACTTTGGAGTTTTACTTTTTCTCATGATGAATTCAACAGATTTCAGTGTAATTGGCTGCAACTAAATGCTGCTTTTTGTTTAGTTCATCACTCAGAATTATGGAAATTTATATTACGAGGGAGACCATTTGGCCAAAGATGTCAGTCCCGGGCCTGAGCTAGTGTCCCCCCTGGCTGCCAAGAGTGTTTCATTCCAGCGGGGTTTAGTATAGTTTTCCACTTGCAAGAGCTGGTGGCCAGACAACACTGCTATGTAGAAGTTCCCTTCCATGCCACTCAACATCCTGATGTGGAAATATGTCACTGTTCCTTCACCATCACTGGAACTCCCTTCCTAACAGCACTGTGGGTGTAGCTACACCACATGGACTTTAGTGGTTTAAGAGGGGAGCTCACCACCACCAAACTAATGATGATAACTAAACATAATTCCAAGTGAATTCTCTGTTTTGGTTAATGATATCATGGTCAGGAACGCTAGCGATCAATTGTAAGATGGTGCACAAAGTACTGTCACCACACAGCAATAGTACAACGAAACACACCTCAAAGACCAGTTGTTAAAGACACAATTGTTAACCTAGTGTCTCACTAAGTGCAGTGTGAATTTAGGCAGCTGCCTATGGCAGTGCTCTCTCTGATGGGAGCAAATCTTGACAGCACTTGTGAGCAATTATCTCAACTACCTTCATCCTAATAAATCTGTCCATGGCCACTCCACCCAAACTGTCTGACAAAAATATACCTTGGCAATATTTACTTTTCAGTGTAGTGATGTTTCAAAACCATACTATTTATCATTCTCACTGACCCTTACCAACTTTTACAGGTGCACCATAGAAAGCATTCTTTCTGATTGTATCGCAGCTCGGTATGGCTCCTGCTCTGCCCAAGACTGCAAGAAACTACAAAGGATCGTGAATGTAGCCCAATCCATCATGCAAACCAGCCTCCCATCCACTGACTCTGTCTACACTGCCCGCTGCCTCGGAAAAGCAGCCAGCATTGATCAAGGACCCCACACATCCCGGACATTCTCTCTTCACTTTCTGTCACTGGGAAGAAGATACAAAAGCCTGAGGTCACGTACCAACGAACTCAAAAATTACTTCTTCCATGCTGCTTTCAAACTTTTGAATGGATCTACCTCATACTAACTTGATTTTTCTTTTCACCCTAGCTATGACTATAATATTACATTCTGCCCTGCCCCCTTTCTTTCTCTATGAATGATATGCTTGTCCATATAGTGCACAAGAAACAACACTATCACTGTCTACTAATACATGTGACAATAATAAATCAAATCAAAATATTTATTGTGCTCACTGACTCCAGTGGACTGGAATGTTCACTATGAGTATTGCTCTGATTCATCTATAGTGACCCAAGGAAAATGCCTCTCACTTTCAATGATTATTTGTTGTCTCATTCGAGAGCAGAACCAAACATCAATTTATTAATGCTTCCCACTCCATTTATTTCTCATGTTGCTTTCCTGAAATTTGCAAATCATGAGTTTTGCAACAGCTCTCTCATTTTCCATGATTCCCCTGACGCAATTTTTACTAGATTATGAAGCAGCTGGATTCCTCTATCTGACCTAAGTAGGAGTTATTATTTGTCATGTGGCCGACAGCAGTTCAGGAAAGCAACTCAGCCCCACCTTTTCAAGGGCAATTAAGGATGGGTAACAATGTTGCCCTTGCCTGCAATGCCCACATCCCATGAAAGAATTATACCAAAACGTTATGAACCCTGGTGGTATCAGCCACTTTGACTGAAAATACGAACTCTGCACTGGAAATCAAAGACAGGTAATGGGCAGGATTTTACAGCCTCGCTCGAACGAGGTCAACGGAGTTTCCATTGTCCACCTCTTGCCCGTGGAATCAGATTCCACGGCGGGCGAAAGAATTCCAGTGAATGCCGTAAGGACTATAAATTAGCAAGTGAGGAGGGGTGGGGAGGGGGAGGGAGAGGGCGGAAGGGTAAAACTACGGGAAGTATAATGGTTGATGGGAAGAAAAGCAGCAAGTTAGCATGTGGGGAGAAGGTTTCAACTACATGGAAAATTACAAAATAAGTTAAAGAGAGAAGATCGCAGGAGATGTTACCAATGGAGGTGTTAGGATTCAAAAAGAAGATATAAGAACACTAGCATAAAGGTACTTTACCTAAATGCTTGTAGATTTTGAAACAAAGTAAATGAGTTAATGGCATAAATCATTGCGAATGAGTATGATTCAGTGGCCATTACAGAGATATGGTTGCAGAGTGGTCACGACTAGGAGTTAACTATCCAGGGATATCAGACTGTTAGGAAGGACAGACATGAAGGCAAGGGAGATGGTGTAGCTCTGATATTTAAGGATGACATCAGGGCGGTAATGAGAAATGGTATAGGTTCTATGGAGAAAAGCGTTGAACCCATTTGGGTGGAAATTAGAAATAATAAGGAGACAAAGTCACTGATAGGTGTAGTCTACAGGCCACCAAATAATAACATCACGATGAGGCGAGCAATAAATAAGGAAATAATTAATGTATGTAAAAATGGTACAGCAATTATCATGGGACTCTTTAGTCTACATGTTGATTAGTCAAACCAGGTTGGTCAAGGCAGCCTTGAGGAGGAGTTCATAGAATGTATCCAAGATAGTTTCCTTGAACAGTATGTAATGGAACCTATGAGGGAGCAAGCTATCCTAGATCTGGTCCCGTGTAATGAGACAGGAATAATTAATGATCTCACAGTTATGGATCCTCTCAGAAGGAGCGATCACAGTATAGTTGAATTGAAAATACAGATGGAGCATGAGAAGGTAAAATCCAATACCAGTATCTTGTGCTTAAACAAAGAAGACTACAATGGGATGAGAGGAGAGTTGTCTAAGGTAGACTAGAAGCAAAAACCTTATGGTGGGACAATAAGGAACAGTGGAGGACTTTCAAAGCGATTTTTCACAGTGTTCAGCAGAAGTATAAACCAGTGATAAGGAAGGATTGTAGAAAAAGAGATATCTAAGAAAATAAAGGAGGGTATCAAATTGAAAGAAAATGCATACAAAGTGGCAAAGATTAGTGAGAAACTAGAGGATTGGGAAATCTTTAAAGGCCAACAGAAAGCCATGGAAAAAGCTATAAAGAAAAGTAAGATAGATAATGAGAATAAACTAGCTCAGAATATAAAAACAAAAGTTTCTACTGTGGCTAAGGTAAACATTGGTCCTTTAGAGGATGAGCAGGGGGAATTTAATAACAGGAAATGAGGAAATGGCCAAGGCATTGAACAGATATTTTGTGCTGGTGTTTTCAGAGGAAGACATAAATAACATGCAAAAAATTGATGACAAGAAGGCTATGGCAGGTGAGGACCTAAAAATAATCATTATCATTAAAGAAGCAGTGTTAGGTAAACTAATGGAGCTAAAGGTAGACAAATCTCCTGGACCTGATGGAATGCACCTCAGGGTACTAAAAGAAATGGCAGGGCAAATAGCAAAGGCACTCGTGGTAATTCACCAAAATTCACTGGACTCTGGGGTGGTTTCCACAGATTGGAAAACAGCAAATATTACGCCACTGTTTAAAAAAGGAGGTAGACGAAAGGTGGGTTACTATAGGCCAAATAGCTTAATTTTGGGGAAAATGAATCCTTCATGAAAGGAGAAATAGTGAGACATCTGGATATAAATTGTCCCATTGGGGAGACATAGCATGGATTCATGAAGGGGAGGTCAGGTTTGGCTAATTTAGTGAAATTCTTTGAAGACATTACAAGTAGGGTGGACAAGGGGGAACCGGTGGATGTGGTGAATCTGGATTTTCTGGATGAAGGCATTCAACAAGGTACACCACAACGGCTCAGTGACTCACCACAACAGCTCAGTGACTATCACTGCTAGCTGTGCAGATACATGGATTTGGACCGGTGTCTGCGGGTGTTTGCGCATTCTCCCTGTGGTTGCGTGGGTTTTCTCTGGGTGCTCCGGTTTCCTCCCACACCCCAAAGATGCGCTTTTAAGCAGATTGGTGTAACAAATTGACCCTACACTATTCTCCCCTGAATCTGGTTACAATAGGGGTACAATTAGCATATACACGGGGCAAGGTAGGTGTAGGAAAATGCTTCATTAAGATGGCAGAGCAGGCTTGTTGGGCCGAAGGGCCTGTTTCTCATGCTGGGTTGTTCTTTGTTCTTTGTACCACACCAAAGGCATAAGATAAAGGTACACAGCATTACGGGTAATGGATAGAAGATTGGTTAACTAACAGAAAGCAAAGAGTGGGGATAAATGGGTATTTTTCTGGTTGGCAATCAGTGACTAGTGATGTGCCTCAGGGATCAGTGTTGGGACTGCAATCGTTTACATGGATTATTTGGAGTTGCAGACCAAGTGTATTGTGTCAAAATTCACAGATGACACTAACATGAGTGGTAGAGCAAAGTGTGCAAAGGGCATTGAAAGTTTGCAAAGGGAAATAGATAGTTTAAGTGAGTGGGCAAAGGTCTGGCAGAGAACAATGTTGGTAAATGTGAGATCTTCTGCTTTGGTAGGAACAACAGCAAAATGGACTACTAAGCAAAGCGCAAAAATTTGCAGTATGTTGCTGTGCAGAGGGACCTGGGTGTCCCTGTGCATGGATCACAAAAAAGTTGGTTTGCAAGTGCAGCAGGTAAGTAAGATGGCAAATGGAATTTTGTCCTTCATTGCTAGCGGGATGGCATTTAAAAACAGGGAGGTTATGTTGCAGCTGTATAAAGGTGCTGGTGAGGTCACACCTGGAGTACTGGGTATAATTTTGGTCTCTTTACTTGAGAAAGGATATACTAGCACTGGAGCGGGTGCCAAGAAGATTCACTGGGTTGATTCTGGAGTTGAGATGGTTGGCTTATGCGGACAGACTGAGTAGACTGGGGCTATACTCATTGGAATTTAGAAGAATGATGGTAGGATCTTACAGAAACATATAAAATTGTGAAGAGAATAGATAAGATAAAAGCAGAGACGTTGTTTCCACTGGCAGGAAACTAGAACTAGAGGGCATGGTCTCAAAATAAGGGGGAGAATATTTAGGACTGTGTTGAGGAAGAACTTCTTCACCCAAAGTGTTGTGAATCTGTGGAATTCCCTCCCCAGAGAAGCAGTTGAAGTTACCTAATTGAATGTTTTTAAGGCAAAGATAGATAAATTTTTGAACAGTAAAGGTATTAAGGGTCATGGCGAGCAGGCAGGTAAGTAGAGCTGTGAAACAACCAGAAAGAATGCTTTCTATGGTGCACTTGTAAAAGTTGGTGAGAGTTGTAGTGGATATGCTGAAAGTAGAGGTTACAGTATTAGTCTCCTTATTTAAGAAAGGATATAAATTCATTGGTTGCAGCTCAGAGGAGTTTCACTAAACCAAAATTGTGCTGGGTGAATTGTCTTATGAGGAATAGTTGGCCAGGCTAGACTCAAAACTGCTGGAGATTAGAGGAGTAAGAGGCAACTTGATTGAAATATATAAGATTCTGAGAGGATCCATGTGGAGGGGATGATTCCTCTTATGGGAACATCCAGTACCTGGGCCACTGTTTAAAAACAAGAGGCCAACCATTGAGAACATAGGTGAGGAGAATTTTTTTCCCTCTCAGAAGATACAGAGTCTTTGCGACTCTCTTCCTCAAAAGGCAGTGTAACGACTTCAATCAGACTATTGAGGTTGGCCTATTGGAATCTGAACTTCCTGGTTCAGGTATCAATTGATGGACCAATCAGGGAGTGTTTCCCTTGTATTTAACTTAAAGTGTCGGTTCCTCTGGCACTCCCAAAGGTGGATTGTTGACTGGCAGCACTCTGTGCACTGCTGTTGGGTTTGTGAAGGGACTTCTGCCGCTGAAGACTTATTGCAGACAGTAGAAGAAGAGCCAGGAATGTGGGGTTGAGGTTATATTCAGATCAGCCATGATCTCATTGAATAATGGAGGAGACTCAAAGGTCAAGTGGTCCATTCCTGCTTCTAATTCACATGTTCATAAGTCCCACTCACTCTGCTCACTCACCATTTTCAAAATGTCAACCTTTTCTGTGGAACCTCAGCACAGATGTAGCATAAAATTGTGGAAAGATTTCTCCTTTTGCTCTTAGATGTTTTTATTTCTAATAAATGTGAATACAGTCAAACTTAGAATTGATTATTGAAATTCTATGAGGAACAGACAGAAATCTTCAGAAAAATGCTGTGGCTTCTGTGGTGTAGTTTCAATCATTCTAGAGTTTACTCATGTTGCAAAATGACAGTTATAGAATCAGAGAGTCATAAAATCCCTACGTTGCAGAAGGAGGCCATTCAGCCCATTGGAGTCTGCACCAACTCTCTGACAGAGCATCCTACCCAAGTCCACTTCCTCCCTCCTTCCCATAACCCCATGTATTGACCCCCTTAATCCTCCTAGCCTTCACATCTTGGGACACTATACGGCAATTTAGCATGGCCAATCCACTTAACCTGCACATCTTTGGACTATGGGAGGAAACTGGGACACTTGGAGAAAACTCATACAGACACAGGGAGAACATGCAAACTCCCACAGTGACCCAAGCTGGGAATTGAACCCACGTCCCTGACACTGTGAGGCAGCAGTGCTAACCGCTGTGCCGGCCCAAAAAAGTTGCTAACGTTTGTAGGATTTCAAGGACAGTATATTAACGCCCTGGAAACAAATTGGAAAATACTATACAGGGTGATAACCCCCTGAGTGCAGCAAAAATAATGACGTAACAGTTCTGGCTTGCATTCTTGCTCTGAAAGTAACTTATATTCAAGAAAATCATAAAATTAGCTTTATAACCTTGGAGTTTATAAAGACCATTAGTGAGGATTATTATTGCTATATTGCAGCAAGAATGTGGGCTGTGATCTCCAACTCTCCAGGTGCTAAATCTCGATTCTCACCTAGGGAAGATCACACATGCTAACAAGAGTGACAAGTCACTTCCGCACAGTGTGGGGGTGGTGGGGGGAATCCCAAGCCACCTTTGTTTCCTGTTCCCTTGGAACGTACGACGCAGGGAAAATGAAATGCTCGCGGCCGGTGGGTTACAGGTTTTGTGCCGTGCTGATTTTGCTTATTGCAATAAGGAGAGCAGGAGTCATCTTCAATAATGTCCCACCATGACGCTTGTGAACCTGCCTCTGCACCACCAATAAACTCTCAGCACTGGGGGAGGCGATGTCTACTGTATTATCGCTAGACAATTCATCCAGAAACTCAGCTAATGTTCTGGAGACCCGGGTTCAAATCCCACTGCGGCAGATGGTGGAATTTGAATTCAGTAAAAAATATCTGGAATTAAGAATCTACTGATGACCATGAAACCATTGTCAATTGTCGAAAAAAATCCATCTGGTTCACTAATGTCCTTTAGGGAAGGAAATCTGCAGTCCTTACTTGGTCTGGACTGCATGTGACTCCAGAGCCACAGCAATGTGGTTGACTCTCAACTGCCCTCTAAGGGGAACAAGGGATGGGCAATAAATGACGCCCATGAATGAATGAATAAAAAGATAACTGTGCTAAGGTCAGTCATTCGGTACATATTATTGAAATACCTTGTAGTTCCTCTCATTGCTACATCTAGGCTGGAATTTTATTGGCCTGTCTGCTATGGGAATCGGAGAGGGCAAGGTGCGGACCAAGGGATGCCTGTTGACCCCAGGCAGGATTTTATGGTTTCGGAAAGAGCGAGGCCATAAAATCCCACCCCTAATTTCTTGTTGAACAATTCCCTCCACTATTCTCTCTGGGAGTTTGTTCCAAGTGTTGGGTGTTGTGTATGTGGAAGTCTGGGTCTGACATTGATTTTTTTTTGTGAGGAGGCACTCAGACAGAATAGCAATTGATGACAAGTTGAATTAGATGAGAAGGGAAATAATTAGTTCCTCGGATCAGGGTGGGACATTTGGGAACAGGAAATGAAGCTGGCTTGGGATTCCCCCACCACCCCCACACTGTGTGGAAGTGACTTGTCATTCTTGTGAGTATGTGTGACCTTCTCTTGATTTACCTCAATCCTGGATGTCACATGTGGAGCCCTGCTGTTATATGGCTGTGAGCTCTAAGTCCTACAAAAGACCTGTTTGGACACAGAATCACAAAATTGTTACTGTGCTGAAGGAGGCCATTCAGCCCATCATGTCTACAGGCTTTCCAAATGAGGGTGGGGGGGGGGGCGCCCAGATTAGCACTATTGCCTCACAGCACCAGGGACTCGGGTTCAATTCCAGCCTCAGGTCACTGACTGCGCAGTTTGCACATTCTTCCCATGTGAACGCAGGTTTCCTCCAGTGCACCGGTTTCCTCCTGCAGACCAAAGATGTATGGGTTAGGTTGATTGGCCATGCTATATTGACCCTACTGTCAGGTGAATTAGCAGCATAAATATGTGGGGTTACAGGAATAAGGCCTGGGTAGGATTGTGGTTGGTGCACTCAATGGGCTGAATGACCTCCTTCTGCACTGTAGGGATTCTATGATTCTATGATTCAATTCCCCTGCCTTCTCCCTGTAACCTTGCATATTCTTCCTTTTCAGGCAACAGCCTAACTTCCTTTTAAATGCCTCAGTTGGATGTGCCTCCATCGCACTCTTAGGCAGTGCATTCCAGATCTTAACCATGTAAAAGAGCCTTTTCTCATATCGGCTTCAATTCTTCAGCCGATTTTATTCCATCTGTGCCTCTCATTCTCAATCCTTTCATGAGAGGGAGCAGTTTCTATCTGCTCTTGGTCCCCTTATTAAAGAAAGGATACATTAGCTTTGGAGAGAGTACAGAGAAGGTTCACCAGGCTGATACTGGAGATGAGGGGATTAGCTTATGAGGGGAGATTGAGTAGACTGGGCCTGTACTCATTGGAGTTTAGGAGGTTGAGGGGAGATCTTATAGAGACATATAAGATAATGAAGGGGCTGGAACGGTTAGAAGTAGCGAGATTATTTCCACTCAGAATGGAAACAAGAACTAGAGGGCACAGCCTCAAAAAACAGGGGAGTCAATTTAGAAGAGTTGAGGAGGAACTTCTTCTCTCAGAGGGTAGTGAATCTTTGGAATTCTCTGCCCATTGAAGCAGTGGAGGCCACCTTGTTAAATGTGTTTAAGTCACAGATAGATAGATTTTTGACCAATAAGGGAATTAAGGGTTATGGGGAACAGGCGGGTAAGTGGAACTGAACCACTATCAGATCAGCCATGATCTTATTGAATGGCGGGGCAGGCTCGAGGGGCTAGATGGCCAAGTCCTGCTTCTATTTTTTTTATGTTCTTTATGTTTATTTATGTTCTTTGTCCAGACTCCATACGGTTCTGAATACCTCAGTCAAATCACCCCTCAGCCTTTGCTTCTCCTAGGAAATAATCCCAACTTCTCCATTCTATCTTCATAACTGAAGTTCCTCATACCTGGAAACTTTCCTGCACGCTGTCTAATGCTTTCACATTTTTGTTAAAGTCATCCAGAACCGGACACAATACTCCAGCAAGGCTGAATTAATGTTTTATACAGGTTCAACATAACATCCTTGATATGGTACATTATGCCCCATCAATAAAAACTAGGATATTGTATGTTTTATTAACTTTCTTCTCAGTCTATCCTACTATCTTGTTATAATGCAGGTCAGAAATTCCAAGATGTCTTACGAAGTCAGCCTAGATCATAGGTTTGCACTTTGAATTTGGCACAGGTAAGCTGAAGATGTTTCACTCCGGGTGTGATTCAAATGACCCGCTAGGGAGCTTTTATCAAAGTTCATTTAAGAATACAGTTAACACATAATAAGAACGTTGGCAATAACTTTTGCCGATTACAAAAACACAGCTATAACATCGTATAAACCTTAACAGCAATGAATGCTATGAATGTTGTTCCAAATAAATATCCCGACAAACATACACCCCATTCTAGGCTTAGCACAGAAAGTAAGTATGCTTATGTGATGCTGGATCTTGCAGCTTTGCAACACCTGCTGCAAATTAGTCCTTTGGATATGGTATGGAATCAAAACACTGATACTTTCCTCCCTTGGAACTTTCTGCCCACTTTCAGACAGGGACACCACTTGCCTCTAATTCCTCGCTAGCCTGCCAGCAAGAGATGAATTTCCAATACCAGCGAGAAAGACACAGACACTGTTTTCAGTCTGTAGTCCCAACATGCTCTGCCAAACGGAAGTAAAAGCCTTTGGATTTCCTCCTGTATAAAAAAAAAACTATCCAAAGGTACCATTTGACCTGTCAATCAGTCGCAAATCAACAATTCCCAAAAGGGTCATAAACTCCAGAACATTGCGTTAGTCCAAATTAAAAATGAACACAAGGTTCATCATATGGCTTTAACAATAAGAAAAGATGCCACTACAGAAATCACGGTGCCAATGACAAAAAAACACAGGTCTGTTTAAAAAACTGCATCAGCATGATTAAGATACATTTCTTACAGGCACAGTAGTGACACAACTTTCAATAACCTCGTAAGCAGTCTCACAGCACCAGGTCAAAGTCCAACAGGTTTATTTGGTAGCACGAGCTTTTGTAGCGTTGCCCCTTCATCAGGCGAGTGAAGAGTTCAGTTCACAAGCAGGCGATATACAGACACAAACTCAATTACAAGATAATGATTAGAATGTGAGTCTTAACAAGTCTTTACAGGTGCTGACAATGTGAGTGGAGAGAGGGTTAAGCACAGGTTAAAGAGGTGTGAATTGTCTCATGCCAGGACAGTTAGAGAGATTTTGCAAGACCAGGCAAGTCATGGGGGTTACAGATAGAGTGACATGAACCCAAGATCCTGGTTGAGGCCGTCCTCATGTGTGTGGAACTTGGCTATCAGTTTCTGCTTGGCTGGAAGATGTGGTACATTGGCAAGACCGTGCAGACGCTACGGCAATGGATGAACGGATACCGCGTGACCATGGCTCGGCAGGAGTGTTCCCTTCCTGTTGAGGAACATTTTAGCAGTTAAGGGCATTCAGCCTCTGACCTTCAGGCCTGGGCCCTAATCATTAAAACTACCCTTCCTTTCTTAATCTCTCAGCATTCAAGGGTTTGATAACCCCATTATTTTGCCAATTATTTTCAGCCATAATCCCTTCTCACTCTTCCAAGTCCACTCAGCATCCTTTATCCTTCAGTGAAAATGGCACACCCCATCAAAAATAAATTGGAATTATAGAATCATAGAATCCCTAAAGTGCAGAAGGAAGCCATTCAGCCCATCAAGTCTGCACCAACCACAATCCAACCCAGACCCTTTTCCTGTAATCCCACCTATTTACCCTGCTAATTCCCCTGACGATAGGGTCAATTTAGCAGTGCCAACTCACCTAACCCACACATCTTTGGACTGTGGGAGGAAACCAGAGTACCCAGAGGAAACCCACAAGATATGGGGAGGATATGCAATTCCACACAGACAGCCAACGGAGACCAGAATTGAACTCGTGCCCCTGGCACTGTGAGGCAGCAGTGCCAACAACTGTGCCATTGTGCCATCTTGGCGCCTTATCATTTTAAAGTCCCCTCCTTGTCAATTTTAAATCCTTCAAGTCTCTGAATTACCTCCTTGTTACCATGGCCTGGGTAACAAGAGAGTAATTCAGATGAAGGTAATCCTTGGTAAAGACAAATGCAAAGTATTTAATTAATACACCAGCTATTCATTGCCTCCATGCATAAAGCCCCCTATTTGGTCCCTAATCTGTCCCATTCCTTTTAACCACCTTTTTACTATTTATATGCTGATAGAAGATTTTGAAATTAACTTTAATGTGAGCTGCCAGTCTGTTTTCATATTCTCTCTTTGGTTTTCTTACTTGCTTTTTCACTTCCCCTCTGAACCTTCTATATTCGACCTGGTTCTCCATTGTAGTGTCCACTTGACTCTGTCAGCACGGTGGCACAGTGGTTAGCGCTATTGCCTCACAGCTCTGGGGATCCGAGTTCAATTCTGGCCTTGGGTGACTGTCTGTGTGAAGTTTGCATGTTCTCCCCATGTCTGCATGGGCTTCCTCTGGGTGCTGTGGTTTCCTCCCACAGTCCAAGGTTGGGTGGATTGGCTATGCTAAATTGACACTTAGTGTACCAAGATTCAATGGATTAGCCATGGAATTGCAGAAGTAGTGAGGGAGAGGACCTGGGTGAGATACACTTTGCCAGGGAGTTGGTGCAGACTTGATTGACTGAATTGGCCTCTTCTGCACTGTAACGATTCTTCTATGAGAACATTTTTTTCTTCTTCATCTTAATTTCTATCTCATTTGACACATAATTTAAAAGCCTAATGCTGTTGATGATAGGCAAGGTGTTTCTTCACATAGCCTCAAGGAACATTGAACCAACCAGTGCTAAAGTAAAGTTTATTTATTAGTCACAAGTAAGGCTTACATGAACACTGCAATGAAGATGCTGTGAAATTCCCCTAGTCACCACACTCTGTTCAGGTCAACGCGCCTAACCAATCAGAATGTGGGCAGAAATCAGAGCACCCGAAGGAAACCCACGCAGACATGGGGAGAATGTGCAAACTCCACACATCCAGTCACCCACGCTGGGAATCGAACCTGGGTCCCTAGCACTGTGAGGCAGCAGTGCTAACCACCGTGCCACCGTGCTGCCCCTCATAACTACTGAACACTCTTAGTAAACCCACATCTGCTGAGTCTTCATACTTCTTGCCAATTGCATAGTGAAACATCAATGGATAATATGTGTAGAGATCTGAAAGAAGAAAAAGACAACTATTTCTTGGTGCAAAATGTGATTTTATTTTACATTTTTAGATGCATGGAATTAAAAAAAGTCAGTATAAATTCTAAACATCAGAAGCAGGAACACAGATTACCTTAAGAGTGCTGATAACTTTAAATTTGGTCAACAATAGTCTGGTTAATAAATGAGACATTTCAGTGCAATCACAGAATTAGAGAATGATACTGCACAGGAAAAGGCCATTCAGTCCAACATGCCTGTGCCAGTTCTTTAGCAGGGTCAACCCAATCCCCCACTCTTTCTCCATTTCCCCGTAATATTTTCCTTTTGCATCTTTATCCAATTCTTCAATTTGATTTGATTTGATTTATTATTGTCATGTATTCATATGCAGTGAAAAGTATTGTTTCTTGCACTCTATATAGAGAGAGCCCACTGTATATAGAGAAGGAGAGGGTTCAGAATGTAGTGTTACAGAAATAGTTAGGGTGTAGAGAAAGATCAACTCAAATAAGGTAGATCCATTCAAAAAGCTGATGGCAGAAGGGAAGAAGTTGTTCTTGAGTCAGTTGTTACATGATCTCAGACTTTTGTATCCTTTTCCTGATGGAAGAAGGTGGAAGAGAGAATGTCCAAAGTGTGTGGTGGCCTTAATTATGCTGGCTGCTTTTCTGAGGCAGTGGGAAATGTTGACAGAGTCAATGGATGGGAGGCTGATTTGCGTGATGGGCTGGGCTTCATTCATGACCCTTTATAGTCTCTTGCGGTCTTGGACAGAGCAGGAGCCATACCAAGCTGTGATACAATCAGAAAAAATGCTTTCTATGGGTGCACCTGTAAATGTTGGTGAGAGCAGTAGCGAACATGCCAAATTTCCTTAGTCTTCTGAGAAAGACTTACAATGCCACTGGGGAGGGAAACCCAGGATTTTTGACCCAGCGAGTGTGAAGGAACGGAGATATATTTCCAAGTCATGAAGGTGAGTGGTTTGGAGGGGAACTTGCAAGTGGTGGTGTTCCCATGTACCTGTTGCCCTTGTTCTTCTAGATGGAAATGATCGTGTGATTGGAAGGTGCTGTCTGAGGAAGGCTCTTTGGTGAATTTCCGCAACGCATCTTGCAGATGTTGAAATGCACTTGATCCTGAGCAGTACGATGATCGGTAACAGTACCTGTGGTTAAGGATAGAAAGATTAGCACAGATCCAGCTGTTGACCGCTATTCATTAGTCCCATGCATAGGAACGGTCACTTGTGAGTTGATCCAGATAAAATCTGAAGAATGCAAACTCTATTTCTCTCTCCACAGATGCTGCCAGGCTGGCTGAGGTATTTCTGGCACTTTTCTATGTTAATTTCAGATTTCCCAGCATCCACAGAATTTGGCCCTTCATAGAAAGCCTACAGTACAGAAAGAGGCCATTCGGCCCATCGAGTCCGCACCGACCACAATCCCACCCAAGCCCTACCCCCATATCCCTACACATTTACCCGCTAATCCCTCTAACCCACACATCTCAGGACACTAAGGGCAACTTTAGCATGGCCAATCAAACCTAACCCGCACATCTTTGGACTGTGGGAGGAAACCAGAGCACCCAAATGAAACCCACGCAGACACAAGGAGAATGTGCAAACTCCACACAGACAGTAACCCCAGCCGGGAATCGAACCCAAGTCCCTGGAGCTGTGGAACAGCAGTGCTAACCACTGCGCTACTGTGCCGCCCACCATTTTATTGAAGGTAAAATGGAAATATTCCCAGCAAGCTTAGCACTGTCAGGGGGATCAACATGGAGGGAAAAAATAGGGTGAGCAAATTAAAACTGACACATTTTCAAAGGTTTGCTGTGGTTTGTTAACCTTTCAAATGCTAACACCCTGGAAGAATAAAAAGAAAGGGTTTGCAATTTTCATCAGAGTAAGATTACATTAACATTAGAATGGTTGCTGTATGGCCCATCCAGTTATAATGTGTGAACCACATCATCATATTTATTGGCCACAGAATTTCCTGGAAATAAACAGTGAGTTATCTTGTGACAAAACTGCTGCAAATTTACACAACAGTAACTGATACGTTAGCAGAAGTCATATCAGTCACCCTGACAGCTAGGCAGCACTAAACACAGCTAATTTTATACACATGATTTGTGACAATCTGAGCGATTATACAAGCCAGAAATGGCTAAACCATATTAAATCTGATACATTACTGATGCAGATATTTTGGGGCAGATTCTCCCATCCCGCTGCGTAAATGTTCTAGCGCAGCAGGCCAGGAAAATCACCCGCGGCCGATTTGCAAGATTCCCCTGAGCGTTGCGCCATGCTTGCGTCTCCCAGGCCCAGATTTCCGACAGCATCTGCGCAGCTCCGGAAATCAGCTGGGAAACAGGGCTAGCATTTAAATAGTATCCTGCGTGCTATTAATTCTCCAGGCCCGCTAGCGTCTGCCAACCCGCCGGGAGAGTTGCACTCCAGTGGGGTTCAGACGAGCTCCCCACTTTCAGGGAACAAGCAGGATGACTCCGCTAGAGCGATGGGGGGGGGGGGGGGGGGAGCGGGGAGGGAGGAAAAACGGGGCCTCCTTAGCGGATCAGGCCCCGGGGTGGGTGGTTCCCCCTGGGCATGGGCACCCTGGCACTGCCAAAGGGCAAAGTGCCCATGCCAGGGGGTACTTTGGCACTTCCCATCAGGCATGGGGCAGTGCAAGGGAGGGCGGGGCCTAGTGGGCGATCTGTGAATGTTCGGGGGCGGGGGGGGGGAGGTGGGGGGGGGTCTGCCGGGAGCGGGGGGTTGGAGGGGGTGATCATCGCACTGCTGTGGGGTGCTGGAGATCGGGACAACGGGATGGGACGGGAGCGTTCGGGGCTGGTCTGGGAATGTTTGGGGAGGCTGCGATCGGGCTGTGGAGGTTGGGGTGAGGGTGGTGGGAGGAGGGGAGGAGGTTGGGGGGGGTGGGGGGGAGGAGGGTGGGGCAGCACGGTGGGGGTGCCCGGGCTGGTTAGTGATTAAGCTGGCTAGCAAAGACTGACAGTTCGGGGCCTCCACGTAGGCGCAGAGGCCCGGCTAATTTCAGCTTCCCGGGCGTGAGTAGGCCCCTGCCCCCTGAAATGTAATGATATTCACACTGGTGGCCTCCGCAGTGCAGAGTGTGGGAGAATCCTCTCTGAATTCCCACCGAAAGAACCAAATTACTCCAATTTAGCTGCAAATTTGACACTTAGGGAATTTGTTTGGAAGCATTGTCCCCTGATCACGGCAAAAATCATTCTTTGATCGATGTCCCGATGGGTGCGGGGACAGCATACGGATATCGGGTGGCACAGCGGGTTAGCACTGCTGCCTGACAGCGCCAGGGACCAGCATTCGATTCTCGGCTTGGGTCACTGTCTGTGCAGAGTGACCCGCACTGGGCACACGGTGTGGCACGTTCGGAGG
This sequence comes from Carcharhinus amblyrhynchos, assembly GCF_965287045.1. NCBI lineage: Eukaryota > Metazoa > Chordata > Chondrichthyes > Carcharhiniformes > Carcharhinidae > Carcharhinus > Carcharhinus amblyrhynchos. The sequence continues at coordinate 31,842,336 of NC_137350.1, read as the reverse complement.
TATGGCTGACCGCTTGAAGATCTTTGCGTGACGTTGTCCAGTTGTGACTGCAGTGGGAGAGAGTTTCAAACAGCTCCTCATTCCAAAAGTGCCATTGAGTGCCCTGCCCCATCTAGTGGCAGTGACAGTAGTTGCAGAAGATTCTGCCCAATTTGGAATGAAAGATTTATTTGACTACGAGCACAACATCAGCCTGTCTGCATGTTTTTTTGTGAACTGTGATATGAAAACTACTCAGACAATTTAGTCAGCAATCTGACTGAAACTTGCTCCCTGTGAGAGCCAGCTCAAAGTGCAAAAACTGTGCACTATAACACTAAACACCAGCTCCCGTTCAGACTGTGGGGATGATTTTCCCAAAAAATTGTCAAATTTGTGTAAAAACTGGAGTAAATCCCGTTGTTATTTTCAGTGGGAGTTCAGAGATGAATCTCCCACACTCTGTGCACTGCAGAGTGCACCAGTGTCAATCAGTCCAATTATCAGTGGCCGGGGCCGGCAGCATAGCGCTGAGCGCGCCACTGCACATGCACCCATCTGTCAGTGCCGAAATCTGCACATGTGCAGCGGGTCCTGACCGCCAACCTTCCGATCGCTGACCAGCCCCACGACATCCATAACTCCAAGCTGTGCGATTCCCTCCACAGCCCAATCGCTGGCTCCCGAACATGCTCAGGCAGCTACAATGCCCCCCCTGCCTTGCAATGCCACCCCCCCCACCCCCACAGCCATGATCTCCAGATCCAATCACCCCCCACCAACCCCCCACCACCGATCTTCCCCACTTCACCAGCAGCCCTGAACACCCCCCTCGCCACATTCACCAACCACCCCCCCCCCCGCAACATTGATCTCCAGATCCACCCTCCCCACCCCCCCCACTGATCCTCCCCACCCACCGGCAGCCCCGAATCCCCCTTGCAGTCCCATCCCGTTACTCTGCTGCTTTAACAGTGTGTAACTTGAGCGGAGGCCATTTTCACTGGGTGCCACAACCTCCACGTGTCTTCGAGGGCAGGATTTCCAGTGCCATCAGCTCCGTACCAGAAATTTGCACAGAACTGCTTAACAATTTCTATATATTTCAAATCTCATGAGCGAGTCCTGGATTGAAGGCTCCGAGCTCACAAGCATCCTCCCCCCAGACAGGAGTGGTTCACTCCAGTGAGGTTTAGTACAGGTCCCCAGCCACTTGTGGAGAGCTGGTGGCCTGGCCCTACTGGAGTAAACGGCGGGGTGGGGGTGGGGGGCCATCGAGGCCTCCCCAGAGGGTCGGGCGTCTGGAGGGGGAGGTGCCCTATGGGCACTGCCACCTGGCAGTCTCAGCCTGGGCCCTCTGGCACTGCCCAAGGGACAAAGCACAAATGCCCAGGGGGCTGCCCACCGGGCATAAGGCAGTGCTGGGTGGGGGCCCAGTGGGGGTGTGGGGCCTGATAGGGGTCCCAGGTGTGGGTGGGGGTGATCTGTGGGAGTGGGGGTTCTGCTGCCCCTCTGCACTTTGGGCAGAGGGAGGGAGGCCACCGATCAGGGCTGTCCACTGGGGTGGAAAGGAAGAAATCGAACAAAAATCTCCCGGCAGGGTGACGGATTGTGCAAATTGCCATTCATAAAGAAAAATCACAAGGCTAGGAACTACTGCAGGCACGTGGCGGATGGATTCAGTCTGTGTTGTAACTATTCTCTGTAGCCACCGCAGAGGATGTGTCGGTGGAGTTGTGCTGGAGGTTGGGTGGTGGCACTGGATTGGTGTTAGGAGGAGATAAATAGCTAAATTATTGGAAGAAGATAACATACAACTCAGAAACAGGGATCGGCCACTTGGTCCTTCCAGCTTGCACTGTCATGAAATAAGATCACAGTTGATCTGATTGTGGCCTCAACTCTTCATTCACCTATCCTGATAACGTTGGCTCTCTTGTTAGTCAAGAATCTATTTACCTCTTCCTTACAAATAATCATTGACACTGCCTCCACCAATCCCCGGAAAAGTGACTTCCAAAGATTTATCACCCCCTGAATATAAAAACTTTCTAATCTTCATCCTAAATGGAAGACTCTTAGTTCTAGTGTCTTCCACAGGGGAAACATCCTTTCATCATCCATTCTGTCTATATTCTCAAAATCTTACTTGTTTCAATAAGATCACCTCTTAATCTTCTAAACCCCAAATGTTTAAAGTCCCAACCTTTCCTCATTAGATAAACGCCTGCCGAACTCTCCCATTCCAGGTGTAACCAAGTGAACCTTCTATGATCTGCTTGGGCAGCACGGTGGCACAGTGGTTAGCACTGCTGCCTCTCAATTCTCACATTTAATTCCCATCTTGGGTCACTCTCTGTGTGGAATCTGTGCGTTCTCCCTGCGTCTCTGTGTGTTTCCTTCAGTTGTTCTGGTTTCCTCCCACAGTCTGAATGACACGTTGGTTAGGTGCAATGGCCATACTAACTTCCCCCTCACAGGTGCCAAAGTGTGGCAACTAGGGGATTTTCACAATAACTTCATTGCAGTATTAATGTAAGACTACTTGTGACACTAATAAATAAACTTAAATTAACACATTTATACCCTTTCTTAAATAAGGAGACCGAAACTGCACACAGTACTCTAGATTTGGTCTCACCAAAGCCATGTACAACTTTGGAGAAAAATCCTTACTTTTATATTCTATTCCCTTTCAAAAAAAGTTAATGTTCCAGTTGCCTTCATAATCACTTCCAAAATATCAATGAACTGGGCTAAAGGGGGAAAGATTGCCTCAAGGAACCTCAATGGACAATAGCATCAGTTGCTCCTGTGAGGAGCTCTTATATTTCCAGAATTAGCTGCCACTGTCACATATCCATCTATATGTTAGCATAACACAGGGGTGTAATAATATCCTCAATGGCTGTGGAGGAGGTGATGGCCTAGAGGTATACTGGCTAGACTGTTAGCCCAGAAACTCAGCTAATGTTCTGTGGACTTGGGTTCGAATCCTGCCATGGGATATCTGGAATTAAGAATGACTGTGAAGCCATTGTGGAGTGTTGGAAAAACCCATCTGGTTCACTACTGCACTTTAGGGAAGGAAATCTGCCATCTTTAAATGGTCTGACCATTGTGATTCCAGAGCCACAGCAATGTGGTTGACTCTCAACTACCCTGCAAGCACAACCAGGGATGGACAATAAATACTGGCCAGCTAGCAACACCCACGAGTGAATGAGAAAAAATTCTCCGATCTTGCCAGCTGCTGGGATTATCCAGACCCCCTGCTTAGAACAGAGACTTGGTCGAACACTAAATCTTTGTTCTTGCAGTAGCAGGCTGTGTTGGATTTGAGAATTCCAGCTAATGTGTGTTTCTCCGGCTTTCCAGTAAAAGCTATTGTCGCATTTTATGAACACAGAACTGGAATGTATCACTCAGTGCTTTCATTCCTATGGCAACCATAATTAGTATACTGTTCACCTACAACACTTCAAATAAATTAACCTGGTGAAAGCAGGCTTCTGTATCTGAAATGTTTCTGAAAATATTTTTTTGTTTAAAAATCTGGCCATTTGTGAATCATTACATGGGTCTCTCCCTCCATTAACTGGTAGAGATAAGAGACAATCTTGAATAGTGCCTGCTGAGTTAGCCTACAACCAGTGGCCTTCCAGCAGAGGAGATATTTAATTAGTGAGATAGGTTTTGAGGCAACCAACTTCAACTTCTAGCCTGAAATAACTCCCACGAGGCTGGAGTTCCTTCACCAAACCCAGCTTTATTTACAATAGTTAGTAATACTCAGACAGGTACTTCCCAGGGCAGAGCGTTCACCCTGAGGTGCCATTAACCCAGACACTCCACATTACAAATACATCTGTAAGGCCCCCAGGTTGGACAGTATTAACCGCCTCAATCATATTCTAACAGGTCCACCTGGTGGACCTCATTAAAGTCATTTAACCTCTCTCAAGAGAAGCGATGGCCGAATGGTATTTTCACCAGACTATTAATCCAGGAACTCAACTAATGTTCTGGGGACTTGGGTTTGAATCTCGCCAAGGCAACCGGTGGAATTCGAATTTAATAAGACATATTTGGAATTAATAATCTACTGATGACCATGAAACCATTGTCTATTGTCAGAAAAAACCCATCTGGTTCACTAATCTCCTTTAGGGAAGGAAATCTGTTATCCTCACCTGGTTTGGCCTATATGTGACTACAAACCAACAGCAATGTGATTGATTCTTCACTGCCTTCTGAAATGGCCTAACGGACAACACAGTTTCAAGGGCAACTCGGGATGGGCTTGCCAGCCAGCAAGGCCTAAGTCCCATGAATGAATTAAAAAAATTACATAGCCCATTGGTACTTTACCTTTCTGGGGTTGGCCATGCTAAATTGCCTCTCAGTGTCCCAAGATGTGCCAGTTAGAGGGATTGGTGGAGTAAATACTTGGGGTTATACGGATAGGGTCGGGGGGGATGCTCTGTGGAGAGTTGGTGCAGACTCAATGGGCCAAATGGCCTCCTTCTTCGCTGTAGGGATTCTATGATTCTTTCCAGTGCTTTCTTTTTTGTAAATGCACTTTTTAAAAAAACAAAATAATTGCCATGTGTTTGTAACCATTCTCCCAAATCTTTACTTTGGAATAATGATCAAAAACTCAAAACATGACCATTTCAACCATGCTAACTACTCTCATTGTGATTGTTGTTCAACATTTGGATTATCAACTATTTAAAAAATGATATTCTCCCTCACATCTGAAATATCCATGCTGGAGTGCCTTTGTGCGGCTACAGTTTTCCTTTGTCTTTGTTTTTTGCACCCATTTAAAAATCTGACAGGATGTGCTGATGAATAAGTTGTATCCTTAGCGATGGTGGTGGCCATTTTGAAAGCGGTAATAAAATTCAGCACATGATGGATGAGATGCGCAAAGCTTACTGCTGCCCCTCTTTACCTCTGTACACTGAAGAGAAATTGCAGCATATGAATAAATTGAGATTTACAAAGTTAAAAGATGAGGTCCATAAATACAGAAATGCTGGCAACATGACAAGTAGCCTTTTAAAAATAAAAGAAACTCTGATTCACGGATGGTGGCAATTGGCATTTGGAAACAATTTTTCCCACAGACAAAGGACTGTCATCATACTGGGTCTTTGGGGGGGATTTTAATTGTGTGTTATTGAATGTGAAAGATATCCAAACTAGCTGCAGCCTTGACAAAGTGAGTCACCAAGTGATAGACGTGGTCGTCTCAGTGACCTGAATCTTATGCAGTTTACAAGTAAACACCTGTGATATAACGTTTGCCAAATGCCTTCTATCACTAGTGGGTAATTGTGGGGGGCAAATTTATAATAAACGAAGCAACTTAGAAGAGCTCAATTTTTGCCAACCCTGAGCTGAAAGTGACAATTCCACAGTGCATTAAACAGGGAGTGTGGGATTTATTGATGGAAAATGTTGTTCTAGTAAAGAGTGTACATCTGAACACATAAGGCTGTGCAGTGATGGTGGCTATTTCTCTGACGCAGCTTGCATTGAAGCGACTGCGTCTTCAACATCAGTCTTTTGCTGACGTTCATATTTTGTTCGCCAAGTCCTACACCACCAAGTCAATGCGGAGGTCTCTGTTCGCTGGGCAGTATTGAGTCAGCAGTATAACCAGGGTCTGCCACCTCAATGTCTTTCCTCTTAATGATGAAATCATTAAGATTTCAATCTAAACAAGATTGCGTGAATGGAAGGAATCATCTGAACACCTCTGGCCTACGCAAGTCATGCAAGGGGGGGGGTGGTTCCAATGCTGACCTGCGGCGCGGGAAATCGGAAACTGCACGACATTAAACCTTTTCCATCTGTCACTTTGTCTCTTTCGAAAGCCATTCACGTTAGCGCTGAAAGGCACCTAGACATTTCAGTAACCACAGGGGACGGACTTTCCCCAGCGCAATAAGGTAGTTTGTTTTCTATTATTAATGTGTTCGCACCTTGGATCTGGTGAAGATGAAAATCCCCAGACTGTCAGATGGTCATCTCCAGGATTACGGTAACATCCATTGTGCTGATTAGTATGTTGAGTTATTCTGAGAATGTAACAAGTGATCTGAGGATGAATGTCCGCCTCAACACAGCACCTTCACAGAAAATCATTTGCAGACACCAAGCTCACTTGTAACAGCAAAGGTTTTAGGCCTTAGAGCGTGGTCCTATTTTGGGGGGGTTAACAGCAGCATTTCACCTTATGTTTAATATCCTTTTTCCCCTTTCTATTTGCTGCAGGGGGGGACCAATCTTACAGGACCATGTTGATGCCACACTCCTTTTTCCTCCATATTATGTGGATATCTAAATGGAAGGTCCAATGTAGATGTCCAGACAACTCTTTTCTTTTCTCTTCCTACATTTGTAACATGTTCTTCCTCTATCCTGCACCCTAACCGCGCTCAAACTAAAACCGATTTCACATTGTCACTGACTTTAACCCATTCTTCCCCGTGACATCAAAAATGTAGAGCATTGGTGACCTGTCACTCCAGGAAGCATTGAAAACCAAACCTTTCACCACCTAATCACTCAATCCTGATTTACCCACTTCACCTTTTGCTTCTCTGAACCGCTGTTGGCAGCACGGTGGCATGGCGGTGAGCACTGCGGCCTCACAGCGCCAGGGACTCGGGTTCGATTCCTGGTTTGGGTCACTGTCTGTGCGGAGTCTGCACTTTCTCCCCGTGTCTGCGTGGGTTTCCTCTGGGTGCTCCGGTTTCCTCCCACAGTCTGAAAGACGTGCTTGTTAGGTGGGTTGGCCGTGCTAAACTCTCTCTCAGTGTAGCTGAACAGGCGCCGGAGTGTGGCCACTAAGGGATTTTCACAGTAACGTCATTGCAGTTTAAAGTTTATGAGTGTCACAAGCAGGCTTACATTAACACTGCAATTAAGTTACTGTGAAAATCCCCTAGTCGCCACACTCCAGCGTCTGTTCGGGTATAATGTGGGAGAATTTAGCATGGCCAATGCACCTAACCAGCAGATTGTGGGAGGAAACCGGAGCAGCCAGAGGAAACCCACACAGACACGGGGAGAACATGCAGACTCCACACAGGCAGGAGCCAGGAATCGAACCCAGGTGCTTGGCGCTGTGAGGCAGCAGTGCTAACCCCTGTGCCACTGTGCCGTCTCCTTGCAGCATTAACGTTTCAGTGTTCATGTAAGCCTACTTGTGACACTCATAAATAAACTTTAAACTTCAAACCACATGCTATGATCCTTTGTCCAAAACTAGGTTTCTGAATTTGAAAAAAAATTAAGCTGCTAGTTCATGAAGACATGATAACAAAGTTGTGTCTACCATTTTATTAGAGAGTTTGGAATTGCTATGTAATATTCCCCTGGCTGGGGAATCTGGAATATGAGGTTGCAGTGACAGAGTAAGGTCGGCAGCCATTTTGGATTGAAATGAGGAGAAATTTCTTCACTAAAAGAGTTGTAAATCTTTGCAATTCTCTGCCCCAGGGAGCTGTCACTGCTCCATCCTTGAGTATATTCAAGATAGAGATTGATTGACATTTGGCCACTAAAGGGATTAACGGACATGTGGGTGGTGCAGGAAGGTGGAGCTGAGCCATGGTCTTGTTAACTGATGCAGCAGGCTTGAAGGCCCAGGTAGCCTAATCCATTAAATGCTCTTACTTTGTATTGACTTGTGTTGGGGAGAACTGTACAGACCAAAATTACCCCTAGTTTGATTCTGTGTGAGTTAGCTGGTTTCATGGAATGGCAGAAGATGACATTTGAGTTTAAAGCCTTCAAGGTTTAGCAGAGAACAAACATCAACCTACATTTCCATTCCTGGTCCCTTCCTAACAGCCTGTGTGGAAAGTACACATAATGGGATGCCAGATGAGGACAGTATCGAGGCACCAATGTCCTCCAATAGTGGAATGGCTCATATTCACAGTATGCCCTGCGTTTCTTTGACTCTGTCATGGGATTTGGGTGATGTTGGCAAGGTCAGCATTAGTTGAACTGAAAGCAATTAAACGTCAACCACGGTGAAATGGGTGTGAAACAGCATTTAGGCCAGGCTGGGTAAGGATACCAGATTTTCTTTCCTAAAGGGACATCAGCGAACGGGTGGGTCTTTACTAAACAATCAATAGTTTCATGGTCACCTTTTACTGAAGCTAGCTTTCAATTCCAGATTTACTGAGTTCAATTTTCACCAGCTGCCGTAGTGGGATTTGAACCTATGTCCCAAGAGTGTTATCTTTGGTCACTAGATTAATGTCCAGTGACATTATCCCCACATCACTCTTTGGCCCTGCATGTGACTCCTGAACACAAGTGAAAACCTGGCCAAGGTAATGCACAAACTGACAAGTGGAACCAAAACCCAATTTGATCCAAAGCTCTCCAAAGAGAACAGAAGAAAAGAATAGATAATGCATAAATATGGGGAGTCAATGGCCTAGTGGTATTATGACTGGACTATTAATCAGCTAATGTTCTGGGGAGTCAGGTTCAAATCCCGCCATGACAGATGGTGGAATTTGAAATCCTCAAACAATTGAAATAAAGTCATAGAGGTTTACAGCATGGAAACAGGCCCTTCCACCTTTGGTTGATTTGTAACTGCTCCTCTGAAGTGGTCTAGAAAGCTACTCAATTCAAGGGCAATTAGGGATGGGCATCAAATGCTGGCTTTGCCAGTGACACCCACATCTGACGAAAGAGTAAAAAAGAGATCTACCAAAGCAGCTTAAAATTGATAACTTAGTGCCACAATTAAACTGCTTTTTTAAAAATTTCTTTCCAATTATTGTACGGTTGGTGAATTGTAAATGCAGATAAGTGGACCGAGACGCATAAACATTTCAAAACACTTAGGATGTGACTCGTTGGTGAGGTTACAGTGCTGTTTTCCTGTGTCCTATGTGGTGTTTGTGCAACAGACAAGAGGGAAAATTGCTGAAATAAGGGGCGACACGGTAACACAGTTGTTGCCTCACAGTGCCAGGGACCCGGGTTTGATTCCGGCTTTGGATGACTGTCTGTGTGGAGTCTGCATGTTCTCCTCATGTCTGCATGAGTTTCCTCCGGGTGCTCCGGCTTCCTCCCACAGTCCACAGATGTGCGGGTTAGTTGGATTGGCCATGCTAACTTGCCTTCAGTGTGGGGGGAATAGCAGGGTAGATACATGGATTTAGACCCTGGCTGGGATTGCTGATGGTGCAGGCTCAATGGCCTCCTCCTGCACTGGAGGGATTCTACAATTCTAAATCAACTGAAAAAGCAAACTACAAGTCCCTCTGGTGGATTCATGGAGTGTTCTTCACTCCACAGCTCCGATAGTGATGTTGCAGTGAGAAAATGAAGCTCCTTGCGTGATGGAGTGTCTCTACTCGTTGTGGTGAGGGATGACAACGTCTGGATTGGCTGGAGCATTGTTTCACAATCACCCAGAGCTGTGAAAACATCTTGCACGCTCTCGTGATTATAAACAAAAAAAGGTTCACAGATTTATAAGATTAATAACTACAACCTGGAAAGGACGGTGAGAAATGGGCAACATTTCTTATGTTGCGTGACACCTGGTTTCTTCACACTCAATGTGCTTTATCTAATTTTAGGCAGCACAAAGGGGAAGTGGTTTTATGGGGACAAAGGGCTGATTCAGAGGCAAGATTTCATCTAGTTAGGAATGAGCGATTACAGCCTCCTGAGTGACATTGGCTAAGATCAAGTGTAGTATCTGTGTAGAATCAACATGCTGCGCTTGGTTGAAGTCATTAGGTTACATTTCAGCTTCATTTGAAGTATTTTTTTAAGCGGCATTTCAGCCGTTTGGCTAAGATGCAAATTAGATCAAGCCTTGGAGGAGGAGCTACACCTACTCCAATCAGCTTGGATCATGTAGATCAAGCCCAGGACAGGTGGTGACAGCCCTGTCTTATCAGCTTGGATCGGGAATGTCCCAACTTGTTGGGACTCTGAATTGGCTTTAATTTGACGGGATTAATTTGACTGGGATCTAGATAGGCTGAGCGAGTGGGCGAGGACCTGGCAGATGGAGTACAATGTTAGCAAGTGTGAGGTTATCCACTTTGGCAGGAATAATAGTAGGAGGGATTACTATTTAAAGGGCGAAAAGCTGCAGCATGCTACGGTGCAGAGGGACCTGGGGGTCCTTGTGCATGAGTCGCAAAAACCCAGTCTGCAGGTGCAGCAGGTGATCAAGAAGGCGAATGGGATGCTGGCCTTTATAGCGAGGGGGATAGAATATAAAAGCAGGGAGGTCTTGCTGCAGCTGTACAGGGCACTGGTGAGGCCACAGCTGGAGTACTGTGTGCAGTTTTGGTCGCCGCACTTGCGCAAGAATATTTTGGCCTTGGAGGGAGTGCAGAGGAGGTTCACTAGGCTGATACCGGAGATGAGGGGGTTAGACTATGAAGAGAGACTAAATAGACTGGGTCTGTACTCATTGGAGTTTAGAAGGTTGTGGGGGGATCTTATAGAGACGTATAAGATAATGAAGGGGATGGATAGGGTAGAGGTGGAGAGATTCTTCCCGCTCAGAAAGGACAGTAGGACTAGAGGGCACAGCCTCAAGATAAGGGGGGGCAGTTTAGAACGGAGTTGAGGAGGAACTTCTTCACTCAAAGGGTGGTGAATCTCTGGAATTCTCTGCCCGTTGAAGTGGTGGAGGCTACCTTGCTAAATATATTTAAGTCACAGGTAGATAGGTTTTTGGCAGGCAAGGGAATTAAGGGTAATGGGAAAAAAGCGGGAAAGTGGAACTGATTCACTTCAGATCAGCCATGATCTTATTGAATGGCGGGGCAGGCTCGAAGGGCTAGATGGCCTACTCCTGCTCCTATTTCTTATGTTCTTATGATTAGAATAAAGTAAACAAAAAAAAAGACATTCACTAAACATACTATCATCATGTGCCACAGGACTTCACAAATACCATCTTTCAAGCTTACAGTGTGAGACATGCAGATGCTCTGAGCTTTCATTATCGTTGATCTAAGTGTGAGATTGAAGTGACTGCAATAAGAATAGAATGGTGTTGAATTATTGCTATCTCTGATGGCAAGGCAATGGTCCCATATTAGCTTTTTGGGAATATACACTGTAGAGTAAATCATAAAAAGCCAGAATTATCATAGAATCTCTAAAGTGCAGAAGGCAGCCATTCGACCCATCAAGTTTGCACCGACTCTCTGACAGAACATCTTATCTAGGCCCAGCCCCCTCCCTGCGTATCCTTGTAATCCTAACTCTAACCTTCTGCCACACCCTAACCCCATAACCCTGCACATTTCCCATGGCTAACCCATCCGGACTGTGGGTGGGAACCGGAGCAACGAGGAAACCCCCGTGGACACCGCGCAGACTCCACACAGACAGTGATCCGAGACCAGAATTGAACCCGGGTCCCTGGTGCTGTGCAGCAGCAGTGCTAACCACTGTGCCAGCCTGCCACCCCAGAGTTTGACAGCACAAAACAGGAAGAGGCAATTTGCTCCATCACACATTCCCCACCTCTCTGAAATGCACCCATTTAGTACAAATCTATTGCCCCTTCACCGTAGCATTTAAAAAAATATTTTCAAATAATTTTTCACTTGTCTTTCAAAAGCGCACACTGTTTCCATTAGTCTTCAGAAATCACCCATCTCCTAACAACCCTTTGCATGAAAGGATGTGAAAACAGCCCTTTGTTCTTTTTGTGAGGAGTTTATGGTTATGTTTGCTAAGTAACAACTTAAGTAATTCTATTTGTTCCCCATTGAGCTTACCAAAGTGTTTCATCATTTTTAACCGCTCTGTCAAATCTCTGTAGTTTAAGGGTCTGGTACAAACAGAGTTAATGTGAGACTCAGTACAATGCCTTCTACACAGTGAGATAAGGAAACACATGACCTGGTCCCAGGGATCAGTGTGACATTGAGCAGAGACATAGGGATAGCTCTCAGCCTGTAGCCTTTACTGCACGGGCATAAATAGTTCTAGTAGTTAATAATGACTTACAGTTAACCTACAGGAGACTGCAAAGACTTATTTAAATCTTAGCATTCTGTAACCAACACCCTCCCAACAATTCCCTCTTAACCTTCTGTGTTCTACTTAAAAGGCCAATATTCATCTATCATCTCCTCATATTTAAATCCTCCCATTCCTGGTGTTATTCTAGTAACTGCCACATGTACCCTCTTAATGGCATTGACATCCCACCTAAAGTAAGGCAACTAAAATTAGATACAGTGATTTACATAAATTTGTCACTACCCTAACATTCAGGTGGCACAATGGCACAGTGCCATGGACCTGGGTTCAATTCCAGCCTCGGTTCACTGTCTGTGTGGAGTTTACATTCTCCCCGTGTCTGCATGGGTTTCCTTCGGGTGCTCCAGTTTCCTCCCACAGTCCAAAGATGTGCGGGTTAGGTGCACTGGCTGTGCTAAATTGCCCCTTGGTGTCCAAAGATGTGTAGGTTAGATGGACTATCCCTGGGAAATGTATGGGGTTACAGGGATAGGGTGGGGGAGAGGGCCTGGGTAAAATGTTTCCTGAGAGTTGGTGCAGACTTGATGGGCTCAATGGCTTCCTTGTGCACTGTCGGGATTCTATGATTTTAATATTGTTACTTATTAACCTGCTTTGCAGTTTTCAAAAGTTATGCACCTAAGCTTCTCAAGAACACTTAAAGGTGGACAATATGTGCTACCCTACCTAGTGAAACCCACATTCTAACTAAAGTTAATTTATTAGTGTCACAAGTTGCGTTACATTAACACTGCAATGAAGTTACAGTGAAAATCCCCTAGTTGCCACTCTCTGACGCCAGTTTGGGTACACTGAGGGAGAATTTAACATGGCCGATGCACCTCACCAGCATATCTCTCAGACTGTGGGAAGAAACCGGAGCTCCCAGAGGAAATCCGCACAAGCACCGGGTGGGGAACATGCAAATTCTACACAGACAATGACCAAAGCCAGGAATCGAACCCGGGTCCCTGGCTCTGTGAGGCAGCAGTGCTAACATGCCACCGTCTCACTAATTAATAAACTAAGCAAAAGCAATAATTAGGAGAGCAAATGTCTGTGTTTGTGCTCTTCAATCCTTTATTATAATAAGATTTATTATAATTTTTCGTGACCTTATTCTTCCGCAACTCACATTTCTTACTCCTGGCATTTATCTTTCTGAATAGAATGAGTTTGAAGAGTGAGTTAAGAAGGGCTAAAAGAGGACATGAGAAGACTTTGGCTGATAGGATTAAGGAGAATCCTAAGGCGTTCTATAGGTATGTCAAGAACAGAAGGTTGGTTAGGGCAAGATTAGGGCCAATTACAGACAGTAGAGGGAAGTTGTGTGTGGAACCGGAAGAGATTGGAGAGGCATTGAACCAATATTTCTCTTCGGTGTTCACGCAGGGGGACATGAATATAGCTGAGGAGGACACTGGGTTGCAGGGGTGTAAAATAGACAGTATTGCAGTTGATAAGGGGGATGTGCTGAATATTCTAGAGGGTTTGAAAATAGATAAGTCCCCTGGTCCGGATGGGATTTACCCTAGGATTCTCTGGGAGGCAAGAGAGGTGATTGCAGAGCCTCTGGCTCTGATCTTCAGGTCGTCGTTGGTCTCTGGTATAGTACCGGAAGATTGGAGGATAGCGAATGTTGTCCCATTGTTTAAGAAGGGGAACAGAGACTTCCCCGGGAATTATAGACCGGTGAGTCTTACTTCTGTTGTGGGCAAGGTTTTAGAAAAAATTATTAGGGATAAGATTTATAGTTATTTGGAGAATAATGAATTGATTGGAGGTAGTCAGCATGGTTTTGTAGCGGGGAGGTCGTGTCTTACTAACCTTATTGAGTTTTTTGAGAAAGTGACCGAAGAGGTGGATGGGGGTAAGGCAGTTGACGTGGTATATATGGATTTTAGTAAGGTGTTTGATAAGGTTCACCATGGTAGGCTTCTGCAGAAAATGCAGATGTATGGGATTGAGGGTAGTCTAGGAAATTGGATCAGGAATTGGTTAGCAGATAGGAGACAGAGGGTGGTGGTTGATGGTAAATATTCGTCATGGAGTTCGGTTACGAGTGGTGTGCCTCAGGGATCTGTTTTGGGGCCACTGCTGTTTGTAATTTTTATTAATGATCTGGATGAGGGTATAGTTGGGTGGATTAGTAAATTTGCTGATGGCACCAAAGTCGGAGGTGTGGTAGATTGTGAGGAAGGGCGTCATAGTTTGCAGGGAGACTTAGACAGGTTGCAGAGCTGGGCCGAGAGGTGGCGGATGGAGTTTAATGCGGAGAAGTGTGAGGTAATTCACTTTGGTAGGAATAACAGATGTGTTGAGTATAAGGCTAACGGGAGGACTTTGAATAGTGTGGATGAACAGAGGGATCTAGGTGTATGTGTACATAGATCCCTGAAAGTTGGGAATCAAGTAGATAAGGTTGTTAAGAAGGCATACGGTGTCTTGGCGTTTATTGGTAGGGGGATTGAATTTAGGAGTTGCAGCGTCATGTTGCAACTGTACACAACTCTGGTGCGGCCGCACTTGGAGTACTGTGTGCAGTTCTGGTCCCCACATTACAGGAAGGATGTGGAGGCTTTGGAGAGGGTGCAGAGGAGGTTTACCAGGATGTTGCCTGGTATGGAGGGGAAGTCCTATGAGGAGAGACTGAGGGATTTGGGGTTGTTTTCGCTAGAAAGAATGCGGCTAAGAGGGGATCTTATTGAAACATATAAGATGATTAGAGGTTTAGATAGGGTGGACAGTGATAGCCTTTTTCCTCGGATGGAGAAAGCTAGCACAAGGGGGCATGGCTTTAAATTAAGGGGTGGTAGTTATAGGACGGATGTCAGGGGTAGGTTCTTTACCCAGAGGGTGGTGAGGGATTGGAATGCCCTGCCTGCTGCAGTTGTAAATGCGCCTAGTTTGGGGGCGTTTAAGAGATCCGTGGATAGGTTTATGGACGAAAAGGGATTGGTTTAGATTAGTGCGTCATTGTTTTTTAACTGGTCGGCGCAACATCGTGGGCCGAAGGGCCTGTTCTGCGCTGTAATGTTCTACGTTTTATGTCTATGTTCTATGAATCGATATTCTAATGAAGTCTCTGATAGACCTTTTCACAATTGACCACACTCACTATTCTTGTGTCATCTGCAAGCTTCATCATTGTGACATTTACATGTGAACTCTGATTATTCTTATTGAAAACAGCTAACAATGTGCCTCCAGGCCAAAAATGCACTGATTTTGCACCATCTTCAGTTCTTTGTCCTGTATTCCCTTTCCTAGCCATACTGGATCATTCCTCCACACTGAGAGTCAGACCAACTGCAAATATAAGAGAGAAAAGCTGCCTGAGTAATAAAACAGAGAAAGACCTGGTGTCTCCATGGTGCTCTTCAGGACAAGGCAACATGCCAAATAGCTTTCCAGCCAGTGAAGTACTCTTGAGTGTAATCACTGTTGCAATGTAGGAAAACTGGAATTAAGAATCTATTGATGACCACTGGGGACCGGGGAATCCCACTGACGTGAACAGCTGGACAATTCCAGCCATTATTTCTAACTGGAAAGAACAGTTGAGAGATTAATATTTTTCCATCATCTTGGTGCACAATAGGGCAGTTTCAGGGAAATTCCCTATTTCATCAGGATGGAGAAATTAAGACCCTGCAGATTTACCAATACAATTTGGATCTGACGCCTGGAACTGCCTTCCTAACAGCACTATGGGTGCACCTATATCATCTGGACTTGTAATAATTCATGAAAGTGGCTTCCCAAGGGCAATTAAGGATAGACAATATTTGCTAGCCTAGGCAAGTGATGACCACATCCCATGAATGAATAACTGCAAACAAAAATAATAATTAGGAGGGCAAATGTCTACCCAAACACAGAGGAACAACTGCATCCCCTTGAATAGGAACATCAAAATACTTCAACAGTCAACTTTTCGAGTCGTTTGGACACGACACGCATTTCATGAACGTAAGTCTGCAGCCCCGGAGATCTGTTCTATAAACACAATGGGTCATACAAAAATACCAGAAGACACAGCCACAGCACACTAACCCTGATGCAATAATCGGATATCAACTTTAACCCACTTAAGTGTTTGAAGTCAGACAATCAACGCATTGCGCAATGTCTGATTCAGTTTTCCAAAGAAAAATTTAAAGTGAAGAAATTCAGAATCGAGCAAGAGATTTCGAATCGATTTTGCAAAAGTGGAGAAGGAAATAAAATAATTTCCCTCATTGCCTTTTGTAACCTCAGTCTGTCCCAAAGAGTAGCACAGTCCCTGTCGCAATGTGAGAAATTGTGGAAAACTGATTTCTTTCCCCAGCCACCCACAAGTGTCAGAAAATGAAACCAGGTTCAAATAAATGAATGCGAAAAATGGGTTATCAGTATTGGCCCCTTTGGGAAAGTGACATTGGAGAGAGAGCAAAACAGTCCCCGTTGCAGAGTTCCGACTCATTAATTCATTTTCATACAAATTCCCTATTTACAGTAAAGTCAGAAAATGCTGAAAATACTCAGCAGATTAGTCAGCAGTTGTGGAAAGAGAAAGTATCCCAAACTTTGATCAGAACGGGAAAAGGTTAAGAGAT
Source organism: Carcharhinus amblyrhynchos (assembly GCF_965287045.1). Lineage (NCBI taxonomy): Eukaryota > Metazoa > Chordata > Chondrichthyes > Carcharhiniformes > Carcharhinidae > Carcharhinus > Carcharhinus amblyrhynchos. The sequence continues at coordinate 31,825,702 of NC_137350.1, read as the reverse complement.
CGAACAGTTTTGAATAAGTGCAGAGGGGATGAAATGCGAGGTGATGTATTTTGGTAGATACCATTCAGGTGGGAGCTATGAAATGAATAGCAGAGCCATCAGGAACACAGACACAGAGATCTGGGAGTACAGGTCCACAGATCTTGAAAGGTGGAAAAGGTGGTGAAGAAAGCAAGTGGCATGGTTGCCTTCATCGGCTGGGGCCACAGGTATAAAAGTAAGAAGTAAAAAGTTTATTTATTAGTCACAAGTAAGATTTACATTAACACTGCAATGGAGTTACTGTGAAATTCTCCTCATTGTCAAACTACAGCGCCTGTTCAGGTCAATGCACCTAACCAGTGCATCTTTTGAGCTGTGGGAGGAAACCGGAGCACCCAGAGGAAACCCATGCAGACATGGGGAGAACATGCAAACTCCACACAATGACCCAAGCCAGGAATCAAATACAGGTCCCTGGCACTGTGAGGCAGCAGTGCTAACTGCTGTGCTATGTTACAATTATGTAAAATGTTGGTTAGGCCACATTTGGAATACTGTGCCCAATTCTGGTCATCACATCACCAGAAGGACAAAGAACAAAGAAAATTACAGCACAGGAACGGGTCCTTTGGCCCTCCAAGCCTGCACTGTTCATGCTGTCCGACTGAACTAAAACACTTCACCCTTCCAGGGACCATATCCCACTATTCCCATTCTATTCGTGGAGGTTTTGGAGGGACTATAGAAAGACATGGAAGAATTGCAGAGAGTATAGAAAAGGTTTACCAGGTATAGAGGGTATTAGCTATGAGGAGAGATTGAATGAACTGGGATTGTTCTCCTTGGAAAGACAGAGGCTGAGGGGCAGCCTGATGGAAGTTTATAAAATGATGAGGGCAAAGATAAGATGAACAGTTGGGAGCTTTTTCCCAGGGCAGAAATGACAATTACAAGGGGGCACAGTTCATGGTAAGGGGGGGGAAAGATTCAATAGAGATGTGCGGGGGGAGTCTTTTACACAGAGGTTGGTGGGGGCCTGGAATGCACTGCTAAGTGAGGTGGTTGAGGCAGACACATTAATAACATCTAAGACTTACCTGGATAAACACATGAACAGGTGGGGAATAGCGGGAAACAGGTGATTGGTCGAGATAGGGCAATGTGATTAGTGCAGTCTTGATGGGTTGAAAGGTTTGTTCTTGTGCTGTGCTGTTCCTTGTTCTTTGAAAGAGGGAAAAGCAGGAAATGAAAAGTAGGTAGGATGAAAAGACATAAGGGGCAAAGGCAAAAAGCGATGGTAACAAGACAAGTAATGAAACAAATGGTCGATTTGGGATGTTGTAATGACCTCAACAAGGCCCATGAGGTCGATCTCTTGGAGTATAAGCTCCCTGATTAAGGCATTAGAGTGTAGCGACTAGGGGATTTTCGCTGTGACTCCATTACAGTGTTAATGTAAGCCTACTTGTGACACTAATAAATAAACTTAAACTTAATGAATGCCTTCCCAATCAGGAAGTCTCACCTGTGTATATATTGAGGAATGTCAGGGCTATCGCCACTCCGGATTCTGACTGTGTACCCGAAGCACCCTTAGGAGTGGAATTGAGTTTGTAAATAAAGGGAATCTGATGAAGGGACAATGGGCTGTGAGGCGTCATTTCAGAGGCGTAGATGGGAAAAAACAGAATCAATACCAACAGGTGTCATCCATAAAATGCGGGGAAAGACGATATGATCTGAAATTATTGAGTTCAATGTTGAATCCAGAAGTGCGTAATGGGGAAATGGTGATGTCACTGAACTATTAATCCAGATGCCCAGGCTAATCCTTCGGGTTTAAATCCCAACATGGTTGCTGGTAGATTTGATTAGTAATCTCGAATATAAAGCTTGTTTCAGTAATGGTAACAATGAAACTATCATCAATTGTTGGAAAAAACCCACCTGGTTGACTAATACCCTTTTAAGGGAGGAAATATAACATCCACACCAGGGTCTGGCCTCCGCATGACTCCAGGCCTATAGTGATGCGGCTGACTCTTAAACTGGCTTAGCAAGCTGCTCAGTTCAAGGACAGTTAGGGATCTGCAGCAAGTACTGGTCTCACCAACACAACTTACCTCCTAGGAAAGAATTTGTAAAAAAACAATATTTACTTTGGAGTTTAATGTGGATAAGTGTGGGGTCATGCATTTTAGTTGGAAAAAATGGACACATGACTTATTCTCTAAATGGGGAGAGACTTCAGGGTGCTCTGGTGTAGAAGGGTCTGGGTGTCCTCGTTCATGAGTCACAGAAAACCAGCGTGCAGGTACAGTAAGTAACAAAGAAAGCAAATGAAATGTTGGCATTTATAGCTAAAGGAATAGAATATAAAGGTAAGGAAGTATTGTTGCAACTATACAAGGTGTAGGTGAGGCCGCACCTGGAGTATTGTGCACAGTGTTGGTTCCCTTATTTGAGGAAAGATGTAGTGATGTTGGAGGCAGTTCAGAGGAGGTTCACTTGATTGATCACGGAGATGAAGGGTTTGTCGTATGAAGGGAGTTTGAACAGTTAAGGCTGATACTCTCTGGAATTTAGAAGAATGAGGGGAGATCAAAATGAAGTATATAAGATGATAAACGGTATGGATAAAATAGACGTGGAGTAGATGTTTCCTCTTGTGGGGAATTCTAGGATGAGAGGTCATAGTTTTAGGATAAGGGGTAGCAAATTTAAATCAGAGTTGAGGAGAAACTACTTCTCCCAGTGGGTTATGAATCTGTGGAATTCACTACCCCTAAGATGCTGGGACAGTGAGTAAATTTGAGGAGTTAGACAGATTTTTAATTGGTAATGGGTTGAAGGGTTGCGGGGAGAAGGCAGGAAAATGGGGATGAGGAGCATATCAACTATGATTGAATGGCGGAGCAGCCTCGAAGGCCCGAATGGCCTAATTCTGTTCTTATATCTTATGAACCTATGAATTTTAGTTCAAATGAGGCCTTCTCATTCATTTTTACTGTACAGTGTTGCAATAGCTCTAAGCACTCCTATTTTGCACTTATATTGGGGTATACAGGATTCCAGCCAACTCTAATCACCTCCATTCATTCACGTTATATGGCATTGAACAGATTAAACTAATCATCATAACAAATCACTTTATTCAATCACAGAATAACACTTTTAGTGCAAAACCTTGCTCTAAACATATAATCACAGAATCCCTACAGGGCAGAAGAAAGCCCATTGAGTTTGTACTGATCGCAATCCCACCCTGGGCCCTACACTCCCATAACCCCACGTATTAACCTGCTAATCCCCCTGACATTAGAGTTAATTTAGCATGGTCAATCAACCTAACATAACCTGCGCATCTTTGGATTGTGGGAGGAAGAAACCAGAGCACCCGGTGGAAACCCACACAGACACAGGGAGAATGTTCAAACTCTGCACAGGCCGTGACCTGAGGTGGGAATTGAACCTGGAACCCTGGCGCTGTGAGGCAGCAGTGCTAACCACTGTGCCACTGTGCTGCCCTTCTCAGCAATCTGATTCTGAATCCTTGCCTTACTTAATGTACTCATTGCAACAGCACTGTTTAAGAGTTTAATCATTTGTGTGAATTTTTTTATATACTTTGTTTCCATTCATCCACCGAGCGATTGAATGAGATTTGAATAAATAGGCTTACCAACTAGACGTGTACAGAAATTCTGGTCTTGCATACAATGGTAGGCGTAACTAGTATAACTAGCCTAACCTGCTTCTCCTCACACAGACATGCTTCAGTTATTAAGAAAACACATACAATTTTCACCAATCCAGCTCCGTGTTTCCCTTGACTTGGAAATGGGGTCAAGTGGTAGGACAACGGCGAATCTTTCAAAAGGAGACACTAACAATCATTCTGATAGATGTGAGTTTCATGTTCTGCTAAGGTGTCAGACATTTAGGCCAACTCCAGTAAGACAACGCTTCAGTCTGACTGTTGTTTTGAAAGATGTGCAAGAATTTAAAAAGATCTTGCCCTAGCGAGAGTTGGGTTAAAAAGCCACCTCAAGCTTCCTGGAAGTGTTTAGTGTGGTGAGGGTTTGCTTTGAAAAGAAAAGAAGAAAATCTCTAAATAAATGTCATCAAAACATTGGCTTGCTACAGCTATTTTAAAAAAAACTCTTAAAAATGAGGCAGTGTTGGAGGGAGAGTGTCTCGTACAGATTTTAACGAGTTTCATAAAGAACCAGAACATTTTAGTTATGAGGAAAGATTGGGGTCATTTCTCTGAGAATGGCTGAAGCTTAATTGAGATGTATAAAATTCTGGGATACATAGAAATAGTAAATAGGAATGAGTTTAGTAGCGGGGTCAAAAACAAGTGACTATAGATTGAATGTAATTAGTAAAAGGAGTGGAGGGAAGATGAGGAAAGATTTTTTTTATCCCAGAGTGTGAACACTTTGCCTGAAAAGGTGGGAGAGGCAAGAAACTGTCACCCCATTGAAAAAGCATCTGAGGGTGTCTACATGAAGAGCTGTGGGCTTCAGGCCTAACATGGGAAGGTGGGATTAGGCTGGACAGCTCTTGGTGCAGACGCGGTGGATGGAATGGCTTTTCTCTACATTTTCTCAGTCTTATTTACAGGTGTAGATGTGTTAAGATAATGCACAACAGTCTTTTCTGGATACATGCTGAGTGAATTTATTTTTTTGACATTTCCATCAATTTACATGAGGAGGTCATAGAATCATAGAGGTTTACAGCATGGAAACAGCCCTTCAGCCCAACTGGTCCATGCTACCCAGTTTTTACCATTAAGCTAGTCCCAAGTACCCGTATTTGGCCCATATCGCTCTATACCCATCTTATCCATGTAACTGTCTAAATGCTTTTTAAAAGACAAAGTTCTACCCACCTCTACTACTATCTCTGGTAGCTTGTTCCATACACTCACCACCGCTGAGTGAAAACATTGCCCTCTGGACCCTTTTGTATCTCTCTCCTCTCACCTTAAACTTATGCCCTCTACTTTTAGACTCCCCTACCTTTGGTAAAAGACACTGACCGTTTTGCTGATCTATGCCCCTCATTATTTTATAGACCTCTATAAGATCACTCCTAAGCCTCCTATGCTACAAGGAAAAAAGTCTCAGTCTATCCAGCCTCTTCTTATAACTCAAACCATCAAGTCCCGGTAGCATCCTAGTAAATCTTTTCTGAAAAAAAAATTCTCCATGATTAAAATAAAATAGTTTTGATTATGGTGCAGAACGCTTTTTGCTTCTTTCTTGTTGTGCCACTTCAGAAATTAAAATACAGGATCAATTCAAGAAATCATTAAGCCTCGTTGATTCACAACAGTGCAGAAACAAAGTGGGCGGGTGTCTGTATGCTGTGCCTATTAAACAGACAGTGGTTTTAAACAGTAATACTTATTAGTATGTTTCTGTCCAAATAGTTGTCCAGATAATGCTGTCCTATATCATTTTTTTTAATTCATTAACAGGATATGGGCGTTGGGGGCTGGGCCAGCATTTATTGCCCACCCCTAACTGCCTTCCATTTCACAGGGCGTTTGAGAGTCAACCACATTGCTGTGGACCTTGGCTCACATGTAGGCCAGACCAGGTAAGGACAGCAGATTTCCTTCCCTAAGATGGTTTTTTTTTGACAATTGTTTCATGGTCATCTTTTAAATTCCAGGTGTTTTATTGCATTCACATTTCACCATCTGTTGTAACAGCGTTCGAATCTGGGTCTCCAGACCATGTATGAACTTAAAAGAGTGAGAAGGATCACTCTGTTGATATCCTAATGCAATTGTGAGGAATAAATATTTGACTTACTAATTTCCTAGGTAAATTTTGAAAGGTGTTATGAAGTATGCCAGCAGAGAGGAGAAGCAAAATGGAAAGGTTAAAGTTTAACAGCAGGGATCTCTATGACTGGTTAATATTAAACCCCCATGCAGGGGGAATCAGGGTTTAATTTAGGTTCTCCTGCAACTATTAGTTATTTCCTATGTTCCAGGGAGTAAGTTAAGTTAAAGTTTATTTATTAGTGTCATAAGTAGGTTTACATTAATACTGCAATGAAGTTATTGTGAAAATCCTCCAGCCACCACACTCCAGCACCTGTTCAGATATACTGAGGAAGAATTTGGCATGGTCAATGCACCTAATCTGCATATCTTTTAGACTGTGGGAGGAAACTGGAGCACCCAGAGGAAACCCACGCAGACACAGGGAGAACATGCAGACTTAGTACAGACAGAGACCCAAGCTGGGAATTGAACCTGGGTCCCTAGCGGTGTGAGGCAGCAGTGCTAACCACTGTGCCGGAGACCATTCCATGCATTCTGCGCATTGATTGATCTTTACAGAAACTGATTCACCATCACACAAAGGGAAGACACATATACCCACAGAAGTTCCCTGACAAATTAATAGAACTGCATTAATCTGCTTGAATTTCCAATGAAATAATGTTTGGGAGGAGATCTGGGTTAGAATACTGCAGGAACAGACATGGTAGAATCATAGAATCCCTCCATTGCAGAAGGAGGCCATTTGGCCCATCAAGTGTTAGTAGTCTTATGCTGCATGTGGAACTAAGCATATTTTTCATGCACGCTGCTGGCATTGGACTAGGAGGTGTTAATTTTAAGATACAGTTTTCAATGAAATGGCTGGAAAGAAATCGTCACATATCAGTTTTACCCCGTACCCTCAGGAAGTGCAGTCTACATTTAATTTCCATTTTTCAAACTCTCCTGAGCTCTCACTCTAGCTTTACACAATTGTTAGTTTTTTCACACTGGTGGTGAATTTGGCAGCATTACAATACCTAATGCATAACAGAAAAAAATGTGGATAAAAGTGTCCATCAGAACCCAACAGGAGAAAAGGCACAAAAGCAGAACGCTGAATTCTGCACGGATAACTCTCTCAGCCCCAGGTACATTCAATCAAAATCAATTAATTGTGTCTTTCATCTGAAGATTTGCAGTGTGGCAATCAACTGTCATTTCAGCTTTACTGCACATTCTGCATTTATGTTCCATTTGCTCTGTAGTTAGTCTCAGGCTCTTAGCAAAATATTCATTTACAGTCAGGTTTAGTCATCATGGAGACCTGAACTGGGACATGGCAAAGCTGCGCAAGACACCATTCATCTAACAGTTTCAAACCACATCAGTGGCCATCTTAGCACTTTGCTTCTCATCAGGTGGCAAACTCAGAAATGTGCACAGCTCATTCACTACTGCAGAAAAACTGAGCCCAAAGGAAAGTAGACCATTTACTGACTCAAACTAACTGCGCAAGAGAGTTACAATAAACAGTTCCGATGAATAAACTCCTAACAGCAATAAGCAACGCTGCATTTTCAACATCCATATTGGTGCTTTGGTATATTTCTCTCTCTGTAAAGCTAAATGAATTGATTTACAAAAACTGACATTGCTGTATCGTGGTGCATTCTCCCCGTCTCTGCCTGGGCTTCCCCTGGGTCATCCGGTTTCCTCCCACAATCCAAATATGTGCAGGTTAGGTTAATTGGCCGCATTAAGTTGACCCTTAGAGGGGAATTTTCCCAACCTGCCGGCCACGGGAATCGCGCAGGGTTGGGGGGGGGGGGGGGGGGGGGGGGGATGGGGGGGGGGGGGCAGCGGGGGTGGATGGGGGGTTGGAGTGGAGTGGGGTGGGAGGCTGGGGTGGGTCAGACCATGCAAAGGTCCATTGACCTCAGACAGGGTTTTCCAGTTTTGGGGTGAGCGTGGCTGGAGAATCCCACCCTTAGTGTCAGGGGGATTAGCAAGGTAAATACGTGGGGTTACAGGGATAGGGCCTGGGTGGGGTTGTTGTCAGTGTAGGCTTGACAGGCTGAATGGTCTCCTTCTGCACTATAGGGATTTTATGATTCTATTCTATGATTCTATGGCAGCTAAAGATTGTAACAGCATAATTAAGGACCCCATGCACCACAGACAAACTCTCTTCCATATTCTTCCATCGGGAAAAAGATACAAAAGCCTGAGGACGCGTACTAACTATCTCAAGAAAACCTTCTTCTCAGCTGTCATCAGACTTTTGAATGGACCTACCTCGCATTAAGTTGATATTTCTCTATACCTTAGCTCTGACTGTAACACTACATTCTGCACTCTCTCCTTTCCTCCTTTATGAATGGTATGTCTTGTCTGTATCGCGCGCAAGAAACAATACTTTTCATTGCATTTCAATACATGTGACAATAATAAATCAAATCAAAATCAAAGATTGGAGACACAGCCTATAAAGTCACCAAAAATGTAGTAAGCCTGAGGACTTGGAGCACTTTAGAATTCAGCAAAGGAGTCTAAAGAATTGATAAAGAAAGAGAAAATAGATGATGAAAGCACACTACCGAGAAACAGAAAAATGACTGTGAAAACTGCAGGAAGGAAAGACAAGTGCTGTCCCAGAGACAGGGAATTTCTGATGGGGAATAAGGAAATGGAAGAGAAACTCATTAGCCTTGGCTAACCATTACTGCTTTAAGTTAACTGGCTTGTTGCTTCTGTTTGCTTCCTTTCTTGAATAGAAGAGTCACTATTTCCCAATCTGATTGGACCTTAGGGAATTTAATAAGGTGCACCACGGTGGGGTGGAACTGCCCTTTCAGGTAGTAGGCATGGGTGACCATAATGGTGGTGAGCACAAGGCTGGCAGCCTTGGCATCTACTATCTCAGCAGCCACTTTTTAAAACTCTAGGGCCTATGGACTGTGTCGGTCTTTAGTTCCGACGTTTCTTTCAGCCCCTTGACAGCTTTGTAAGTATGGCATTTCTGCGGGGGAACATGCACTTTTAATCACCAACATCAGACCTTGCAATCTGCTCATGCCAACAGCCGTTCCCTACCAGATTTACCTGCTGTTCCCCCAGGATACCTCCTGAAAAGTATATATGACCCAGAATTTACTGGAACAGGATACTTCACACGTGGCTGATTATAGATTAACACAAGTCATGATGTAGAGATGCCAGCGTTGGGCTGGGGTGGACACAGTAAGAAGTCTCACAATACCAGGGTTAAAGTCCAACAGGTTTATTTGGCACCATAAGCTTTTGGAGTCTCAGGCTCCTTCATCAGGTGAGTGAGAACTTGTGTAAAGACACAAACTCGATTTACAAGATATGGTTGGAATGCGAGTCTTTACAAGTAATCAAATCTTAAAAGTACAGACAATGTGAGTGGAGAGAGGGCCAAGCACAAATTAACGAGATGTGTATTGTCTCCAACCAGGACAGTTAGTGAGATTTTGCAAGCCCAGGCAAGTCGTGGGAGTTACAGATAGTGTGACATGAACCCAAGATCCCATGTGTGGCCGTCCTCATGTGTGTGGAACTTGTCTATCAGTTCTTGCTCAGCGATTCTGCGTTGTCGTGTGTCGTGAAGGCCGCCTTGGAGAATACTTACCCAAAGATCAGAGGCTGAATGCCCTTGATTGCTGAAGTGTTCCCCGACTAGAAGGGAACACTCCCGCCTGGTGATTGTTGAATGGTGTTCATTCATCCATTGTTGTAGCGTCTGCATGGTCTCCCCAATGTACCATGCCTCAGGACATCCTTCCCTGCAGCGTATCAGGTAGACAATGTTGGCCGAGTCACGAGAGTATGTACCGTGTATCTGGTGGATGGTGTTCTCGTGTAAGATGATGGCATCAGTGTCGATGATCTGTCATTTCTTTCAGAGATTGATGTGCAGGGTTGTATAATGTCGCGGTCACTGTTCTCCTGAAGGCTGGGTAGCTTGTTGTGGACAATGGTCTGTTTAAGGTTGTGCAGTTATTTGAAGGCCAGAAGTGGGGGTGTGGGGGTGGTCTTGGTGAGATATTCATCTTCATCGATGACATGTTGAAGGCGATCCTCCTCATCTGAGCAGATCCTGTGCACACGGAGGACTTGTCCATAGGGAATGGCTTCTTTAATGTGTTTAGGGTGAAAGCTGGATCACAACAGACCCCTCCAGAAGCTGGAAGATGCCCTCATGAGAAGAGGATATGGCGCTCGACTCATTGATTGACAGTTCCAAAGTGCCACAGCGAAAAACCGTAACGACCTCCTCAGAAGATAAATCGGGGACACAGCAAGGTACCCCTCATCGTCCAGTACTTCCCCGAAGCGGAGAAGCTGCAGCATCTTCTCCGGAGTCTTCAACATGTCATCGATGAAGACATGTCACCATGTCTCGCCAAGACCATCCCCACAGCCCCATTTCTTGCCTTCAAACAACCGCATAACCTCAAACAGACTATTGTCTGCAGCAAACTCCCACGACTTGCCTGGGCTTGCAAAATCTCGCTAACTGTCCTGGCTGGACACTTTTCCTCACCATTCTTAATGTGTAAGCTGTGTTGAGGAAGAGGTATCCATTTTCACCCAGAGAACAAAGAACAAAGAACAAAGATCAACACAGCACGGGAAACAGGCCCTTTGGCCCAATGAGCCCACGCCACTGTTTTAACATTATGAGTCCCCTCTCCACCCATGACCCTTGTCTATGCTTATGGCATTCCACATTGAGGTTGGAAGGAATCTGGAACTCTCTGCCTGAAAGGGTGGGAGAGGTGTGAACCCTCACAACATTTAAGAAGCATCTAGATGAGCATTTGAAATGCCATTGCGTACAAGGCAATGGATTAAATTCTGGAAAATGGGATTAGAATAGATAGATGTTGATGGTCGGTGCTGACATGATGGGCCAAAGGGTATCTTTCTGTTCCGTAAAACTCTCTGACTCTATTTTTTCCAGATGTTAAATCTTTCCAATTGGCCATTGTAAATTGTCCCTGACTATCATTTGGATTAGTAATGTAAAATGCTAGTCTTGTAAAAGGTCATGTGATATTTTTCAGGGGAAGAAATTTGCCATCTTTACCTGGTTTGGTTTACAGGTCATAGCGTCATAGATTCTCTACAGTGCAGAAGGAGGCCATTCGGCCTATCAAGCCTGCACCAACAACTATCCCAGCCAGGCTCCATCCCCGGAACCCCATGTATTTACATTATTAAACCAAATGGTAGTCAGGGGCAATTTAGCACGGCCAATCGACCTAACCCACACATCTTTGGAAAGACTTAACATCTGCACTGGAGGGATTCTATGATTCTATGCTGTCTAAAACAGACTCAACGACATCGGTATTCAGAGTGCTTACTCCAAAATTGCTTAAGTCCAGTGGTGTTTCAGGGACCACAGAATGGTTACTGGTTATTCAGAGCAACAAAACCCGTAGGTAGATATGCGAGTCATTTTCGTTTTGGAAAAAATGACTGGTTGTGGATTAGTCATGGTACGATAACACTTGCTCAAATTCCCATGCAGGCTTGCATCACTGGAATCCTCCAGATAAACTGTTATGAGTCTAAAAGGAAGTGCCTTTGCATTGAGAATGACACTGGTTGTGTAAGTGGCTGTTAATCTGCTGATGTTTTCACACCTTCCATTGAGATCAAAGTGTTTCAATCAGCAGAAGTACTGGGTGTTGGGGAAAGGTACGATGGTGTTTTTGGTTTAAGCAGAGTGCCACCGGTTGGTTGTAACCGTGGCCCGTGGCCCTTTTCAGTCCCCTCCTCCGACCTCTAGTTCCTCCATCTTACAGTTCACAAACATGCGTTCTGCGCATGCACACAGAGTGCAGCCAATTCAAAAAACGATCGGCAACTTGAACATTAAAACAGATCGGAAAGAAAGACCCGGCCCAGGAATCTGTTCAGCATGATGTTTAATTGGCAGAGCTGATGAATAACTGGTGGTCATTAGTTATTACATCCAGTTATACCATCCAGTAGGTACCAGTTGAGATGGTGACAGCATAACAGAAATTATACATTTCAAAGATCTTTTCAATTTAATCCATCATGCAAACCAGCCTCCCATCCATTGACTCTGTCTACAAATCCCGCTGCCTCGGAAAAGCAGCCAGCATAAGTAAGGACCCCACGCACCTCGGACATGCTCCCTTCCACCTTCTTCCGTCAGGAGAAAGATACAAAATTCTGAGGTCACGTATCAACCGACTCAAGAACAGCTTCTTCCCTGCTGCCATCAGATTTTTGAATGGACCTACCTTGTACTAAGTTGATCTTTCTCTACACCCTAGCTCAGACTGTAACACTACATTCTGCACTCTCACCTTTCCTTCTCTATGTACGGTATGCTTTGTCTGCATAGCGTGCAAGAAACAATGCTTTTCACTGTGTACTAATATATGTGACAATAATAAATCAAATCACGATTAAATCAGGAATAATAAAATACCAAATGGGTGATCTTGGACATGTCAGAAACATGCTGATGAAACTAGATGGGCAATTGTAGAAAAAGACATTTAAAGACATGAGTTGATTATGAATTGTATTTTTAAACTTTGGCACTATGATCCGCTGACTGAGTTTTGGTCATCGTCATATCGCCAGTTTTCCAAGGATACAGTACAACATCAGATAAAAGCAAAATATTCTGAATGCTGGAATCTGTAACAAAAGCAAAAATGTGACATGCTGAGATTTTCCAGCATTCTGTTTTTGTTACAGCACAACGTCTTTGAGTTCTGATGGGTTACAGTTCACTCAGAGAGTCTGGGTTGCTGGGGCAACATTGCACATTTTATAGGCATGTTGTAGTCTGCAGTGAAGTTTTGTGATGGTAGAGGCTCCAACGTTCTTTGTCTCACATGGTTGAGCAGGAGTCTCTCCCGCGCTTACAGCGTGCCATTGGCATCTTGGAGAGATTTCCAGGTTGATACTGAACTTGCTGGGCCATGTTATGAACACACATTCCTTGGCCATCAAGTTGAGGAGTGGGACTCGAAACCACAGCTCCTGGCTCGGAGGCAGGGACGCTGACCCACTGCCCCTCAAGACCTCACTTGCAGTGTAGCTGGCAATTTAATTTTGACATGTGTGGTGTATTACAATCTGGGATTCAGTGCTCAGATATGAATAGAAGAAGCTGTTAATTTTGTTAAATGCGCATTTGAGTGGCGTTGCACTGATTTCTCAGTATATCAGACTCTTTCGTATACAAGTCCCAGACCATTATCATCTAAACTAATACATGGGAAAGGTCAGAAAGCAAATTCTTACTCATAACTTTTTAAAGATAGTAGACCCACTCAGATTGAAGTCTCAGAAGTCAAGAACTAGGGAAAGTAATTTTTCTGCTGACAAAAAAAAGAACAACTTTTAAACCTGACTCCCAATTATTCTGACCAACATTTATACGGTAAGAAGTCTCACAAAACCAGGTTAAAGTGTAACAAGTTTATTTGGTAGCACAAGCCGCTATAGAGTGGCTCTATAGATTGAGACCAAATAAACCTGTTACACTTTAAGCTGGTGTTGTGAGACTTCTTATTGTGTTTACCCCAGTCCAATGTCAGCATCTCCCCATCAATATTTATACCTTAACCGACACCTAAAACCAGATTATCTGGTCATTATCACATGGTCGATGGGACCGTGCAAACCAGTCACCAGGTTTACTTCATGACAACAGTGCTTATTCTTCAAAAGCACTGAGTTGGCACAAAGCATTTCGGGATGTCCTGTGGTTGTGAAAGACTCGATATAAATGCAAGTCATCGTAAAGGACAGATTCATCTCAGCAAGATGGTATTGGTAACCCTCTGATGCCATTGAAAATCAAGCTGGGTGGGCATGAAAATGAACTTTGGATTTGCTTTTATCCATTTTGTTTGATTATCTTGGACAATTTTATACCTCTATAGGGAGAACCTCCACAGGTAGAACCGCCTACCACACAAGAAACCTAGCCCAATAAAAATAGATTCGATTTATCATCATATGTACTGGGATACAGTGAAAAGTAACAGTATAGTTTCTCTGGTAAAAGATATCGCTTCTGAAGCACATGGGGAAAAGGAAAAGGATAAAATGCTGTTTGACATGTTGGTTTTCCATATATCTGATTTCTATTCTTTGACTCGTCGCACCTATTCCATCTCCTCTCTTTTTCCCTTTCTTGGGCCTCTCTCAGAACCCTTCAAATTTCTTAATCTGGCTCTGAGAATCTCCTATGTTACAACACTGTCTGTGTGGAGTGTGCACATTCTCTCCGTGTCTGCGTGAACTTCCTCCGGGTGCGCCGGTTTCCTCCCACAGTCCAAAGGTGTGCGGGTTAGGTGGATTGGGCAGGCTAAATTGGCCCTTAGTGTCAGGGGGACCAGCTAGAGTAAATACATGGGGTTATGGGGATAGGGCCTGGGTGGGATTGTGGTTGGTGGAGTCTTGATGGGCCCAATGGCCTCCTTTGCACTGTAGGATTCAATAATAGAGGCTACGTTTCATTGTATTGTGAGGTGCTATTGACCTTCCCAGCATTGTGAGCAGCACAATATCCAAGCAATTTTTATTTTCATTTGAGAAGGCCTGAAAAAAGAAAAACGTGTCTGGAAACAGGCGAGGGATAAAAGGGGAGTCAAACAGTGTTGGATAGATTGTGAGTGACACACACACAAAAACCCCCATGGATAGTCCATCTGCAGAGACTAAAAGGCAGAAGATCATGAGTGCAACATCATAATACAATGCAAACTCGGGAAACATTAGCCAGCTTTGATGAAGGTCATCCAGACTCAGAATGTTAATTCCTTCCTCTTTACTCTAATGATGTCAGGTTTTCCAGCATTTTCTGTTTTTGTTTCAGATCCGTGGAGTTCTGCTTTTTTCACAATACCACGAGTGAGGTTGTCTCTGGCCCATTCTCAGTAAGAGGTCTCACAACCCCAGGTTAAAGTCCCACCGGTTTATTTGATACTAAACCCACAAGCTTTCAGAAACGCTGTACCTTCGTCAGGTATGTGGAGAGTTCTGATCAGGGAAGGGCATATAAAGGATCACACAGACCTTTCCACACATCTGACAAAGGAACAGCGTCTCCGAAAGCTTGTGGGTTTAGTATCAAATAAACTGGTTGGACTTTAACCTGGTGTTCTGAGACTTCTTACAGCGTTTACCCCAGTCCAACACCGGCATCCCCACATTCTGACCCATTCTACCATAGCAAAAATGGCGGCGCGGGCTCGTTGGGCTGAAGGGCCTGTTTCCCGGGCTGTTATTGTTCTTTGTTCTTTAGTACCAAGCATAGATACACCAGTCTCAGTTATAAAGAGAAGTTACAACAGTTTAAGTTTATTTGTTAATGTCACAATAGGGTTACATTAAAACTGAAATGAAGTTACTGTGAAAATCCCCTCATTGCCACACTCTGGTGCCTGTTTGGGTACACTGAGGGAGAATTTAGCATGGACAATACAGCTAACCAGCATGTCTTTCCAACTGTGCGAGAAAACCCATGCAGAAACAGGGAGAACATGCAGACCCCACACAGTGACCCAAGCCGGGAAGTGAACCCAGGTCCCTGGCACTGTGTCACCACGTTGCATGAAATGTTGGTCCTTAAAACAGCAGGAAAATATGATATATGTCAAAAGTCAGGAATTCTCGCACAGCTGGCGTAATTTTTGTTGGTTCTCATATTTCATTCAGAAGAACCTTCCCGCGTCAAAAGCTGAAAATTTAAACTGGGGAATTCCACATATGGGGGAGGGAGCAGATTCTCTGCAGTTCATGGACGGACCGATGATTTGACCGATACAAAGGGGCAGGCACAATCTTTGTTTCTAAATCTCTCAGGAGAGGCAATAGATTATTCGCAATCACAATGCTTCATCAAAAAGAATTGGCCGGAATTTTCTGTCTGTTCATGCCAGTGGGATTCCCTGGTCAGTGGGCAGAGATTTGGCTGAGTGCTCTGTCCTCATTTTCAGCAGCAGTGGCACATGAATGGCCGGAGAATTCTCACCATCAGTGGGGGTCCACTATTATAACGATGAGGTGACAGATTGAAGTGTTTTGGCTGCAGTCTAGATCATAGATCATAGAACCCTACTGTGCAGAAACAGGCCCTTCGGCCCATCGAGTCTGCACCAACCACGATCCCACCCAGGCCCTATCCCCATATCCCTATACATTTACCCACTAATCCCTCTAACCTACACATCCCAGGACACTAAGGGGCAATTTTTTAGCATGGCCAATGAACCTAACCCGCACATCTTTGGACTGTGGGAGGAAACCGGAGTACCCGGAGGAAACCCACGTAGACACGAGGAGAATGTGCAAACTCCACACAGACAGTGACCCCAGCTGAGAATCGAACCCAGGTCTCCGGAGTTGTGAAGCAGCAGTGCTAACCACTGTGCTACCGTGCCACCCCAATCACTGTGTTACCGTGCTGCCCCATGGCACCGTCTCGTGTGCTGTCTTGTGTTAATCAGATTAGGGGTTTACCTCAGGCCTTGCCCTGCCATTGAGGCATAATCTTGGGACACAATGGGGTCACAGTTCAACTTCAACAAGACCAGTTGGCACCAGGGCTGCCATCAGTTTAGACTATTGTGAGTGCACTGCAGTGCAGTGAAAGGTGACCGACTATTGCAAATCCAAACCCACTCTTGGTGGCGGGGAGGGGGGGAGAAACTTTTTTTCCGAATTTGGCTTGAGCATTTCAGTAAGTGGGGTTATTGCAACCAAATAACCAGCAGGGTAATTAATACAAGACGAGTAGGTGCGTCTTCCATGACGGCACTGAGACCGTGAGAGTGAATGCGACTTTACATGCTAATGGTGTTCAAGAAAGAAATGTGGCCCCTCGGAGACTGTGAAAGTTGTGGTCACGCACATTGAATTTAGTGTTTGTCACAACCTGCCAAGAAACAATCGTGCGTGACAGACAATATAACTTTTTCAATCCGCAGAGTATTAACACATTCCGTGTAAGGTGACTTGATGTGTGGTCAAGATAAGATATGCAGGCTAAACATAATTGTTCATAGTGTTGTAATACAACACAGAATATTGGAATTATGGAATCCTTACAGTGCAGAAAGAGGCCATTCAGCCCATTGAGCCTGCACCGACAATAATCCCACCCAGGCCATATCACATTAACCCTCATATTTACCGTGCTAATCCTTCTTATGCTGAGGGGCAATTTAGCATGGCCAATCAACCTAACTCTCACATCTTTGCATAGTGGGAGGAAATTGGAGGAGGACCTGAAGGCAACTCATACAGACATGGGGAGAATGTGCAAACTCGACACAGACAGTGACCCGAGGGGGAATTGAACCTGGGTTCCTGGCGCTGTGAGGCAGCCACTATGCCACCCAAACAATTTAAGATGGTTTCATGTTTGTCATCATCGAGACCAGTTTTACATTACAGGTCTATTAAATTCCATTAGCTGCAGTGGAGAGAATTGAACCCATTTTCAATGATCATACTCAGTGATCATCAGGCTGGGTCTCTGGATTGCTGAAATTACCACTGTGCCACCATCTCCCCACAATTTATATAAAACATGCTACAGCACTAAAGCAACAAATCATTTCCGACTCAAGGCAAATGTTTATTTTACTTACACTGAAAGATATACAGATAAAATATTTATAAGACTAATTATCTATCATTTTACTAAACTTGCTCCAGATCTAAGTAATTTTTATTTTTTTCCCTCCACCAAATTAACTCCCTAATCGAGGGTTTTCAGCAATAGAAAACATGCATTATATTACATTTCCGCTTCGGGTGATTTGCAGTTTAGCTTAAGGTGCAAACATTTAATTTGTCTGCATTATTCATCCTCCCTTCCTGCCCAATTGTGGAGTGACAATTGTTTTTTGCTAAAGCTGTTGTATTTGCGGCTCTATCAGTTTCTCCCACTAATGGTGGTGAGGTACGGTGTCACAGTGGTTAGTACTGATGCCTCACAGCGCCAAGGACCCGGGTTCAATTCCTGGTTTGGGTCATTGTCTGCGCGGAGTTTGCACCTTTTCCCCGTGTCTGCGTGGGTTTCCTCTGGGTGTTTTGGTTTCCTCCCATAATCTGAAAGACATGATGGTTAATTCTCCCTCAGTGTACCTGAACAGGTGCAGGAGTGTGGCAACTAAGGGATTTTCACAGTAACTTCATTGCAGTCTTAATGTAAGCCTACTTGTGGCACTAATCAATAAACTGAACCACTAAGCAAATCTTAAGTTTCTGTGTCATTCTGGTGAATCTGGACCCTCTGCAATGCCCAATCAAACTTTCCTGAGGCGCGGTCCCAAAACAGTTCTTGAGATGCAGTCTGACCAAGACTCCTTGCAATGGGTGCATCACTTCTTTCACTTTGTACGTCATTCACCTTTTTGACCACATTTTGTATCAGTGCGCTACATTTTAGTAATCTGTGCACATGGACACACAAACAACACCCCCCCCAACCCCGTTTGCTGTTTCACAGACCCTGTGTCTTTCCACATGTTGTACATTTTCATCATGTGGAGAGGGTATAGAAGAGGTTTAGTCTACAGGAGAGGACGTTGTCTGGTCTGGAGGGTATTAGCTATGAGAAGAGGTTGGATAAACTTGGTCCGTTCTCACTGGAATGATGGAGGTTGAGGGGCGAACTGATAGAAGTTTACAAGATTATGATCAGCACGGACAGAGTGACTTTCAGGGTGGAAAAGTCAAGTACTCGGGGACGTAGGTTTAAAGTGCGTGGCGAAAGGTTTAGAGGAGATGTGCGAGGCAGGTATTTTACACAGAGAGTGGTGAATGTCTGGAACATGCTGCCTGGGGAGGTGGTCGGAACAGGTATGATAGCGGCACTGAAGGGGCAACTAGACGGATATGTGAATAGGATGGGAGTGGAAGGATACGGGCTCTGTAACTGCACGCAGTTTTAATTTAGACAGGCAACATGATTGGGGCAGGCTTGGAGGGCCAAAGGGCCTGTTACTGTGCTGTACTGTTCTTTGTTCTTTGTTTTCCATTTGTCATTCTTGCAGCCAGGGTTGCTGGACTCACACTTCCTCATACTGCATGGCACCTGCCATTGTTTCGTCCACTTACTTAATCTGCCAATATCCTTTTGTAACTTCCTGTTTCCCATCTACGCAACTTACTATCCCGCCAAACTTAATAACATCTGCAAATTTGGATATAAAATGGTCCATTCCTCCAGCTAAATCGTTAAAACATCTGGCGAAAAGCTGAGATCCCAGTGCCGACCCCTTTACATGACTCTAACATCCTGTCAGTTATGCAATTGTTTAATCACCTAATGTGACCTCCTCAGAAATATGTAATAGATTAGAGGCAGCACGGTGGTTAGCACTGCTGCCTCACAGTATCAGGGACCTGGGTTCAATTCCAGCCTTGGGTCATGATCTGTGTGGAGTTTGCATGTTCTCCCCGTGTCTGCATGGGTTTCCTCTGGGTGCTCTGGTTTCCTCCCTGTCACAAAGATGTGTGGGTTAGGTGGATTGGCTGTGCTCAATTGCCCTTGAGAAGGTGGTGGTGAGCCACTTTCTTGAATCCGCTGCGATCCTGGTGATGTAGGTACACCCACAGTGCTGTTAGGGAGAGAGTTCCAAGATTTTGATCCAGAGGGACTAGCTAGGGTAACTGCATGGGGTTACAGGGGTAGAGCCTGGAGGGGATTGTGGTCGGTGCAGACTCGATGGGCCGAATGGCCTCCGTCTACACTGTAGGATGCTGTGATTCTATTTGCGGGTTAGGTTGATTGGCCATGCTAAATTGACCTTTTGTGTCAGGGCAATTAGCGGGGTAAATGTGTGGGGTTACAGAGGTAGGACCCGGGTGGGATTGTTGTCGGTGCAGGCTCAATGGGCTGAATTAAGTAAAGTTTACTTAACAATCGTAAGTAGGCTTACATTCACACTGCAATGAAATTAGTATGAAAATCCTCTAGTCGCCACACTCCAGTGCCAGGTTGGGTACGCTGTGGGAGAACTTAGCATGGCCAATTCACCTAACTGCACGTATTTGGAATGTGGAGGGAAACCAGAGTAAACACACGCAGACATGGGGAGAATGTACAAGCTCCACACAGACAGTGGCCCAAGCCAGGAATTGAACCTAGATCCCTGGCGCTGTGAGACAGCAGTGCTAACCACTGTGCCAATGTAGGGAGTCTATGATTCTAAAATGAAATTAGTCAGATATGACATACCTTTCATTGACTCTCGTCCATCAGCTTATACCTATCTGAGTTCTTGGTGACGTATTCCAGTAACTACAGCACAATGTATGTCGAACTAGCAGAAAAGGGAGAGATTCAATGTTGAATTCTTACCTGTTCTCTTTCTTCTTTTTGTCTCCTCAGCCAAACAGAAACAACCAAGCAGACATTCATCTCACTTCCTGCTGTACTGAGGGGAGCTGATAGATTCACCACTGCAACACTTACTGCCGCTCAAACTAATTCATTGCAGTTGAAATGTTTCTTGGAAATGGAAGAGGGTGCTATTAGTCCCATTTTTTTTTGTTGCATTCTTTCCAAGCTGCGCATCCTCGCTAAGTAATAAGGATTTCTCCAGGTCTTATCCCAGTCTCTATGTCACTGTTAGTTTCCAGCCTGCTACCAGGAGAGAAAGGAGGGCACACCCTGATGAGTGATGTTTTCCCTTTCCGTCAGGGAGAAAGATTTCAAGAAAATGTGAATCTGTATATATTAAAAATCCTTTTATTGTTACACGGGGATGTGGGGGGGGGGGTGTCGCTGGCTTTACCAGCATTTATTGCCCGTCCTCAATTGAGAAGGTGGTGGTGAGCTGCCTTTTTGAACCCGCTGCAGTCCAGGTGGTGTAGGTACACCCACAGTGCTGTTAGGGAGGGAGTTCCAGGATTTTGACCAAACAACTGAAAAGGAGCGGCCAATATACTTCCAAGTCAAGATGTTGTGTGGCTTGGAGGGGAAGATGGTGTGTTCCCATTGCTCGCTGCCCTTGTCCTTCTAGCTGGTAGAGGTCGTGACTTTGGAAGGTGCTGTCAAAGTTTATATAGCAGGCTAGAGCTAAATAGCATTCCTAGTATGCCATTGGGGCATTGCCAAACATTTTTAGCCCTCACCCTAATAAACTGCATTTTCAATAAATGCCCCTCCCAGAAATTGGTTTGATTGGCACATTGCAAAGTAGTCTTGAAAGATCTTATTGTAATCTAGGCTTGGAAGATCAGAATTATTTTCGAAGGTCAGATGCTGATAAGATTCAGTAATCTAATGGTACCACTCATCAGCCTCTACCTCAATAACCGATTCATCAAAACATCAATCACCAGGATGTGCCCCCAATTACAGAAAGGATATTATTACTAGGATTCTACTGGGACTTGAGTTATAAGGAGAGGTTGGATAGACTGGGACTTTTTTCTCTGGAGCGTAAGAGGCTGAAGGGTGATCGTGTAGAGAGCTATAAAATAATGAGGGGCACAGATCAGCTAGATAGTCAATATCTTTTCCCAAAGGTAGGGGAGTCTAAAACCAGAGGGCATAGGTTTAAGAAGAGAGGGGAGAGATACAAAAGGGTCCAGAGGAGCAATTTTTTCACACAGAGAGTGGTGAGTGTCTGGAACAAGCTGCCAGAGGTAGTAGTAAAGGCGGGTAGAGTTTTGTCTTTTAAAAATAGATATTTACATGGGTAAGATGGGTATGGAAGAATATGGACCAAACGTGGGCAGTTGGGACTAGCTGGTTAAAAAGAAGGGTGGCTTAGGGTCGAAGGGCCTGTTTCCACACTGTAAACCTCTATGACTCTAAAGTCTTTAAAATCAAGGGAAAACAAGACTACTTTTCTCCCTCCATCTCCGCTGATGTTATGTCAATTAATACGATCACCATTCGATCTGGATAATAACATCGGCCTGCCACTTTTACTGCTCTTATCCACAAATATCAGTCATGAAACCAGAATGAGCGCAACAAATCACTGTGTATCCAAGAGCCAAGTTAACGCTTTGAGTGGAATTCCCCTTTCAGTTTTGTCTACTTTCCTTTCCCCGATGCTGTCTGATCTCGCAGAGCCAGTTTGTATTACAGACTTTTATTAGTTGCATTGTGTCTTCTGCCCACCATTTTCTCCTGCAGAATATTGTCGAGCTTGTCCGTCTAAACAAGATCTCATTTCTTTGCAGAGGGATTGTATATTTTGTTTCAAACGTGCAGCGGTCTAACCATGGCTGACTGTGCTCAGAATTACCCCGAGAAAGCTAACTCTGTGGATGTGATTGAGCTTTCCAATTGCTGCTTCCATCAGAATGGTGTAATTAGCTAGAAATACTGTCAGCCTTTTGGGACATGGATTGATTCAGCCAGTCCTCAGGGATTTCGGGTGGGAGTTTGACAAAGACATAGAATATTTTTCATAAGGTTGCACCCTAAGTGCTGAACAAGTGAGAAAATGGGAGATAATGCCATTGATTTTTCTCAGTGGGCCGTGAGTCACAGTTTTATGACACTCAGTGCAAAATAAAGTCCAGATGTGATTCTCGCCAGTAAGGGGAGGGGAGGGCAGTGCCTAAGCTTGCTGTCTGCAAAGCGCTTGGGGCGCCATTGTGCAGGCACCCTAATCTGCCGGTGTAGATCTCCTGCCATCCCCGCCCCCACAGCCCCTGCCGATTACTGCCTGTGCCAATCTCCCCCTCCCCTACCGCTGATCACTTCCTATGCTGGTCCCTGACCACCCCCCCCCCTTCACCTACCCCTCCCCCCCCCCTCCACTCCCCAGACCACCATCCACCTCCCATCTGTAGAGTTTCTCCCTTGCCCACTGATCGCTCCCCATCTGGCAAAGCTGCCAGCATGCCTGCCCCTGTCATAGCTTCACCCCTACAGGTGCCATCCCCCACTCAGGCCCTACTCCCTTGGCACTGGCCTGGCACATTTATGGTGTCTGGTGGGCAGGGCCAGGGCGGTCGGTGGGCACAGCCAGGCAGAGAGTGCCCCATGCTCCTGACCACCCTGGGGGCATTTCAACGGCTTCTGACTCCCCTAGTGAGGCCATCACATCTGGTCTTCATTGATGGAGACCAGCTATGATTCTTGCCAGTGAGAAACCCAACTAGTGAGCAAGTAAGTTCAGCCGATTTTGCCAGCAAAGGTTGGGCTGGTACGATCATGCAAGGTGAGAAACCAGGTGCCAGCCTGACGTTTTACCTCAACTAATCTTACCCTCTTGCCTTGCCGAACAACGGACAGGCAAGGTTGTAAGATCGCACCGGTACACTTTATTGAACTTTTGTGCGTGCCTTTCTTCTCAACACAAACCCATAATTAGGAATTTGGAGGCTGCACAGTGGCACAGTGGTTAACACTGCTGACTCACAGCGCAGGAGGCCTGGGTTCAATTCCTGGTGTGGGTAACTGTCTCCGTGGAGTTTGCACACTCTCCTGTGTCTGTGTGGGTTTTCTCCGGGTGCTCCGGTTTACTCCCACAGCCCAAGAGACTGGTTAGGTGCATTGGCCATGCTAAATTCTCCCTCAGTGTACACGAACAGGCACTGGAGTGTGGCGGCAAGGGGATTTTCACAGTAACTTCATTGCAGTGTTAATGTATGCCTACTTGAGATACGAATAAATAAACCAAGCAAACTGTTTACTATTTTATACTAGGAACTAAACACTTAGGAGCAGGATAGGCCATTTGATCCATTGAGCCTGCTCTGCCATTCAATAAGATTAGGGATGATCTAGTTATGATCTCAATTCCACTTTGCCATCTGCCCTCCATGACCTTTCACCTTGTCTATCAAAAATCCGTCTAATACGGCCTTGAATAAATGCAATGTCCCAGCTGCCACTGCTTTCTGGGGAAACGAATTCCACAGACTAATGATCTGGAGAGGAAAACAACATCTCTTTACCACCATCTTAACATCTCTTATTCTTAACCTATCTCGCCAAGCTCTCGTCTCCTCCCAGCATCCACCCTGTCACGTGCCCTCAGAATCTTATATGATTCAATAAGATCACCTCTCATTCTTCTAAACTCCAATGGAGACAGGCCTTCATGCCCAGAAGGAGTTAAGTGAAATTTCTCTGAACTGCTTCTAATGCAACAATGGCCAAGTTATTAATGGAATAGTGATTACCATTGGTAGGCATGGGAGAAGGGAGGGGGATGGAGGCAGTGGTCGGGGGATAGGGGTGGCAATGGGAGTGTTGTGGGTGGGGGGAGTTGTCAGATGATAGGAGGATCAGGAGGGTAGGTTGGGGGTTAATCAGGGGGATGTGGGCACAGGGGAGCATGGACAGGGATAGTCAGAGTCTGGGGGGTAGTTACGGTGCCCAAAGGAGGCAGTCAGTTTAGCATTTCCTAATCCTTCTTTAATCCTTCTAACTTTTCCCGGGTATCAATCCTGCTTGGAGATCCCGAACCATCCAAAGTCTCTATCTTTAATTCGCAGCTTTGGATAGTTTCTGGTGTGGGGTATTTACCCAATGGAAAGTGGAGCTTCCCAGACAATCCTTGCCTGTGGATTTCCCCGGTGTGGGGGGTACTCCAACTGATCTGCTGGCCTACCTCTGGGGTTTGACCCTCCAGAGAATGGAAGCTGTAGACCTCTATCTAATAAAGAAACTAAAACTGTACACAGTACAATTGTGACCTCACCAAGTCCCTATAGAACTGCAGTAAAACTTTTACAGTTTACCCCTCAAACATTCCCTTTGTCTTCATAATCACTTGCTGTACTTTTGGTGATTCATGCACCCAGATCCCTCTGCAGGAATGAAGGAAAGATAAATCTATCCTTTTTTAGGTAATGAAACTGCAGAGTATTTCTGGAATTTTCTACTTTTTGCTGAGATATGTATTGCGTGGGAGGATGACAGCAATTGAGAAAAACTTAAATAAAATAGGCATGAGGAGAAGAGAAGATCAAGAGATATCACATTAGCTGTGAAAAAATATCTCTTTGAAATATTTGATTCTAGCTTTGATTTGCTAACCCATTTCTGTCTGTAGTATTGGAGCCACATAAAACATTCAAATTCATAGTCCCATTAACTAGCATATTGTCACTATTTCTTCATTTTACAGGATGTGGGCAGCCCTGGCTAGGCCAGCATTTATTGCCCACTCCTTGTTACCCTTTAAAAGGTGTGGTGAGCTGCCTTCTTCAAACCACTGCAGTACCTGTGGTGTAGGTACACCCACAGTGCTGTCAGGAAAGAGGGTTCCAGAATTTTGATCCAGTGACAGACAAGGAATGGTGATATATTTCCAAGTCAGAATGGAGAGAGGCTTGGAGGGAAAACTCTAGGTGGTGGTCTGCGGCCCGATTCCTTCTAGATGGTAGTGGTCATGGGTTTGAAAGGCACTACCTAAGGAACATTGGTGAGTTCCTGTCGTTGGTACATACTGCTGCCATTGTGACTAGATTGCAGAGGGAGTGAATGTTTGTGGAATAGATGCCAAGCAAGTGGGCTGCTTTGTCCTCGATGATGCCCACCTTCTTATAGAAGCTCATAGAATCCTATAATGCAGAAGGAGGCCATTCAGCCCATCAAGTCAGCACCAAGCACAATCTCACCCAGGCCTTCTCCCCATAACCCCATGCATTTAACCTAGCTAGTCCCCCTGACACTAAGGGGCAATTTACCATGTCCAATCCACCTAACGTGCACACCTTTTGATTGTGGGAGGAAACCAGAACACCCGGAGGAAACCCACGTCGGCACAGAAAGAATGGGCGAACTTCACACAGACAGTGACCCAAGCCAGGAATCGAAGCTGGTGTCTGGCATTGTGAAGCAGCAGTGCTAACCACTGTGCTGCCGTGAGTGTTGTTTGAGCTGCAGTCCCCGTCCAGGCAAGTGAAGGATAATTTCATTACTAGCCTGGAGTAATTTGTACCTTGTAGATGGTGGGAAGCTTTGGGGGGTCCAGATGTGAGTTATTCATCGCAAGATTCCCAGCTTCTAACTTGTTCTTGTTTCTGGTCAATGGTAATCACCAGTATATTGATAGTGCAATGCTGCCCTGATTTAAGACTCATCCAGCAATATGGCTGTAGTTCAGGCTCAACAGATATGAAGAATACCAAAACTGGGTTAATTTGCCTGGGCTTCAGGCCTTGGGTTTTGTAGTTTGGACGTTCGTTGAAAGAGTGCAAAAAAAAGTTAAGGAAAGCAAAAATAAAAGCAAAATTCATTTTATTGTGTGAGTCTTCTTTTCATAGTTAAGAGACGCGTCCATGTTCCTCATGTCTATTTTATTTGAATGATTCTCATTGTCTGCCTTCCTCCCACTCAAGATATTCCCTGATAGTCCGAGTATTGTTCTCATCACTGTGCAATGTCCTTCGTATGATGCAGGAAACAAAAAGCGTTCTTAAGGTCTTGTTTGTTGCACGTGAGAGATTACTTGAGTCCTTGATCAGTTAGGGACAGAGTCCTGGTGATATTCAGATGGATTGGGGTTTTGTAGTTGTTTGGGAACTTGGGGGGTTAGCAGAGGGGGTTTGTAAAGAGTTGAATGTTCACACAAAGAGCTGGGATGCCATGCAATATGAAATAACACCATGATTGGTGGGATGGGGAAGGGGGGGTGGTGGTGCTGGTGGTAACTCACCATCTGGCTTCCAGTCACATGATCATAGAATCCCTACAGTGCCAAAAGAGGCCATTTAGCCCAATGAGTCTGCACTGACCCGCTGACATCCGTCTCCCCACCCTATCCCCGCAACCCTACACATTGACCATGACTCTTACTGACTATTGTCTCTTAGGGTCAGGGGGATTAGCAGGGCAAATATGTGCGGTTATGCGGATGGGGTCTGGGTGGGATTACTGTCACTGTAGATGATGGAGAAGGCAATGCCTAGTGGTATTACTGCTAGACTATTAATCCAGAAACTCAGTTAAAGTTCTAGGGACCCGAGTTTGAATCCCGCCATAGCAGATGGTGGAATTTTAATTAAATCAAAAATATCTGGGAATTAAGAATCTACTGATGACCATGAAACCATTGTCGATTGTCGTAAAAAATCCTTCTGGTTCACTAATGTCCTTTAGGGAAGGAAATCTGTCATCCTTACTTGGTCTGGACTACATGTGATTCCAGAGCCACAGCAATGTGACTAATTCTCGCCTGCTCTCGGGCCAATATAGATGGGCAGTAAATGCTGGCCAGCCAACGAAGCTTATTTTCCACGAATGAATAAGAAAAGACTCGATGGTCCGAATAGATTCCTTCTGCACTGTAGAGGTTCTATGGCTAATCCATCTAACCTACACATCTTGAGACACTAAGGGGCAATTCAGCATGGCCAATCCACCTGACCTGCACATCTTTGGGCTGTGGGAGAAAACCGGAGCAGACACTAGGAGAACACACAAATTCCACACAGACAAACACCCGAGGTTGTAATTGAAACCTGGTCCCTGGTGCTGTGGGGCAGCAGTGCTAACCTCCGTGCCACCTGAGGTTTTCTACTGCTGGAACATCACACATTAGGGGTGGCACAGTGGTTAGCACTGCTGCCTCACAACGTGAAGGTCCTAGGTTCAATTCCGGCCTCGGGTTACTGTCTGTGTTGAGTTTGCACTTTCTCTCTGTGTCTGTATTTCTTCCTCCACGTGCTCTGGTTTCCTTCCACAGACCAAAGATGTGTAGGATACGTTGATTGGCCATGCTAAATTGACCCTAGTGTCAGGGGAATTAGCAGAGTAAGTGTGTGGGGTTACAGGAGTAGGGCTTGGGTGGGATTGTGGTCAGTACAAAATCAATGGGCCAAATGGCCTTACTCTGTATTGTAGGGATTCCATAATTCTACATATTGCACGACTCAGCTCCAAGCTAAATCTCACCCACCATCATCAAGATGATATTTTTATACTTAGTTATCTTGCAGGCACAGACGTTAACTCTGTACTGGAGTCCACGGTGCTGAGAGTTCTGCAATCTGAGCTGTGGTTTCCAACAGGAGACTAACTTCACATCATAAATTACATATTCAGACTCGCCTAGAACAAAAATCTTTAGAGTGCTACTTTCAATTCTACTCAGACATTCGACACATGATCTGCTCTATATTGAAATCTATCTGCAGTACATCGAATCCCATTCAGCTCAGCATGTCTGTCAGTTATTGACTGACAACTCATCTGAAAGTTTCTGTCTGCTAAAGTGATTGTGTGAACTCCTTCAGATATTGTGAAGCAGAATTACAGGTATGCACAGACTTATCTTTATTAGTCATGTTCCGATCTATATTTTCATTCTATAAAAGAGGTTGTGTATGTGACATCAATGGGTGAAAAAGCACCATTGATTTAAGCAGCAAAGGAGTGAGTGGGGAATGAGAGAGAAAGAAGAGGCAATCAAGGAAGATGGATGGTGAGTTAGAAT
The DNA here is from genome assembly GCF_965287045.1 of Carcharhinus amblyrhynchos. Classification (NCBI taxonomy): domain Eukaryota; kingdom Metazoa; phylum Chordata; class Chondrichthyes; order Carcharhiniformes; family Carcharhinidae; genus Carcharhinus; species Carcharhinus amblyrhynchos. Next base: position 31,797,466 of record NC_137350.1, on the reverse strand, counting down.
CATAGAATCCCTACAGTGCAGAAGAAGCCACTAAACCCATCGAGTCTCTGACAGGATACATTACTCAGGCCCTCTCCCCCAACCTATCCCCGTAACCCCACACATTTTCCATGGCTAATCCACCTAACCTGTACATCTTTGGACTGTGGGAGGAAACCAGAGCAACTGGAGGAAACCCACGCAGACACGGGGAGAATGCCCAAACTCCATGCAGAGTCACCAGAGACCGGAATCGAACCTGGGTCCCTGGAGCTGTGAAGCAGCAATGCTAACCACTGTGCTGTCCCAGTTAGTTGAAATATTAATGTTTGAGCTTTATGTTAAATATTTCACTTGCTTTCAGCATCACCAGTCACCCCCTTTAGTGGATGCCATGCCTCTACGATCCAGAGTGTGCTTTTAACCACCTATTATCCAAGTGAATGGTAGGAAAATCCAGCTGTGTAACAGAAACCTCTTGCTATGTGATCCAATTTGCTAAAATTTATCCCACACAGCCAAAGACTTCTTATCCACGATTGGTTGATTTAATAAACATATGATGGTACTGAGACTTAGGCCACAGAGCAACATACAATTCATTGCGGAATGGTTAAGTAAATGGTACTCATTGCAAACTTTCTTTTCATATGTCATGCGGAATAGCACAGGCACTTCTGCCTGAATGACTTTCTCATATTCATTAAACCTGGAAAATGGTCATTCACTTCTTATGCTCTGAAATATTGTCATCATAGAATCCCTACAGTGCAGAAAGAGACCATTCAGCCCACTGAGTCTGCACCACTCTCTGAAAGAGCATTTTACCCAAGCTCACCACTCCACTCTACCCCTGTAACCTTGCACATTTACCCTGGCCAATCCACCTAACCTGCACGTCTTAGTATACGAAGGGGCAATTTAGCATGCCTAATCTACTTCACCTACACAGGATCAAATTAATGCAGTCTGCTGGCTATCAGACTGGCTGATGACAAAAGTGTAGATAACCTAATATGAAGATAGAAACCTAATATAAACATTAGAAAGTTCTTCCACAAAGGTCAGAAATGACCTCAGCTAATCACTGACCTTCCGCTCTTAAAGGTTTTAGTCGCAAAAACTTTTCACCACTGGGCTGGCACAGTGGTACAGTGGTGAGCACTGTGCCAGGGACCCGGGTTCAATTCGAGCCTTGAGTCACTGTCTGTGTGGAGTTTGCACATTCTCCCTGTGTCTGCGTGGGTTCCCCCCTTCGGGTTCTCCTGTTTCCTCCCACAGTCCAAAGATGTGCCAATTAGGTTGATTGGTTGTGCTAAATTGATGTTAGTGTCAGGGGATTAACAAGGTAAACCTGTGGAGGTATGGGAATAGGACCTGGGTGAGATTGTGATCTGTGCAGACTTGATGGGCTGGATGGCCTCCTTCTGCACTGTAGGGATTCAATGATTCTAAAACAAGAGATGGGATGTGTGGAGAAATAATGTATACCAATGTATTATTCACAACATCACAATGACAACCAACAGTTAAGAATATCTCCTTACTTGTGACACTAACATCAATTATGGATTTCATGAGGACAGTTATAGTTTAAAGAGAATGAGAACACTTATTAAAGAGTGATGAAAACAAAGTCACATTCACTTCCTCAATCTTCTAGTTACACTCTCATATTCACCTCTTGCCAAATGTTCAGCCATAAATTAAACCTTTTCAGCTAGTCCTGTCTGCTTGAGACTCGAGTTAGTTAACAGAACCACTGCTTAGGAATTCCTTGCATGCTTTTCTTCAGGCCAATTATTATTTCCACTCCCTTGAACTTTCTATCTTTGCCAGTTGATATTCTGGCTAGGAAATAAGCTGTCATGTTTTACACTCTCCCTTAAATCAGGGTTATTATTATCTCTTGTTTAGTCATGTCTGTCATCTCATTTTCTGTTGTATTCCAGTTGCTCTATTGATCAGTCTGAAGAATTCTAAGCTCGCTTCCATCTCCACTCACAACCAACACAGAGCTGCTGATTGTAAATTTACTTTAAAGACCAGTTAGGTGGTCTTCCAGCTCTTTCAGTGGTTACTCCCTTCTCGAACCTTGCCAGTACGGCCCTGTGACTTCCTGGAATCCTCCTTTTTATCCCAATGACCCTGAGAAAACTGATCATTTTCTCCATGAACTGTATTCTCAATGAACATTCCTCCAATCTGCAAATTCCCTTCTGAACTATGTGGGCGGCGCAGTGACACAGTGGTTCGCATTGCTGTCTCACAGCGCCAGGGGCTCGATTCGATTCCTGTCTTGGGTTACCATCTGTGCAGAGTTTGCACATTCTTGCCATGTCTGCGTGGGTTTCCTCCCACAGTCTGAAAGACGAGCTGGTTAGGTCCATTGGCCAGGTTAAATTCTCCCTCAGTGTACCCGAAAAGGCACATGGCTGTGGCGACTAGGGGATTTTCACAGTAACTTCATTGCAGTGTTAATGTAAGCCTAGTTGTGACTATTAAATAAACTTTAAACACCACCCTGACTTGGAAATGTATTGACATTTCTTGATTGTCACTGGGTCAAGATTCCAGAACTCCTTCCCTAACAGCACTGTACGAGTACACCAGATGACTGCAGTGGATCAAGAAAACAGTTCATCACCAATGTCTAAAAGGTAGCCAGAGACAAGCGCAAATGTTGCCTTTTCCTGCAACTCCCATATCCCATGAATAAAATAAAATCTATTTGACCAACATCCACTTTAGTTCCTGCCAGATAAGGTCAGAAGTGGAGATGTTTACTAATGATTGCACAATGCACAGATGCATTTGTAACTCCTCAGATACTGAAGCAGTCCATGCCCACAAGCAGCAAGAACTGGACATCATTCAGGCTTGGGTCCAACAAAAGAGAATCTAACCATCTCCCCTTGACATTCAACAACATTACAATTGCCAAATCCCCCAGCATCAATGTCCTGAGATAGCCATTGACCAAGAACTTAGGTGGATAAGCCATATAAACAACTGTGGCTTCAAACCACGGCAAAGGTTTGGAATTCTTTGACTCTCTAAATTCTGTTCACAATTAGAAGGCAGTCAGGAATTTGATGGAAAATCCTTGCTTGCCTGGATAAATGCAGCTCCAACAACAGTCAGGAAGCTTGACACCATCCAGGTAAAGCAGTCTACTGGCATACCATCCAGCACCATAAGTATGTAATCACTCCACTTCTGGTGGACAATGGCAGCAGTGTATACCAAATGCAGGATGCTCTGCAGAAACTTGTCAAGCCTTCTCCAACAGCACCTTTCTAACCCTCAACCTTCACAACCACCCAGAAGAACAAGGGCAGAAGGACAATGGGAACACCACCATCTACAGGTCACACAATATGCTGTTACATATCAGCGCTCCTTCACTGTTGCTAGTTCAAAATCCCGGAACTCCCTTCCTAATGGTGTTGTGGGTTGTCTACATCATATGGATTGCAACAGTTCAAGAAGACAGTTCATCACTACCTTCTCAAGGGCAATTAGGGATTGGCAACAAATGCTGGCTATGCCAGCAATGTTCACATCCCATAAAATATTTTTTAAAAAATTCTCTGGACTCCCAGTTAAAATTCTAGTTCTGATGGTATTGCATTAATCACCTTCAATATACAAGAATCTGAACTTAAATTGTCCCATGACATTTCTTAAATCCCTTACATCTGGCCTTCCAATCATTCTCCTCACAATACAGTATGTGCATATCGTCCCTGAGAAAGGCGACCCTTATTCTTTCAACAGTCACAAAGACAAACCATAATTCTCTAAAGTTGTGAAAACTGCAGTTAATATTGAAACAACTCACTGCCCTTAAGGTACTTTCAGTTTGGCTATTCCCCTTAATGCCTTGATTATTTCTCTTCATTTGACTATGAAGATAAACCAAAATGTAATAGGTGTCTGCAAACATGAATTTCTGAGCAAGTCACAATTATATAGCCATGCCGCCATAACAACCTGCACTGCCATCAATCATAATTACAAGTCAAAAATGACCAAAGGGTTTTCCCTGGAAGCTGTCACCTCCCACACACTGCTCCTTCCTTCTTCAGCTTGTGTGACCTCTGCCTTTATTACCCAGCACTTAACATTCCTTACTTCACGAACACAAGATAATTATGCAGCAAACCCATCTTCCTTCATCTATCCTGCAGACACTTGAACCTCTCATTGCAGTACCCAAATGTCCCTTAAAAATACTTGCAACTTTAGCATGTTCTTCACAACCATTTGACGTCTCAAAATGCTTTACAGAAAGAGTATTTGAAGTGTACTCATTGCCATAATGTAGCGAATGTACCAGCCAACATGTAAATAGCAAATACCCATAAACAGCAATGTGACAATGATCAAACAATCTGCCTTCATTATGCTGATTTGGGGATAAATATTGGCCAGGACATTCAGGGATAATTCCCCTGCTCTGATTTGAAATGATGCCATGGGATCTTTCCTATTCATCCAAGCAGGCAGCAGGATAATGGGAACATCACCACATTGGCTTAATGGCTTATCCAAAAAAAAGGGTGTAGAAGAAAGCTTTTCTCATTTGATAAGCAACCTTTTGACAAATCCCCTCCAATCTCTCATCTAACAGTTCAAACTATACCATGCTCAGGAATAAACCTATCACAATTCTATATGCATTTATTTGTCCGCATCTCCAAACTGCAAAATCTCTTAATTGCAATTGTCTTCAAGAATCTGAACTTAAATTGTCCCATGACATTTCTTAAATCCCTTACATCTGGCCTTCCAATCATTCTCCTCACAATACAGTATGTGCATATCGTCCCTGGATTCTCTTGGAATCGTCAGGTTTTTAAGAGCAAATGTAGCATTCTCTAATCACTCCTCTTGACCTACCTTATTTTTTGATTTATGCTCTCATTCGTAATCTCCTGCACCTCAGTCCTCGGCCTTTCACCTTCATTTTACAATTTTGGAAAAAAAAAGTCAGAAACTATTCTTTATCTGCTAGACCACAGAAGGAAATAAATATGATCGGCAGATTATGTCACAAGATAGCTGTTGTTTCTGTGAAATGCTCACTGTATCCCCCTCATTATGCATTCTCTTGAAGTCTGAAGACAGAACCGTTGCATATAGCAGGTAAAGTAAAACACAGAAGACAGCAGCAAGTTTCAGTTTTAATAAATAAATCATAATTTGACTGATTGATTTTGTTAAAGTGAAGTTAAATCAAGGCATTATTATCGAAAGTGTTCTGCATGGATTAGCATCTCTCTGGAATTTGAAGTCATTCATCAAATTAAATTTGAACATCAGTGGGTCTCGCATCCCTGTTTCACTGAGCGAGGAAATGTGCTTTGTTATATTCAGTGCATGACTGATATTTGGCTAAAAAATAAATGTGAAGGTTTCTGGACAATTCCCCACCCACATGTGAGTTGGAAAAGCTAATGACATATTGTTTTATTCAGTACAGTGGTTTAAGAATAGAAAACAAGATGTTGTTCGGAAAGGTTATGCGTGGCATGGTTGCACAAATGGTTAGCACTGCTGCCTTGCAGTGCCAGGGACCTGGGTTCAATCCCAGGATGACTGTCTGCGAAGTTTGCATGTTCTCTGTGTGTTTGCGTGTTAAAAGTCTGACAACACCAGGTTTTAGTCCAACCGATTTATTTGATAGTAAACGCACAAGCTTTCGGGTTAGTCCCTTCGTCAGGTGAATGGAGAGTTCTGGCCTCAGACAGAGCATATAAAGCACAGACAGTTTACAGATTACTGATTAGAATGTGAATCTTTACACCTAACCTGCTGTTCAAGTCTTGAAGTGGCTGACAATGTGAGTGGAAGGAGCACTGATCACAGGTTAAAGATTCGCATTCTAATCAGTAATCTGTAAACTGTCTGTGCTTTATATGCTCTGTCTGAGGCCAGAACTCTCCATTCACTTGACGAAGGGACTAACCCGAAAGCTTGTGCGTTTACTATCAAATAAATCGGTTGGACTAAAACCTGGTGTTGTCGGACTTTTTACTGTGTTTACCCCAGTCCAACGCCGGCACATTCACATCATGTTTGTGTGTTATCAGCTTGCCATCTCTACATCGACTATTGCAGGGATCTCAAGGTTTGCCCGACTTCAGAATCACATTAATAAGTTAACAGCAGCCAGGCAGTGGCCTAGCAATGCCCCCGGCACTGCTCCTTGGCACAGGTTAGCACTACCAGGTTGGCCCCATGCACATTCTCCCTGTGTCTGCATGAGTTTCCTCTCACATAAGAACATAAGAAATAGGAGCAGGAGTAGGCCAACCAGCCCTTCGAGCCTGCCCCGCCATTCAATAAGATCATGGCTGATCTGTCGTGGCTCAGTTCCACATTCCCGCCCTCTCCCCATAACCCTTAATCCCCTCTCTCATCAAAAACCCATCAACCCGCATCTTAAAAATATTTAGCGAGGCAGCCTCCACCACTTCAACGGGCAGAGAATTCCAGAGATTCACCACTCTTTGAGTGAAGAAGTTCCTCCTCAACTCTGTTCTAAACCGCCCCCCCTTTATCTTGAGGCTATGCCCCCTAGTCCTACTATCCTTTCTAAGCGGGAAGAGTCTCTCCACCTCTATCCTATCCATCCCATTCATCATCTTATACGTCTCAATGAGATCTCCCCTCATTCTTCTAAACTCCAACGAGTACAAGCCTAATCTATTCAGCCTCTCCTCATAGCTCAACCCCCTCAACTCCGGAATCAGCCTAGTAAACCTCCTCTGCACTCCCTCCAAGGCTAAAATATCCTTGCGCAAGTATGGCGCTCAAAACTGCACACAGTACTCCAGCTGCGGCCTCACCAACGCCCTATACAGCCGCAGCAAGACCTCCCTACTATTATATTCAATCCCCCTCGCGATGAAAGCCAGCATCCCATTCGCCTTCCTGACCTGCAAGCTGGGTTTTTGCGACTCATGCACAAGGACCCCGAGGTCCCTCTGCACCGTCGCCTGCTGCAGTTTTTCTCCACGTAAGTAATAATCCTTCCTACCATTATTCCTACCAAAGTGGACCACCTCGCACTTACCAACATTAAATTCCATTTGCCATTTCCTGGGCCATTCGCCCAGCCTATCTAGATCCTTCTGTAGACTCTCCCCACCCTCCACACAATTTGCCTTCCCACCAATTTTGGTGTCATCAGCAATTTTCGACACCATACACTCGGTTCCCTCCTCCAGATCATCTATATAAATGGTAAATAGCTGAGGCCCCAGCACCGACCCCTGGGGCACTCCACTAGTCACCAACTAGTCACTCAAAGGGTGGTGAATCTCTGGAATTCTCTGCCCGTTGAAGTGGTGGAGGCTGCCTCGCTAAATATTTTTAAGAAGCGGGTTGATGGGTTTTTGGTAAGAGAGGGGATTAAGGGTTATGGGGAGAGGGCGGGAAAGTGGAACTGAGCCATGACAGATCAGCCATGATCTTATTGAATGGCGGGGCAGGCTCGAAGGGCCAGATGGCCTACTCCTGCTCCTATTTCTTATGTTCTTATGTTCTTATGTTCAACCGCCAATCCGAATAGCACCCGTTGACCCCCACTCTCTGCCTCCCTATTTGACAACCAGTCCTCTATCCACGCTAACACCCTACCCCCAACTCCATGCCCCCGACCTTCTGTAATAACCTCTTGTGAGGTACCTTGTTAAACGCCTTCTGAAAATCCAGGAAGTCCACATCCACCGGCTCTCCTCTATCCACCGCCCTAGACACATCCTCATAGAACTCCAGTAAATTTGTCAGACACGACTTCCCCTTAACGAAACCGTGCTGCGTCTGCTCTATCAAGCAGTTCCCCTCAAGATGCCTCGCTATTTCCTCCTTGATGACGGATTCTAACATTTTACCTACAACAGACGTTAAACTAACAGGCCTATAATTCCCCGCCTTTTGCCTGGCACCCTTCTTAAACAACGGCGTAACATTAGCTGTTTTCCAATCTTCTGGCACTTCCCCGGAATCCAGCGACGTCTGGAAAATAACCACCAAGGCATCCATTATCACCTCCGCCATTTCTTTCAGGACCCTCGGATGCATTCCATCCGGTCCTGGGGACTTGTCCACAAACAGCCCCTCCAGTCTGTCGAGCACCACCTCTCTAGTAACAGTAATGTCATCGAGACCCTCCAGTCCTACCACCTTTCCATCTCTAACATCCGGCAAATTATTCACGTCCTCCTCCGTGAAGACCGAAACAAAAAAGTTATTCAAGACCTCCGCCATATCCCCATCCCCTACCACTAAGTCCCCCGTCTCATCCTCTAAGGGACCAACGTTCACCCTAGCCAGCCTCTTCCTTTTTATATATTTATAAAAACTCTTGCTATCCTTTTTTATATTAAGCGCTAGCCCAGCTTCATAGTTTATCCTACCCTTCTTTATCAACTTCTTTGTCAATCTTTGTTGACATTTAAACCTCTCCCAATCCTCTTCTCGCCCACTACTCTTAGCTACTCTAAACGCCTCCGCTTTTAATTCACACTCAATAGATGTGCCGGTTAGGTGGATTGGCCATGCTGAATTATCATTTAGTGTCCAGAATGTATGGGTTTGGCAGGGTAGGTGGGTGGGGGGGATTAGCAGGTTAAATACATGGCATTATAGAGATGGGGCTTGGGTAGGATGTTCTGTTGGGGAGTCAATGCAGACTCGATGGGCTGAATGGCCTCCTTCTACACTGTAGGAATTCTATTGAGAGGAAGAAGTTGGTATTTGTTGTAGTGTGCATATTAAACAAAAATAATCACATCAGATATTTTCTTTCCCCAAATATAACTTACTGAATTTCAGGAGATTTGATCTGAACAGATGCACAGGAATCTAACACAAAATGGTTCTAACAGAAAATGTTAATTTGGTGAGTGGAAGGTTTCTTACCTTCTGTGTCAGATCAAGAAAGCAACACCCACTGCCAAATATTTGAGAAGGTGGAAGTGGTGCATTAACTGTAGGCACTGACCTTTGGGTGAAAGATTTCTCCTGAGCACCATTCACATGTTTAGGCAGACATAGCCATATAAAGGCAATGGCCTCATGATATTATTACTGGATTATTAATCCAGAAACTCAGCTAATGTTCTGGGGACCCGGATTTGAATCCCGCCACAGCAGATGGTGGAATTTGAATTCAATAAAAATAGCTGGAATTAAGAACCTTCTGATGACCATGAAACCGTTGTCGATTGTTGCAAAAACTCATCTGCTTTATTAATACCCTTCAGGGGAGGAAATCTGCTGTTCTTACCTGGTCTGGCCTATATGCAACTCCAGAGTCACAGCAATGTGGTTGAGTCTCAACTGAAGTCCAAGGGCAACTAGGGATGGGCAATAAATGCTGTAAGAAGTCTCACAACACCAGGTTAGAGTCCAAGCAGTTTATTTGACAGTAATCCCACAAGCTTTCAGAAATGGTGTTCCTTCGTTAGGTGTGTGGAAGGTTTTGATCAGAGAAGGGCATATAAAGTCACACACAGTTTACAGAATACTGATTTTATAGTCACAGTTTTCTGCTACCTGCATTGTTTGTTGAGGGTCCCTGGTGACAAAGATAATATAACAGCATTGGAATACTAGGTTGAAGCTTTTAAGGCAATAGGGAACTTGTCTCATAGTTGAAATCAATGTGCATCTGTATAAACTGCTAAAAAAAATTCCACATTTCACCTAGTACATTGTAAGCTGTTGTCCATCTCAGCATTACCTAGCCTTTGCATAGCACACAGCAGACTGTGCTTGCAGTATATTCATACCCTTAAGTACCTTCCAACATCTAATTCTGCGAGCCTACCATTGCAACTGCAACAGCCTGAATTCATTGTTTGACAGCATTCGCAAATGTGGTTTTACATCATTAGTCAATGACCAGAATCCACCTTTAGGTAGTCTATTTATTAATCTACTGCTGAAGGTATCTGTGCCTACACACTGAAGTGGAAATATTCAGCAAAGTGTGGCCAGAGATGTTACAGTTTAGGCAAGACAGAACTGAGTGCAGGAGCTGTTGCTGTAGAGAGTTCAAGTTGAAGAGCCTTCACGTCTTTATTAATCAGACTGATGCATTATTTTGATAGCAAACAATAGTTTTAGAAGTAAATGTAAGAAATATTTCCATTTCACTAAACAACCTAACAGCTAAGTAAGACAAAGTACTTAACCATTTAGTTACAAAATAGCATTTTTTGATTTGATTTCGATTTGTTGTCATACATATTGGTGCACAAAGTATTGTTTCTTGTATGCTATACAAAGCATATCACTCATAGAAAAGGAGAGAGTGCAGAATGTAGTGGTACAGTCATGGCTGGGGTATAGAGAAGGATCAACTTAATGCAAGGTATATCCAATCAAGTCTGATGGCAGCAGGGAAGAAGCTGCTTTCAAGTTGGTTGGTACATGACCTCAGACTTTTGTATCTTTTTCTCAATGGAAGAAGATGGAAGAGAGACTGTCCAGTGTGCATGGGGCCCTAATTGTGCTGGCTGTTTTCCTGAAAGTGGGAAGTGTAGACAGAGTCAATGGATGGGAGGCTGGTTTGTGTGATGGACTCGGCTTCACTCACGACCTTTTGTAGTTTCTTGTGGACTTGGGCAGAGCAGGAGACATACCAAGCTGCGATATAACCAGATATTTTATAACATTTACTAACCCTTTACAGATTTCCCACACATTACGCAACCATTATTGTGGCCACGTTATCAAAACAGACCTCAATATCGCAACTGATGGACCACAAAATTGCCAGAAGAAAAATGGCCTGTCATTTCCCCTGTGTATTCTTTTGTTGAAAAATGCAGAGGTTTCACTTGGAAAACAAGAAACAATCGGAATTTCACCATTAATCTTCAAGTTGCACCCTTTGTCAGTCCTGAGCACATGGTAACTGCACACCCAAGAACGGCTTTCTGGTTACTCACCCACATATCTTTGCTGGCCATTGAGGGCCCTGCTATTCATTCTTGGAGAGCGCAATTGTGGTCTTGTGATGTTAGTATATCTTTAAGAAGATTTTGAGAATTCCAAGGCTGCAATTTAGTTTTTAGTTTTAGCAGGAGCATCAAGGAAGAAAGAAAGTGAAGTCTCTCTCTCTCTGTTCTATTTGGAAATTCTGTTGGTTATCTCAAGGTAAGCTTTGCCTCCTGGAAGGAAAATGCAGGCTTTGAAAAGACCCAGTTCCATGCAAGTGAAATTTTAATCTCTGCTGTGTTAAGTCTGTGAAAAGGGTTTTGTTTACGAAAGGTTTTGGTTTGTTGGAACAGCTTTAATATTAAATCAAAGGTTAATACATAATTACATTTTTTTGTAATTGATAAAAGATATTACTAATTTTCTTTCTATACATGTTAACTATATTTTTAAATAAACTTTGTTTGCTAAAAGGTCTCTAGTGGGTTGTGGAATCATACCTGAAGTGAAACATATCATGACCATTAAAGCTAAATTCAAGATGCAAAACGTATGGTGCAGGTGGTCTCCATAAAGTACTTGCGAGTTTTTAAACTGAGCTATAACAGTCTACAATTCAGCTGCTATGCATACAAACCACTGGTTAGAATAGGGGCTGTTACATTTTCCCCCTTTATCCAGAAATACTGAAGTGAACTGTATTGCCAAGGACCAGAGAGATCAGCTGTTGTGTCATCACCAAGAACCACTAAAACCTGAAAACAGCAGCCACTAGGTAATGACAGAGGCCTGGAGGATAGAATGGTCCCCATCGCAGGTTTTTGAAATATGAGTGTCAATTAAAAAATTAATGCACTAAAGGCAGAGTATTTTAAATTCTGGTGAAATGAAATTAACACAGCAGTACACAAAGTGTTAAAATCCAGGTATAAAAATACTCACCTCCCAGGACGAGTAAAATTGAAGCAGGCAGCCTTATTCAACGGGCAATGTGGTTGGCACAAACACAGTGAAAACATTTGATAATCTAATAGAGAGGGATCATTTCAAATGGAACAGCTAAAACATATCTCTTTATGATGTGCTCCTGTCATTGACTATACTGGCATTGAATGCAATGCCTTATTAGCCTTTTGATCACATCTGTTTAAAGGATGTGGTATTGTTCACATTCACCTAGCTTGAAATGAACTGCAAATTTCTTTTTCAAGGTAGCCTTTCCGGATTTTTATATTCTGTATTGCAGCTAATTAATGTAGATTTTGTAGAAATGTTGCAGTAAACAAGATCGCCTTGCAACCAACTAGAGTTGCTGTTTGATGTATGAGGAGAGATTGATTAGGTTAGGATTGTTTTCGCTGGAATTCAGGCGAATGAGGGAATGTTATAGAGACTTATAAAATTCTAACAGGATTAGACAGGGTAGATGCAGAGAGAATGTTCCTGATGGTGGGATCACAGTCTGAGAATTCAGGTTAGGCCATTTAGGACAGAGATGAGGAGACATTTCTTCACCCAAAGACTAGTGAGCCTGTGGAATTCATTACCAAAGGAAATTGTTGATGCCAAAACATTGAAGGTATTGAAGAGACAGCTGGCTATAGTATTTGGGGCAAATGGGATCAAAGGTTATTGGAAAAAGCAGGATTAGGCTATTGAGTTGGATGATCAACGACGATCATAATGAATGGTGGAGACGGCCCAAAGGGCCAAATAGCCTCCTCCTATCTTCTATGTTTCTAACTCAACAGAAGCTTACAAATTCAATACTGCCAGGTCTGAGGTTGATAAACATCTGTTGAAAAACAGCACAAGCATTATCTGGTTAAACTCCAGAAAAGCACTGTATAATTGGAATGCTCCTGATCAAACTTGTTGCTGGACTAGTAATTCAGAGACCCAGGACAATGCTCTGGGGACCCGGGTTCGAATCCCACCACGACAGATGGTGAAATGTGAATTCGATAAAAATCTGGAATTAAGTATCTACTGACCATGAAACCATTGTCAATTTTCGGAAAAACTATCTGGCTCACCAATGCCTTTTAGGGAAGCAAATCTGCCATCCTTACCTGATCTGGCCTACACGTGACTCCAGAGCCACAGCAATGTGGTTGACTCTTAATTGCACCTCTGAAATAGCCTAGCGAGCTACTCAGTTCAAGTGCAATTAGGGATGGGCAATGCCCAGCCAGTAACTCCCACATCCCATGAATGAATTAAAAAAAACTGCTGCAAACTGAGAACCGGGGTCACAGTCTGAGGATTCAGGGTAAACCATTTAGGATGGAGGTGAGGTGACATTTCTTCATCCAAAGAGCAGTGAGCCTGTGGAATTTATTACCACAGGAAGTAGTTGATGCCAAAACATTGAATGTATTCAAGAGACACATGGATATAGCACTTGGGGTGAATGGGTTCAAAGGTTATGGAAAGAAAGCAGGATTAGGCTATTGAGTTGGACAATCAGCCATGATCGTAATGAATGGCGGAACAAGCTCGAAAGGCCAAATAGTCCCTGCCTATCTTCTTTGTTTAACTACCATGAAGAGCCTTGTCATGCAAGATTTAGCAATTTTCAGATGTCTGCTTGTTTGCCTGAAGGTATAAGATACGTTAGACAAGTGCAGTTTACTTTCTGAAAGAAAGCATGTATTTGTAATCTTTTCCCAAATATTGGGTGTAGCAAAGTAACTTTCCATCAGAAATTAAACAATTGCAACCTGTTAATATTTGCCAATTTGGGCTGCAGTCAACTGTTAATTTCAGCACGTGACTTCAATATACTTGTCCACTTTGAACCGGTTCATGACTGCATCTGATCAACAAGTATGTCAAGAGCAGATAGTGAAAGGTAACTTTCACCCCATCTCTTTGTGCTTGGCTATGGACCCAGCCAATCATCTGCTCTTCACCAAAGTTTAAAAAAAACTACATGAACAGAATTGGGTTCAAGAAGTCAAAGGAATTGTACATTCGGATGGGAAATTCTTCAATTCTAACGCTGCAGCAAAAAAGACAAGGTGCTATTGAAACATTGCCATGTAACCCTCATTGTCCAAATGAGGACAGTGTAACTGGCTCCGTATGCAACACTGACATGCTGAGGTGAGAAATTGTTGAATATCTTTCTCTTCTCAATTATTTTTACCCTCTCTTCTTTGTCTTATGTCCATGATTACTTTACAGGCTTCCAATGAGCGCACTTAAGTTGATCACTAGAAGGCTTGCATGATGCTCTATGAACTTCTGGAACTGACTGGGAAATCAGAGATAAGAGCCAGCTGCTGAACATCCTGTGCTTCACTGGAAAAGAATGCGATCAGACTTGAGAGAGGCTCAACTTTCTCAGAGATCCCACAAGTTCCACTCCAGTTTGTGGAATGACAAACTGCATTAATGACAAAATTACATTTCCACCTCAGATACGTCAGACAAGATTCCCTGGTCTGCCTGCTGCATGTTTACTGCTGGTGGGTGGTGGTGCATTGTTTATTAGTGGTGGGATTCTCTGGTTCTCCTACCGTCAATGGAAATTCCCATTACTGTCAGCCCATGCTGCGGGAAACCTATGGGCGGGTGTGCACTGCCGGTGAGAATGGCCAGAGAATTCCAGCCAATGCTGCTAGATCAAAAATCAATTTGCTTCATTATTGGTTCTCATGTTCAGTTAAGCCAATCTCCTAACTACAACAAGCATGGTAAACTAATAGCCTTTCTCAGTTGTCTTAAGAAAATAGCATTCTTTCGGTAAGGTTTTAATGATTTGACGTACATGTTAAACACATGCATGAAGCATGTGACTGTAGCACTCACAGGTTAATCAGGGTACACAGGAAATGAAAGCACTTGACAAAGTCACAAGGATAATGCATATATACAGAAAAGGCACAACACTTGAATACCCAATGTCTCCACTGGTGATGTCCAAGGAGTGGCCCTGGCTTGTGGCCCTGTGCTAAATAAAGAATGTAATAAAAGTGGAGAACGAGAAAGGACTACTTAACTCATCAAAGCACATCCCTAGCTTTCTTATTACAGTAACCAACTGTACTCTGGACATTTCAAATTATTTTGTTTCAACAGCTGTGTGTGACACACCACAATACATAAGGCTCCAAGAGACTCAATGAATGAATGTAAACAAAAGTCACAAACATATGTTCCCAGCAGGGAAGCTGAGTTTAGAGAGAGAGCAGCTTGTAGATCTGGCTGCGAGTCCCGATTCCATAATCTGCATTCTCTGTCAGTGTGGCTTCCGGCTGGATATGCAAAACCATCCCCAAATTGTATAATGAATAAATAGCAAGACACAATTCAGTGTCAAACATAACAATGGTTTTCTGACAAGTTTGTCCTGCTCCCAGCCCACTTCAATGATGTGGGAATTGGTTGATTAACAGAGCGTGAATGATGTAAACATGCAAGCTGATGTCAACAGGCATTAACCATAAAGTAAATTGACATATCCCAACAGCATCAGATGCATGTGAGGAGTTTGCATTTATCATTTCTTCCTTTCTACTTAGTTAGGTCTGAAGAAACGTACTAGTCTTTTTCAAAGGGCAGCAATGGCCTTTGCTGCCACCCTGCGTCCTAGTGGGAGGCCCAGATCAGTTATCGCTAGCACTGTTTTTGGCTTGGACATGGCAGGCAACTTCACCAGTTCAGAAACCTGTTTCAGAAAAAGACATAAAATGAAGTCAGGCAGAAAACACTTTAAAACTAAAACAATACATTGCGTGACAAGACCTCATTCTGAAATCTGTAGACACATTTCACCTCTGAAAAAGACTCCAATTCTATATGTTAACTGACCATGAAATGTAAGTGCAGAAGTAGGCGATTCGGCCCACCGAGTCTGCTCCACCGTTCAATGAGGCCAAGACTGAGCTGACGTTTTTGACAAGAGTTTGCTCGTTTGGAAACAGGAGTTTCTAGTGTGCACACTGCAGCCTGCCAGCTTTTGAAAATCGAAAGTTCAGGCTGTAGCTGGAGGCTGTCAGCAAAGGAACTGAATTTTAAAGAGTGGCATAAACTTTCACCACTTCGCACGGCAACTTTTATAATATTGCACGTATACAGCAAAATAACAAAGAAAATTCTTTTAAGTTCTCATTACGGTAGATTGTCCAAGACACTCTCAGAATTAGCAATGGCCAATGTAAAGAAGGGAGAAACAAACTTGAATTAATAAAATATCTTTCACAAGCCAATCAAAGTGCTTTACAGCCAATTCTGAAGTGTGATCTGAAGTGCTGTAGGAAATGCTGACAGACAGATTTCAATGAGTTGTAATTAAATATATAAACATCTTGTTCTCTTGGTGCATTTGTTCCTGGTCATTTTCTTCAGGGTGGTTTTCTTTCATTCTTGCCCCAGTTTTTCACTGATACTGAATTGTCTCATTGTAGCACAGTCATTTGACAAGTTAGCAAATGTTACAACTTTTAACTTGAAACCAGCTTTGTAGCTGGTTATTTTTGCCCGAGGGCATATTTTGGTTTGTCATTTTCCATATGTGTTCAATGTGTGTGTGTGCCTTAAATTCCCACACATCATCTTAGCAACATGGCCTACATTGCTTGCTTGTGTAAAACATACATTTCTAAGGCAAAAAAATTGAGATTGCCTCCTGTTCCAAGTACAGAGTCTCTTAACAGAAAAGCAGGGCAGGGGCAGGGAAAGGGGAGAGAGGGAGGGGGAGGTAGTCGTGGGTGACGTATATACCAATCATGGCCATAATCATGAGTTTTAGCGCCGATAAAAATGGGGTTGTCCCATACGGCGTAATCTATGGGTATATTTTATTTCCTGCTTTTTCAGGATGATGAATGGTATTGGCTGTATACTATGCAATGACTCCTTCATTCTGATTAAGAATAAAGAATGATTACATACTTTTTTTTAATAAAAAGGTTTTCATCAACCTTTTCGTAATAGGGAGGGGTGGGGAGGGAACTACGTATGCAATTGCCTGGAGCTACTCTGCATTTTTGAGCGATTCTGGTTGGTTTGAATGATTTGTTTTAGGACATACATGTGCAGATGCGCCAAGACCATAATTTAGCATGTTGAATATCTGGCCAATTCTGATGCAGTACACAGACAATCTGGTTGAACAGGCCAAGTGCTTTGATCTTGCATCAATCCATGATGAAGGAATTTTTCAAAGCGGACATGTCTTGCACACCTACTCTACAAACACTGTACAGTAAACTCACTCTATCAACCAGAATTCTCCACCAACCAAAATTTATGACCCCCTAATAAGAATAGTCACTTTACCAACTGGAAAGTCTTTTTTTAAGTTTTACTTTATTAGTGTCACAAGTAGGCTTACATTAACACTGCAATGAAGTTACTGCGAAAATTCCCAAGTCACCAGACCCCGGCAACTGTTTGAGTGCACTGGGGGAGAATTTAGCATGGCCAATGCACCTAACCAGCACGTCTTTTGGACTGTGGGAGGAAACCGGAGCACCCGGTGGAAATCCTTGCAGACATGGGAGAACGTGCTGAGTTCACATAGACAGTGACCCAAGCTGGTAATTGAGCCCAGGTCCCTGGCATTGCGAGGCAGCAAAGCTAACCACTGTGCCATCCCAGTGCAATGGTGAACTTCTCTGAAAGGTTCACCTGTAAACGTATTATTTTAGACTTAACATACGATCGAAGATTTAAAATTTTAAAAAAACTGCTCTTTACTTCCTGAGTACTTACATATTAGTTCATACTACAAGTATTGTGCTGTATTCCATTGGTAAATGGAATTGTTAATCAGAATTTTTGATTAACTGAGACCATTTGTTCCCTGCGCATGCTGGATAATAAAAGATATTACTGTATGTAGAAATTGATCCTTTAATTTGAAGAACACAATACTTCCATCACTCATGTTGGGCATCAGTCAATCTCTAGTTTTGACTTACCATGGTAAAAGGCATGAACTGGAGAACGCTACCACGACTGCCCTGGTCCAAACACTCCACACATTCTTCCATGAACCACTGAACAAACTGGGTGTGTGGACCAGCCACTTTTGAACTCAGGATCGAAGAGATCAACAGGAACAAATTTGCTGAAAAAGAGATCAAGAAAATCCATGGGCCAATGTCCTGCCTCTTGTTGAGTAAATTCATCTGTTCAAACCTTGCAGGAAACCTCTCATTTTATTCTCTTTTCAAAGAAAAAAAGCCGAGATTCTCCCACAGAGGGATTCGGAAGATGAAATTTTAATAAGTTACAGGCTTTTATCCTGATGTTATATATCTTGCTGTCTTGTATGACATGGATTTATAAGTCACTGATCACAGCAATATAAATATAGAATATAATCACAGAATCCTTACAGTGCAGGAGGAGGCCATTTGGCCCATTGAGACTGCACCAAACACATGACAGTACATCTCACCCAGACCCACCCAATGTCCCCATCCCCGTGACCCGCTAATTCCCCTAATTTACACTCCAGGGATACTAAGGGGCAATTTTGCATGACAGCGCATTCTTACAAGTTTAACCTTTGGATTTTATTCACTTTTAAGAGCAAGGAAGGCAAAAACACAATGGCTAGTCTCCTTTTTAAACATGAGAAATAAATGTAATGAATTTGTTTAATTCTAGTTTTTCAGGAATAAAGTTATTTGAAGATAGTGGAAACAAGTCCATTTTGGTTTCTTTCCCAGTTTTCTTCCTAATACTTAAAGGCACTGGATCAGACAAGGATATATTCCCCTGATGTCAACTACCCTCTAACATTTTATCAGACTCACTTGGCCATTCTATGCATAAATTGATTGCTGAGTGGCAGTGGGCTACCTAATCATGTGATGCACTGTAGCTACATTCCATTTTATTTTTATTCAACAATGCAGATTATTGGACAGTGAATGCAGCATGTCTGACTTCTCTCCTTCCCAATTATTAAGGGATCAAAAGGATGGCACTTAAGTAAATTCCAAGTGCTAATCTAAAGTTCTTTATTAGTCAATATTAAAGATCCATTGCATTATTTGGAAAAGATGATGGGGGGTTTTCCCAACTGTTCTGTCCAACACTTTCTTGTCAACCAATACTGCTAAATACTGCCGAGCTATTCATTTGTTCTATTGATGCATGTGGAATCTTGCTGTGTACAAACAGATGACAATTTTTGCCTAGCTAACACTAACACTGAAAAAGCACTTCAAGATTCCTTCTCATTCTTTTTTCCACGAATCAGAATCCACACAAAAACATCTCAAACTTATTTTCAAAGCAAATTGGCAGCCTGTAGAAGTGGGGACCCACAGCCTGAGTTTTGATGTAAGCCTCTGTCACTTAGTATAATGGCATTGGGAGTTCACCAATAAGCACTCAAACAACTTGTTGCAGTCTGAGTTTATGGAAAAACTGTAACTGTTACAGTTCTATGGCAAGAGGAAGAAGCTTCTTCCTCATCATTTCCATCATCCAGAAACTGTCACTGAATAAATATGATTACAAGTCTTCTTACTCTCTCAATGATTGCTCAACTTCCTTTTTTGTAAGTAAAGTTCTTTCCCTCACGCAAGCGGAATAACTCACAGAAGAGAGCTTACTCGAGTATTGAAGAACAAAGGAGGCGCTATCTTACTAGCTCAACACACCAGTCGATTGGCGCCCGGTTTCTCACTCCTCTCAATCTTGTCAGCCCTGCTTTGCTGCTGAAATCAGCCTGCAGCTTCTGTGTTGCACATAGTACCGTAAATTCACGTAATTTAGCGTTTTATCACCCTTTCTACACTTCGAATTTTTTTGCGAAAATTCCACTCACCTCCAAGAAAATTCCAACTGACAGTTCAATTTAGCAACCGATTGAAATACCCACCAAAACTTGCTCATCAATCAAATCTCAAAGCTGGAGTACTGATAATTCAGCAGAAATGCCAGATGCCAAAACGGGTAAAATGCTTTTAGACTAAGTGGATGGTAAGCAGTTTGCAAAGTAAGAACACCAATCCTGCTTTTGTGCAGCCAAGTTTATTACTTTTGGACGCCCCAAAGCATTTCACAGACAATAAATGTTTCCCCTAAGCTGCTCAGACCTTGTTCAGAATTAAATGCCACACAAAAATAAATGTAAAAGTATAGCGCGCTTTCTGATCGCGCACAATGAAATTTTGGAGGCAACACTAACTTTAACAATTGCTATATGATAAAATGCCTGCGTAATAGCATGGTCCTCAATCGATTTTGATTGGCATCCATCACTTACCCAATACTCTATTCAAGGGGTCTCTCATGTTTATATTGTGAAGCTGAGAGGCAGAAAGCGAGCTACTCATCGTACGATCACCTGAAAGAAAATTAAAGGGAACAGAACAAAATTTATTTAAAATGGCAGCACGACAGAAGTGGTTAAAAAATTCCAAAATGCAACAGCTTCATTTCTAGTTGAGGTAAAATATGAAGGGGAGGATTAGAAAGAAAACTGAACTGCCAAGACAATACATAACTTTTTAAAATATGCACGGTATGTTGCAAAAGTCCAGCATTATTATCCCTGTGGGGTATGTGATCTGAACTCATATTCGCATTAGTCACTGTTTGAAATTCTGCGAATTAAAATTTGGCAATTTTTCTTTGGCTTTAAAACAGTGAAAAACAATTTTTGCTTCGCTGTAAAATACTTGGATTGAATGCAGTTGGCATATTTGGAGAAAGTAAATTATTTCCATCATTAACTGTTACCAGGCAATAGCAAAGTGTCTTCAATAAATATCAACTAGAGGCACAGGATGGAGTTCCACGCACTGACACCCAAACCATCATGTGCAACCTGTTAGAATGACTGCACTTTCAGCTGGAATGCAAGACTGCAGAATCTGGAGAGATGAAATGAAAATTTCACATGCTGAAAATGTGAAATAATATGTAGAATAGTGCTGAGACAGCTTTATTAGAATCCTTCGATAGACCTGGGCTATTCTGGTCTAGTGCAGATCCCAACCGCTACAGCTTTCTCTTTCCTATAGGGATGAAGGTGATGACCTTTTGGTATTGTCGCTAGGCAAACTCAGCTAATATTTTGGGGACCCAGCTTCAAATCCCACCACAGCAGATGATGAAATCTGAATTCAATAAAAAATATCTGGAATTAAGAACCTACCAATGACCATGAAACCATTGTCGATTGTCAGAAAAACCCATCTGGTTCACTAACGTCCTTTAGGGAAGGAAATCTGCCATTCTTACTTGGTCTGGCCCACAAATGATGGCAAAGCCACAGCAATGTGGCTCTCAACTGCCTTACAGCAACTAGGAATGGGCAATAAACGCTGGCCTACCAGACATGCCCACGTCCCACGAATGAATTAAAAAAAGTCAAGGCTGGTGTAAGGGTATTTGATACCCAAAGTGGAGCCCCATATTCGTAGAAGTGATGTCTCAGAAAGCCAGTGGAAGTGATATCACAAAGCTGGAGGCAAAGTGCCACCGGATTCTAAGGAGAAGTTAAGTCATGTGAACCCAGGGATAGGCTTAGGGAGCAGCACGTCCACTTTGGGAACCCAGACTCCCTGTTATGAATGCAGCTGCGTTACCAGCGGGCTGTGGGTTAAAACTCTGCTGTTTAATTTCCAATCACAATCATTAATAGATATAATGTGGGAGCATTTGCAGTAAGTTTTAAGAACAAATTATTGACCCCATCAGAAGTGAAACCCCCACCCCCCACAGTCAGACTAAAGCTTACTGCTCACGCCCAATCGTCAGTGAAATTCAAATCCCCTCAATCCCATCACAGTTCACCAAAATCCCATCCAATCACTGTCTTCCTGGCTGTGCTGGATACAATGGCACCACATAGCAATGCTTCATGATTTGATTTGATTTATTACTGTCACATGTATTGGTATACAGTGAAGAGTATTGTTTCTTGTGCACTATACAGACAAAGCATACCGTTCATAGAGAAGGAAAGGAAGCAGAATGTAGTGTTACAGTCATAGCTAGGGTGTAGAGATTAAAGATCAACTTAATGCCCATTCAAAAATTTGACAGCAGCAGGGAAGAAGCTGTTCTTGACTTGGATGGTCCTTGACCTCAGATTTTTGTATTTTTTTCCGATGGAAGAAGGTGGAAGAGAGAATGTCCGGGGTGAGTGGGATCCTTAATTATACTGGCTGCTTTGTTGAGGCAGCGGGAAGTGTAGACAGAGTCAACGGCTGGCGATGATGTTGGGAGTTGGAGACTCTGACTCCCCATCCCGGTTGCTGATGATGAATTATGGAAGTGATCTTTTTACAAAACCAGGATTCAGTTGCAATTTTTAGAAAAAGGCAGCAGTTTCTTGCCGCCCCCACCCCCCCACAAAATCTCTAGATGTGCTCCCAGTTTGTCCAACGGTAGCACTGGCTCTGCTTTGACCACTTTCTGTGCATCATTATCACTTCTGTGACTGATCACTGGCTATCCTCCTGGGGAGAGTGGGAAGGAAACAAAGTGCTTCTTTGGGTTTCATCTGGGTTCAAGTGGACAACTCTGGTGATGGAAGTTTGGAACCAACTCAACTCCCTGTGGACAGTTTTTATCAATTTCCATATAAACTCTCTGGATGGAAATAAATGGGGTGTGCCTCTAATTAGAAAGCGGGGGAGAATGAGTTGAATGTTAACTTAAGAAAGAGGTGGTTTGGGTCTAGCTGGTGAGGTTAAAGTCTGAAAAATCTATTCATACCCCAAATCTTCCTAATTCTGGTTTTAACGAGATTGGGAGTAGGCAGGTGACCAATCACCCCGCTCCAAGGAGGTGGGTTGGGACTTATTAAATATGATAATGAAGCTGCCAGCCACTCTGTCAATCAATTTTTCAACTTTGATCCAGGTTGGCCAGGTTTCCCGAGCATTGGGACCCACCAGGATTCCAATTTTTCCCAAGCATTTGGCCACCCATCCAATACAGAGCAGCCCCCACCCCCATGGAGTTAGCTGGTCTGCGGCCTTCACTGACCAGCTCCCTGCCCGTCTGGAAGGCAAGCCCATCAGTCAGGCTGGGTTTTGGGGTGCAGAAATGTTTGGTAACGTCTCACTAACATTGTGGAATTAAAACTCTCGGCACTGCGGAGGGAATCCTGATGTCTGGGTTTCCTGTATCTACTGGACCGAGCACACCCAACAAAAACAGAGTCCAGTGTGTGAACTCTGTATTGGGAAAAGAGAAATTGGAGGAGAAGCGCTGATTATAAAACTGCGGCTTTGGAGACTCTTAAATGTGGTAATATACCTTTTATATGTCAGATACCTAGCTAAACAAAAATTTTTTAAAAATCCGATCGCCACTCTGCTAACAAAAATACACATCTCCGAAGTCTGATAAATCTCTCAGCAGACCCAAGAGTAAATTGCTGTTGGAAAAGTTCTCTGAAATCTCCTGCACTCTCAGGCTAACAGCTTACTTTTATGGCTATCAATGACAATCAATTTTAGACACACACAGAGACCATAAAGAGTGGTGTTGATTCAACGTGAATTACAAAACTGCATTCGCTCTGTCATCACAGTTTTGTGAACTGATGCAAAATCATAGTTACATCTTCAACTTGAGTGATACTGTCAGTAGGCCCATATCATGTCAGAGTTTCTCTTCGTGGTTATACTCTTATTTCTCGTGCTATTACTCATACACTGGCCTTTGAATTCCATTCACGATACCAATTCAATCTGGTTAAGCTGCAATACAATTTGACGGCACACGCAGCCAATGCTTAATAAAGCCCACCGCTGGGCAGTGATTTAAGTCAAGCATACCCACCAGGGCTGGACAAGATATTTGGATCCTCTTCATTTGAGCTCAACAATCGTAACAGTTTTGATGGCTGGCTATCATCCAGAGGGAACAGATTGATGTAGTCCTGTTGAAACACAAGCCCACCATATTTAATTGTGCTACCAAAGTTAGATAGCACATTCTCTATATAATTTAGACAAAATCGGTGTAATGCAGAAATGCTATTTCACCAAGACCCGGCCAAATGAGTCTGAAAAAGATTTAGCTCTAGATCTGATGATAGGTTGGTAAATGTTAAAATGGTTCTTCCCATTGCATTTGAAGATGTTTTCTAACCACTAAGTACAGTGTACTAATGCAGAAATGACTCTTAAAGAGCAAATGATATGTCTTTTTTTCCCCTCTCCAGTTTTCTTGGCAGACTCTTAAAAGACATTGACCCATACTGGGATACTGAGTGTCAGCTACCCTCCAGTACTAGACCTGACTTATGTGGCCATTCTTCATTTGTAAGATTAAATATCATAGAGAATGAAAAATAGAAAACAGGAGGAGAAGATCATTTGGCCCTTCCAGCCTGCTCTACCATTTGCAATAATCAGGTTGACCATCTAACTCAACAGCCCAATCCCACCTCTTCTCTATATCCTTTGATCTCCTTCACGCCAAGAGCTATATCAAACTCTTTCTTGGAAACATATAATCTTTTGGCCTCGACTGCCTTCTATCTCAGCGAATTTCATAGGCTTACCACTCTCTGGGTGAAGAAACTTCTCATCTCAGTCCAAAAAGGTTTGCTCTGTATCCTTAGACTATGACCCCTGGTTCTGGGCACCTCCACCATTGGGAACATCCTTCCCGCACCCACCCTGTCTAATCCTGTTAGAATTTTATAGACTGCTATGAGATTCCTTCTCATTCTTCTGAACTCAACTGAACATAATCCTAAGTGACTCAAGCTCTCCTTATACGTCAGTTCCACGATCCCAGGAATCAGTCTGGTAAACCTTCGCTGCACTTCCTCTCTAGCAAGAATGTCCTTCCTCTGATAAGCGTGTTCCAGGTTATTACCATTCGCTGCATTAGGAAGTTATTTTGCACATTCCTCCTGCACTCTTGCCCAAAATCTTATATCTTGCATCCTGAGGTAACAGAAACAGATTTTCCTTCTCCACTCTATCCAAGCTCTTTCAGGGTAGAATGTTCCCAGAACTGTGAAGGCAGGCTTGAAGGTAGAACCATGAGGAAATTTAGATCCAAGAGTGTCTGGTTAGCAGTCTGATGTGTGGCTGCCTCCAGGCAATCTTGCCGATAAAGGGAACAGCTACCCAGCTGACTATGGTGGATAGCCAATTTGAATAATAAGGCTCATTGTCGGCAGATTGGGGCATTTAGTCACCAAATAATCTCTTCCACTAACATTTCATTCCTTACTTTTGTTAAGAATTCAATTCCTCTAAAACTTTCATACTATTTCGCAAGCATCCACATTTTTGCCCAGCTTTTCTCTGCTGGTCTACAAACATTTTTTCTTTGATTTATACTGCTTTCGCTTTTGAACCTATAGATGTAATTGTGGTTACTTGTTGGGAAGAAATGGGAAGTGGTAATACGAATATTATTCAATAATTCATATTTTTCTTCCCCTAAAAATACTTTCAATGTGATCAAAGTTATTTCTCATGGGAATCTGCGTGTACACTAAATGAAAGATGGAGACTGCAGAGTTACGATAGACACTATGGAACCCACAAGTCAGTTAGCAAGTGATATCGAGACTCTGTAATCCAGAGATCCAAAGACATGGAACATATCTTCCATTGTTCCCAAGTACTCTACCCATTCATGTTCATGGACTGGAGAAGTGGATGCTTTCTTAGAAATAAAGAACATAGGAGCAGGAGTAGACCATTTGGTTCTTTCAGCTTGATCCATTATAATCATGGCTGATCATCCAACTCAATTAACTGATCCCGCCAAGACTAAGAGAGATCGATTTTTGTTAGGGAAGGGTATCAAGGGAAATGGAGAAAAACTGAAGAAAATGGAGTGGAGGTGCAAAGCAGCCACACACAACCAAATGTGGGGAAGGCTCGAGGGGCTGAATGGCTTCTGCCCCTTCTGGTGCTCCTAGAAAGAGTTTCATAGAACCAGACTCACTTCGGCACAGTTAGTGGCCATTCGACCCATCAGGTTCATGTGATTCCCTGTGGAGTAATCCAGTCAATCCCAAACCAATACTGATGCCTGCAGCCCTGCAAGCTTATCTCCCAAGTGTCCATTCAATCTTCTTTTGAAATTATTGTCTATTTTTAGTTCCACCAGCCTCAAGGGGAGCAAGTTCCAGGTCATTATCACTTGCTACATAAGGAAGTTCTTACTCACGTTTCCTCTGGACCTTTTGTCCAACATCTTAAATCTGTGCTCCCTAGTTCTTGAGCCCTCAGCTATTGGGAGCAGGTTTTCCTTCTCCACCTTATCTAAGCCATTTATAATCTTGTAAAAAGTTCATTTATTAGTCACAAGTAGGCTTACATTAACACTGCAATGAAGTCACTGTGAAAATCCCCCTTGCCACACTCCGGTACCTGTTCGGGTACACTGAGGGAGAATTTAGCATGGCCAATGCATCTAACCAGCACATCCTTCAGACTATGGGAGAAAACCGGAGCACCCAGAGGAAACTCATACAGACATGGGGAGAACATGCAGACTCCGGACAGACAGTGACCTAAGCTAGGAATTGGACCCTGGTCCCTGGCGCTGTGAGGCAGCAGTGCTAACCACAGTGCTGCCCACATATCTGTATCAAATTTTTGCTCAATCCTCCTTTGCTTCTCCCACTCATTCCAACCTAATCTTGTAACTAAAACGTCCCATCCCCAGAACCGTTTTGATAAATCTCCTCTGTATCCTCTCAATGTGAGCTTTATATGCAGCACCTTTCACAATCTTGGGACTTTCTCACTCACTTCACAATCAGTTAAGTAGTTTTGAATTTTAGTCACAGTTCTAATGTAGAAAACACCAGTGCCAATTTATACACAACTAGGCCCCAAAAACTGCAATAGGGTAATGAGATCAGAATATTTTTAATAATTACATTGATTGGCCTGGAAACTGGAAAGAAATTCTTGTTCTTTACATGATGCCTTGGATTCTTATAGAGGAGTATGTTCTAGCAGTGGGGTTTTTGACAGAAATGCAAAGAGTTGTGAGAAAAAAATTAACTGTAATGGTGAAGTTAAAAAGTCTTTTGGTGAAATCTTACCAAAAAATGGCACTGTGTTGTTTCTAGCAAGAAAACCAAGAAACACGCCATTTTCTCTCAAGATCTTATCACACTCTGTCAAAGAAAGTCAAGGGGGTCACAGAAGTCTCAAGGGCTCCCATCTCCATCCCTGATCAGAGGTGACAGTCCTCTACCTCTCCCCTGATCATCAGCCCCTGCCCCATTGATCACTGACCCCGCACCACCCCCCAACCCTGATCATCGCCCACTACTGTTTTGTTTCTTCTTTTATGGTAATCAAAGTGGGATTTGTTGATGTTGACTACTGAAGGTAGGATGATTTACTCCCTCCTCTGCTATGCTTAACCCGTGCATCCCTGGGGAGACCCCCACAACAGGTTCATGTCTGTGTGAACCTGTTGTAAACCGCACCAATGTCATGACAATATATGGCAGGTGGCTCAATATCTGGCGAGGGGGCAGATGAAGGAACAGTGATATAATTCCAAGTCAGGATGATGAGTGTCATGGAGGGAAACCTCCAGGTAGTGGTCCCAGGTATCTGCTGCTCTTGGTGGTATGGTTGTGGGTTTGGAAGTTGCTGCCGAGGGAACCTTAGTGAGTCCCTGAAGTGCATCTTGAAGATGAAGGGATTGAATATTTGTCAAGTGGCGGCAATCAGGTGGGCCACTTTGTACTGGATGGTGTGAAACTTAAGTGTTGTTGCAGATGCACTCATTCAGGCAAGTGGAGAGGGTTCCATTACATTCCTGACTTGTGCCTTATAAGTGGTGGACAGGCTTTGAGGAGTCAAGAGGTAAGTTACTCGCTACAGGATAAGTCGTCACTAACCTGGTCTGATAGCCACAATATTTATATGGCTAGTCCAATTCAGTTACTGGCCAATGGTAACTGATAGTAGAATAACGCCTTTGAATACCAAGGGGTGATGGTTAGATCTCCTCTTGTTGGAGATGGTCATTACCTGACTCTTGTAAGTCACAAATGTTATTTGCTACTCGTCAGCTCAAGCCTGGATATTGTCCAGGTCTTGCTGTATTTGGACATGGATTACTTCAGTACCTGATGAGTCACGAATGATACTGAACATCGTGTAGTCATCAGCAAACGTCCCCACTTCTGACTTCATGACGGAGAGAAGGTCATTGATGAAGCAGCTGAAGATGGTTGGGTCTAGGACACTACCTGAGGAACTCCTGCAGTGATGTCCTGGAACTGAGATGATTGACTTCCATCCACCACAACCATAGAACCATAGCAAATTACAGCTCAGAAATAGGCCCTTTGGCCCTTCTTGTCTGTGCCGAACCACTTTTGCCTAGTCCCACTGACCTGCGCTTGAACAATATCCCTCCACACCTCTTTCATCCATGAATCCGTCCAAGTTTTTCTTAAATGTTAAAAGTCATTTTCCTTTGTGCCAGGTATGACTCCAACCAGTGGAAAGTTTTCCCCGATTCCTATTGACTCCAGTTTTGCTAGGGCTCCTTAATGCCACACTTGGTCAAATGCTATCTTGATGTCAAGGCAATTACTCACATCTCCCCTCTGGCATTCAGCTCTTTTGTCCATGCTTGAACTAAGATGGTAAACATTATTATAATTAATCTTTCCTTCTTTAATAAAAGTTTTATTCTTCTGTTAAAAATTCATCGGCTGTCCTCTGACTCTGTTCCTCCACACATGTAAACAGAAAGTAAAAATTAGGGTCTATCAAGCCAGATTCCATCTGGGCCCTGACTTGTCTTGTAATAACGTCAGTGAGGATCATAACAAAATAAGTCACACGTGCAATATAAAAAAATTAAAGGGATTGTTGAGAATAGTCTGACCCATATATAGGTAAGGGAGCAGCAACATGGTAAATATGTGCAAATGAAGGAAACAGGGTCTGTCATGCAACCGTTTATAATCAAAGAACATTGGATGCAGAGGATGCATGTTAACCCTTTATGACTAGAGGCTGGTGGAGGGACACTAGGTACAACAGCTAAAGGAGGCCCATTTAAGCACAGATAAGGAAGTGCATCTGTCCACATGCCTTAGTAGAGCAATACAACATACTTAAAAAGCTATATTTTATAATATAAATAGACAAAACCAAGAGAGCTCAATTGCCATGGCAATCCATTTCGGCCTAAGGCAGCAAATCTTCAACTTCACATTGGCATGACTGCCCAGCAAAGATCGATGAACCCGTCTCATGTCAGCGAATAACCCTAGGTGCGGATGGGAAGAGTTGCAGGGGATGTAGTCTGCAAACTATTGCCTTGGGGCAGGACTCCTGGGCCTATATGTTAGTTCTTTGATCATCACTGGTACTAATAAGTAAAATCACCAAGAAAAATAAACTTTGAAAAAGTTGTACAATTAATAATTTAAATCTAGGCACATCCGTGGGATTACAAACATCTGATTAACAGGAGCAAGGAAAATCCTAGAGTAGCAAATAGTACGCCAATTAATTCTGGTGCAGCTGGATGGACTTTCAGATCTTTTCAGCACAAAATAAATGTTATGGCTTCATAGCTGTTTGAAGTTAGTTTGCATTCAATTAATGAAAGTAGATAATCCTACCTTCAATAGAATGTTTCTTTCCAAATAAGCTTACACCATAGAAAACTAAAATCTTCTGTTGGCTCTGTGAAAGCATTACTGGAGCTCCCAACAAACAATATTAATGGGCAGGAGTTAAAGTTTTTAAAAGTTTCTTTAAAGTTTATTTATTGGTGTCACAAGCAGCTTACATTAACATAGCTATAAAGCTACTGTGAAAATCCCCTAATCGCCACACTCCGGCACCTGCTCAGGTCCACCAACGGATAATTTAGCACGGTCAATGCATCTAACTAGCATATCTTTTGGACTGTGGGAGGAAACCGGAGCACCAGAGGAAACCCACGCAGACACAGGGAGAACGTGCAGACTCCACACAGACAGTGACCCAAGCCAGGAATTGAAATCGGGTTCCTGGCTGCTGTGAGGCAGCAGTGCTAATCTGAGCTTTGACAAAGGGTCATCTGGACTCTTTTCTCTCCTTACAGATGCTGCCAGACTGCTGAGTTTTTTCAGCATTTATTCTTTTGGATTCAGATTCCAGCATCCGCAGTAATTTGCTTTTATCTAATGCTAATCACTGTGTCACCTTGCCGCACCTAAGGGACAGTCTTACTGATAACTAATATTCTTACTGACACATCATTCTAGCTGTATTAATGAGAGATAAATTTACAATAGGAAATGGGTAATTTACCATTAAAAAGGCACTTTTCTCACCTCAATATCCTCTCGGTGTCTTTTCCTCTGTTTGGCTGTGGCCTGACTCTTGTTATGTGAGGAATGCGCGCTCAGGGCACACCAGACCGACAGTCTGCATTCAACAGAGGAAACAGGTTTTATCGAAGGAACTTCTCTGCTATTAACCATCAGATTAACGAAAGAAATAAAACCATGACAAAAGTAGTGAAACAGTTATATTCACTTGAAGGCAAGGTTTGGTATTTATCAGGATTTTCATTTAATCTTTCAGGGATGTGGACACCACTGGCAAGGTCAGTACTTGTTGTCCATCCATAATTACTCTTGAACTTATATGTTTTGCTTGGCTATTTCAGAGGGCAGTTGAGAGTGATCCATATTGTTGTGGGCCTGGAGTCACATGTTGGGCAGACAACAGTGGCAGGTTTTCTTCCCTAATGGACATTAGTGAACCAGAAGGTATTTATAACAATCGATGACAGGTTCATGGTCACCATTACTGAGAATAACTTTCCATTCCAGATTTTACTAATTGCATTTAATTTCTACCAGTTGTTGTGATGCAATTTGAATCCCTGGTCCCTAAAGCTTCAATTTGGATTACCAATCCAGTGACATCAGTGTACCACCCTCTCCACTTTTCATATTTTAAATGTGCTGCTGGGATGAGGGGGACTGGGGGGGCAGGGGTAAGGAAGAGGTGGAAGAGGGAGTTTCGTCCATGCCTACATGTGTCCTTGCCCACCCGTCTCTCACAACTTTGAAACTGAATAGTTGGGATGATGGGGATGTAGAACTTCTGTTCACTCAGGTGTTTTACAAATTGTCCAAGAGGAATTCAATGTTATTAGTCAAAGCTTATTGAGATTCACCATCCTTTGCTCTGGAGTCAGGTTTGGCCCCCATTTCATCGCAAGTCTCATCTTTTCCACCCAGCAGATGCTGGCAATCGTTCTGCTGTTGCCATTTACATACAGACACATAGAACTTTTCCCTCTATTGGATCCTGGGAATGCTACAAAATAGGTTAACATTTTTGCACAAACCCAGGAGCTTTATCATCAGCCAGAACAAACTGCATTTATAGCATAAAATGGTTTTATTCTAGTAATGTCAGCGGTTTAGGAAAATAATGGATTTACTTGGCTAGAGCTCGTCCAGGTGGGTCCATGAGCATCTGCCACTTCAAGGAGTTGGTCAGAAGTCCAGGCAGGATGTGGCCCAACAGGCCTAACGTGATCTGTTGCATGTCCAAGCAAAACACACTGTGGAGTAATTCAACTGCTTTATAACAGTGTTCCTTTCTTGTCTCCTTCAAGAGTTCCTAAAGGAAAACCAAATGCATGAATTAAGCAACCTGTCGATGATGCAGGAGCAATTGCTTTCAAATGGGGAGAGAAGAGTTAGGTTTGAGGTTTGGGCCAGATATTGTCATTAATGCTGCGAACTAGAAGACATAACTGAATAGACTGAGATTTATTCAATTAACCAGTGACAGTGGTACCACATCAATGGTAGGGAAACAATTGGAGAAATCTCTGAAGGAGAGCATCCATTTCCATTTGGAAAGTGAAGCTTGATCAGGGAGAGTCAGCACGGCTCCCTCATCAGAGGAAGGTCATGCCTAGCAAATTTGATTGAATTTTTTGAGGAAGCGACCAGGTGTATAGGCGAGAGTAGTGCAGTTGATGTAATTTATATGGATTCCAGCAAAGCTTTTGACAAGTCCCACATGGGAGACTTGAAAAGAAGTAAATTCATATGGAATACAAGGTATCCCAACAAATCAACCATTTACCATTAAATAATGGTGCCTCCTGTGTACAGGTAAAGGAACCCAGCAAGAAACAGCCAACCATTTCAGAGTATCTCTTCAGAATGAGTTGCTCACTTTCAATCAACATGATGTTACAGTAAAATCATAACTCTTTTCAATCAATAAAAAAGTACTTTATTAATAAAGGAGATAAATGCATTTGATTAAGGTAGCATTTCAGACTGTTCTTTGTTGAAGTGATGTAGCAGCCAGCTGTAACCTGAGCCTGCCATAATCATACGAAGTAGCAACATGAATTTGGTACATACTGTAGATTATTGGTTACTTAAAAAAAATTATATTTGATAGTGTAACATACAATATACCACAATAGGTAAATCACTGATATTCCAATGATAAAAAGATAGGCTGCTTTTATTTACATTTCCTACTGACATCATGAAGTGAATCAATTGCACAGGCTAGAGCTAATTGCTTTCCTGTTTTACTTCAGAACATGGTCATCTCAGTCCAGAAAGAGGCCATTCAACCCACTGAGTCTATACTGGCCACAATCCCACCCAAGCCTTATGCCCATAACCTTACTAGAAGCCCTGACAATAAGTAGCAACTTATCAAGGTCAATCAACCTAAGCTGCACATCTTTGGACTGTGGGACGAAACCAGAAAAGCCGGGGGTGAGAACACAGGGAGAACATTGTGCAAACTCCACACAGACAGTGACCCAAGGCGGGAATCAAACCTAGGTCCTTGGCGCTGTGGGGCAGCAGTGCTAACCAACTGTGCCACCGCGTCACCCCAATTCATGGCAATGTCTTCAACATAAAAACAAGAAACAAATTAGAATTATGTTGGCATAATGTTAGCCCGACTTGACACACTTACCTTGACCAGGTTATTACAGAACCAGTATACTCCTCCCATGTGTAGCAAAGCCTCAAACACATGGATGGAGCGGCTGTCCACCCAGCCTTTATTCAGGATGTCGTTGAAGTTATTGATAAGCACTTCTTTAATTGGCTTCTTTACTGGCAGAAGATTCCGGTATGGGATGGGATCCAGGTTTGCTGAAGGAAACTTGATGGAGGTTGCAGTCTGCTGCAGAACATCAGCACACATCTGCTCCAAGATCAAACTCATAATAACCACTCTGAGGGGAAAGAAAGAAAGAGAACTAATAACAGCCTTTCCCAATGACATAGCAGGTAAAGACACTGGCTCTGGGTTTGCCAATGTGATTAAATACAAACCCTGAAGACTTCCTATCCGATCATCAGGGTTTGTGGAGTTGACCTCAGATGGTAGTTACAGCTGGTCACATTACCGTGCACCAGGGTAGCAATACAAATATAAGCAACTAACCCTCAGTTCAATTTCTAATGAGTTCTGCAGGAGCAGAACACATGATTGAAGAGTGGACATGGATGTGACATCAGATAGCCCTGTCTAGACTCTCACTTGTCAAGGTACATGCACCCATGGAACAATACACCGTGAGAACCTCCCGCAGAACAAGGGAAAAAAAATCATGATGTAAGTAAGCGTCAAAACAAGGCACAGTTTAATTAACCTGTTGCTATTGCCAAAATACATTCAAAGGCATCCAATTTAACTACAGCACTATCAGCTAGTCACAGAACTAATGTCTAAAATTGAGACAAAAGTGATTCCTTGGGAATTAAAACAAAATACACAAGATAACACTGGTATAACCAGAGGGTGCAATTTGTACTTTTCTTGTAGAGAACCACAAAACTGAGGTAAGGTGATAATTGTCAAATTGACAGCTGATGCTAAAATCTAATTAATTGGCTTGCACTTGATGAGGGCCGATAGAAAATGCATTGTTACAAAATCCAGACAGTTCCTGAAGCGACAACGGGTTATTTCTCTACAGCTTGAGCACAGGAATGCAAAGAAATTCTCAAAGCTGCAATCTGTAACTTTAATTTTAGGTGAAATTAAGATGCATTTGATGATTTATGATCTGATTCAAAGGAGTGGCGAGAGAGGAGAATGGCGAGAAATGAGATACAGATAGATTCACTCTTCATTCAAGTTTAAGGTCATTATAGCAAAATGGTGAAGGATGGTATGGTGTTGAACAGCTCTTGGTGATGCCCAGAGCAAGGAAGATAAAAGCAGCTCCCAATCCTAACCACTTTGGGAATGAGGTTGAATGCAACTGTTTACTTAACAGGAAATGGACAACAAGAAAGGAGCACTCCTTTCCTGGTTAACTTTACACAGCTATGCACCAACTGCTTCAGGGCTGCATTGGAGCAAATTATTTGCCCATCTTCTCAGCCCAGGAAGGTTTAAGAAAGGTGAAATAAAATGAGAAAATGAGACAGTCTTCAAAACAGAGCGGGTTTTTGGTGTTTACTCCACAATGCAGTAAAGAGGTGGCACTGCTGCCTCACAGCGTCAGGGACCCTGTTCCATTCCCAGCTTGGGTTATTGTCTTCGCAGAGTCTACACATTTTCCCAGTGTCTGCGTGGGTTTCCACTGGGTGCTCGGTTTTCCTCCCATAGTCCAAAGATGTGCGGGATGATGGATTGGCCATGCTAAATTGCCTCTTAGTGCCAGGGGAGCTAGCTAGGGTAGGTGCATGGGGTTATGGGGATAGGGCCTGGGTGGGATGATGGTCAGTGCGGACTCAATGGACTGGATGGCTTCCTTCTGCATTGCAGGATTCTACGATTCTATGAAATGGAATGAAATTACCTTTCATTGTAAAACTGGAGGGTGTTCTCTGCATACAGTGGTGTTACAAGCTGACAGATCATCTGCAGAGGTTTCTCGCGTTCTTCCAGGCCCAACATTCGAACGTGTGCCACTAACCAAGCCACCGCACAGATTGCCATGCTGCAAATCTTCCCTTTGATGTTGTCGGTGATTTTCTGGTTCAGATTAAAAACAGAAGAACCAAGCAATGATCCCTGCAAATTTACTAGTAATAGATCTGACACTAATTAGAAAATAATTGGACTTGTTTATTTTAGCTTATACAACATTGCAATTGTCTGGGGCAGCACAGTGGTTAGCACTGCTGCCTCACAGTGCCAGGGACCTGGGTTTGATTCCCTTCTTGGGTCACTGTCTGTGCGGAGTCTGCGCATTCTCCCTGTGTGGGTTTCCTCCGGGTGCTTCGGTTTCCTCCCACAGTCCGAATGATGCATTGGTTAGGTGCATTGGCTGTGCTAAATTCTCTCTCAGTGTACCCGAACAGACACTGGAGTGTGGCGACTGGGGGATTTTCACAGTAACTTTATTGCAGTGTTATTGTAAGCCTACTTGTGACACTAATAAAATAAACATTTAATAAAAACTAAATTTATTTTTAAAACCAACTTTATTTCCTGAACTAAGATATGAGGATCGTGTAAAGATTTTGGACACAAAAGCCTCTTAAATCTTCAACAGACAAAACCACACTTGAAACAGAAGAAAACGCTCAATAACATAGGCTCAAAATACACAATGAAAGAGAAAAGAAAAAAAAGGCAACCGAAACAGATCTTAAAAAAAAGCTTGTTAGTTTTTTGAAATGAAAACAGAGGTTAGGAATTCAATATCAGACAAATATAAGAATAGCTGGAATTCAGAAGGAACTTATTTGATTCTGCATTCATGGTTTCTTCAAAAGAATACAACAAATTTCTCGTAAACAAAAGGTGTTCTACTCTCATTTTCCCCAGGGAAGGTTTTAGGCAATTACGGCGTCTCTTTTCAGTTTTGGGCACCATATCTAAGGAAGGATGCGCTGGCCTTGGAAAGGGTCCAGAGGACGTTCACAAGAATGATCCCTGAAATGAAGAGCCTGTCAAATGAGGAATGGTTGAGGACTCTGAGTCTGTACTCGTTAGGAGTTTAGAAAGATGAGGAGGATCTTATTGAAACTTATACGATTCTGCGAGGCCTGGATAGAGTGGACGTGGAGAAGATGTTTCCACTGGTAGGAAAAACTAGAACCAAGGACACCACCTCTGTCTAAAGGGACAATCCTTTAAAACAGAGGTAAGGAGGAATTTCTTCAGACAGAGAGTGGTGAGTCTGTGGAACTCTTTGTCGCAGAAGGCTGTGGAGGCCAGGTCATTGAGTGTCTTTAAGACAGAGATAGATAGGTTCTTGATTAATAAGGGGTTATGAGGATGGGGATGAGAAAAATATCAGCCATGATTGAATGGCAGAGCAGACTCAATGGGCCGAATGGCCTAATTCTGCTCCTATGTCTTATGGTCTTCTCATTATGTTAACTCTTGCTGGGGTGGAACTCCATTGACATCAGCCACTCTCCAATATTTCATTCAATTCAGAAGCAGCTCACAGAAGGTTCACAACTCATTCCTGGGATGAGGGCTTATCTGATCAAAACAGGTTAACGAGGCAGTGCTGAAACTTCTTGGAGTTTAGATGAATGGGAGGTAATATTGAAATATACAAAATCCTTGATAGGATGCATTTCGGGAGCATATTTCCTCTCCTGGAGGTGACTAGAGCTAGGGGACACAGTTTAAGAATAAGAGATTTCCCTTTCAGTAGAGATGGAGAGAACCTTTTTCTCAGAGGGTCATTAGTAAGTGGAACTCTCTTCCTCAGCAATTAGTGAAGGCTGGGTCATTGGATGTATTCAAGGCCGTATTGGACAGATTTGAGAAGGGGCTGGAGAAGGAACAACACCAGGAAAGTGAGACTTCAACTAGATTGGCCATGACTTTATCGAATGATGCCTCTTGGGCTGATTAACCCACTCCTGATCCAAAGCTTCAAATCATTATTCTCCATGCTGGCAAACGGCCCCACAACGTGAGAATTGCAAGCAAGCCTAATCTTTTCCTTGCCTATCTACACGTGCAGCAGGAATTACTGAATGGTGATCAGAGGTGGGCTAGACTAATATTCTTTTCTTTGGTTCACTGCCAGCCTAGTGAGATCAGCTAAATTAGCACAAGGAATGGAACGGTTTATGCAGCTCAACTGGGCAGAGACTTTACCAATTAGACTTTGGGGGTTCAGAACGCTTAATGATCAGGACACAGTTCAAAGGCACTAATCTGGAGTGACACTCCCCGAATGTGTGTAGGGCACGGCCACATTATATCTGAGAAGTACACAACTCTTAACATCAGAGCCCTGCCCCTCATAGCAAAACCACTGCAATACCTGCACTGCTTCAAACGTCAACAGTCCATGCTCCCAGGCGTTGAGAACCTCCAGGATAGCTGCTGGTGTACAGGAACATACCTCGTGCCATTTCACCTGGCTGGAAAGCAAAACGCAAAATGACTGTGTTTATACGATAGATATGACAGCATACTTTATTATTCAAAATGGTCATATAGTAACAAAGCTTTGGAAACTGTAAATCCTGATAGGAGGAAAAATAAAGATATTGGCACATAGCATTAGAGAACGGGCATTTTAAAAACTGAATTAAAAGCACAGAAAGGACAAAAACTAATGATTTCACAGGTTCATAACTCATAAAATAGCCAATCGACAAATCTGAACTGGTTCTTTCTGACACTGACTGAAGTTAAGTAATGTGGATTTGAAGTACTGGCTCCTGGAACAGTAAATCCATCCTCCTCCTTTTAGATACTGATCATATTTCTACTTATTTCAAGAATTTTCATCTTTATATATAAAAATGGTAGCCAGAAGATCTGCACCAACTTGTCATTCAACAAATACCGCATAAATAGACTGTATAATACACAACCAGCAAAATTTGTGACTGGCTTAGCCATGTCACAAATTCAACTATTTAAATAATGTAACTGCTCTTTGTATAACCTGACCAACATCATGAAATAAGGTGTAAAAGTATTGGCAAATATGGAAATCTGAGATAAAAACAAAAGAGCTAGAAACACATGGGAGGCTGTGAGGTGTAGATTTGCTGCATTTGCCGTGTGCGAAAATAACAATGCCAATGGAAAATCCCACAAGACTGCGGAATGAGAACCTCAGCAGCGAGATTTTAGTCTCACATTATCCACCACTCCCCGGTGACCTAACTAGGTTCCTGCCCCTACGTAAATTAATCTTAATAAATTAATATATGATTGAAGGGCTTCCCTGCCATACGATCCCCTCAGATAAAAGAATTCACCCCCTGGCCAGTGTAATGTCACCTCAGCTGGATTTACAACAGGTCTTGAAAAACACAAAGCAGTCAGCGGGAACTTGCCAGGGGTGCATAGTAGTCCTCGGTGGGGCAGCGGGACATGTCCAGGCAGTGCACTGGGAAAACCAGGGTGTCACTGCCATGTGGTAGCAGCGGGGGGTAGGATGGTCCTCTGAGGAGCACCTTGGGGTGGAGAAAGGAGCTCCCCTGAAGTGTAGGGGGTTCCCCAGTGCTTGCCCTAGTGCTCTATCAGCCACCAGCCCTCTGCATGATGGCAAAAAAATGCCTCCAGACTTTCTGCGCAGACATCCAGGGAATTTGGAGAAAACTCAGCTGGGCGCTGGAGAGCCACATGCTTGTTTTTCTTCACAGCAGCCAGCAATCTGTGCACAGAATGCAAAATTCCACCCATGGCATCTGAGAAAAAAAGGTAGGCTGATGTGCACTGCCAAACATTGCAAACATCATAAACCTACACAGACATGAGCTACTGAACGAACTCAGAGATGTGCTCTCAGCAGCAGGGTGGCACAGTGTTTAGTGCTGCTGCCTCACAGCTGGGTTCGATTCCCGGCTTGGGTCACTGTCTGTGTGGAATTTGCGCGCCCTCCCTGTGTCTGCGTGGGTTTCCTCCTGGTGTTCCTACTTCCTCCCACAATCCAAGGATGTGGGGTTAGGTGCATTGGCCATGCTAAATTGCCCCTTAGTCTCCCAGGATGTGGAGGTTAGACGAATTAGTGGGTAAATACAAGGGGTCACGAGGATAAGGCCTGGATGGGATTGTTGTCGGTTTCAGACTCGATGGACTGAATGGCCTCCTTCTGCATTGCAGAGATTCTATGGTCATAATCAGACAAACTCTTCCAGCATCTGCACAGGTCTAGGGGCCTTACATTGCATTGCGCAGGAAATGCATGGGATCTCCTGTAACAACCAGAAAGGGAAAAGATAGATTAATCTTTCAAGAATTAGATCTGAAATGCATCTTTCATCAGAATTGAATTCTGACAGGAGAACTATACCTGAAACATTAGCCTGCCTTTTATTTTCCCTGTTATCGAAAGGCCTGTTTCATACGTAGAATTTTCCATTTTTATTTCATAACAGAACTGTTTGATAATATTGATGGTTTCAATGTCCTCCTTCTGCTTTTTATTAAAAAAAATTGTGTTTGAAATCCTGTGCAAGCTGTTTAATACTTACTTCCACGATGCTTGGATGGTGCCTGACCATGTTAAGTGCTTTGTGAGTAAACCAACATGTCATAAGATTACAGCAAGTATAGTGCTGAGTTGTGCAGAGTGCTGTTCAAACCTACATGCTTGATATTTAACAATCAGAGGGCAATTGAGGTCAGACAAACCATTCCAGTTAATGAGCAGATCTGTGGGACCTCGCGTTGTTCCACATCCTGAAAATCAACAGCAAACGAAATGATTGAAAAGCAGACAGCGACATACACAAGCTTCATTTCAGTGGAGGAATTCAAATGAGCCACCAGCGACTCCACTTTTGTGGGGTCAGCACGAAATCCCTGCTCCGGGTTCAAGATCTTCCCCTCCTCAGGCATGCAGGTCAGCATCCACGTCTCAAAGAACACCACCTCCCCGGATGTGCTGGGCTCTGACAGAATTACCTAGAACCAAGGCACAATCACAGTCATTTATCTAATACCTTACATGCTATCAGGATGCCCATAAGATAGTTACAAAATAAAACTGGGAGGATAGCTCATAGATGTGTGGGTTAGGTTGATTGGCCATACTAACTTGACCCTAGTGGCAGGGGCACTAGCAGGGAAAACAAGCAGGGTATGGGAATAGGGCCTGGATGGGATTGTGGTCGGTACAGACTCGATGGGCCAAGTGGCCTCCTTTTGTACTGCAGGGATTCTATGATACTATTTCACAAAAGTTATTTATAAATCTTGTAAAGAAGAAAAGTGTTATATCATTGTGTCAGATAAAATCTATCCAACAATTTTATAACACTACGAATGGGCCAGCACCTTCTCACACAATTGCTGCATTTTGACACTTCAGCACCCAGATTTACAGCTAATGTGAGGAGCCAGAACAGTAAAAGGCAATTTTTGTCTTCATCCACCAGACAAGTAAATGCATACAAATGCTTTATCTGCTGAACCATGGAACCAAATAGGCATAGGAGTTCAATCAATCAACTGCTGCAACAGCACAAACTTCACTGTAGATTCTAATGGACACGGGAAGTCACGTTCAAAATCTTTATCTGATAATGTGAATCTTAGTATACACTACAGCAAACCCACTGTATAAAAATGAATGAAATATTTGATTGTGTCAATTAAGATTAAGTACATGCAGGGCATTTTTTTCTTTATTCTTTCATGGCATGTGCGAGTCACTGCCTGGGTCGGCATTTATTGCCTATCCCTAATTGCCCTTGAACTGAGTGGCTTGCTAAGCCATTTCAGAACTTAGTTAAGGGCCAACCACATTGCTGTGGAAGTCACAAGTGGGCCAGATCAGGTAAGGATGGCAGATTTCCTTCCCTAAAGGACATTAGTGAACCAGATAGGTTTTTTTTCCGAAACAAGTTATGGTGGTTTCATGGTTGCCATCATTGAGATTAGTGTTATATTACAGATCTATTAAACTCCCTCAGTTGCAGTGGTGGGATTGGAGCCCAGGTTCCCTGAGCATCAGGCTGGCTCTCAGGATTTCTCTGAAATGGAGCTACCTCGCACTAAGTTGATCTTTCTCTACACCCTTGCTATGATTGTAACACTGTATTCTGCACTTTTTCCTGTTCTTCTCTGTGAACAGTATGCTTTGTCTGTATAGCGCGCTAGAAAATACTTTTCACTGTGTACAAACACGTGACAATAACAAATCAAATGGATTTCTAGTCAAGTAATATTACCACTATGCCACCATCTCCCTACAGTTGACTGGATCATTATGTGAGCACACATAAAAAGATCACTATTGATTGGCGGCAGGAGAGATACCTGCAATGTTTCATTCTGCAAACAGACTACCCCAAATAGAAACTGGCTTTAGTTTCTTCCTTCAAACTGGCTATCAGGAGTATAACACAATGGGCTCTTTAATTCATTGCACCTCTAAGGATTTATTCACCAGAGAATAATAATTCTAAGAGCCCTTTCGAAACACCCAGACCCGCAAAACTCAAACGAGGACGAAGCAGCAAAAAATATACGCAAATGAGACTGAGCTGCTTGGATTTGAAGGACTGGGTTGCCAGGGTACAGTGCTGCAGGTTGAACCCCCATCCACCATCGTTGATGTGTAAAACTGAATTAAAAAGTTTACCAGGATGACATATAGGTGAAAATAAGCTTCTTCAATACATTGTTAACAGTAAACTGCTCTACACAGCTGCATCTATTTAAGTTTTTTTTAAAGGTATCAATAACATAGTCTATCGTGATTTTGTCAAAAGTTAAGGCAATTTCACACCATCTGGTAAAGTTTTGGCAATCATATATTGAAAAATAAGGATCAGAAAGATAAGCAGAGATAAGGGAGATATTCAGTTCTTCCAGTTCATGTTTCCAAAGAAACCTTGAAGCATCCAAGATAAGAATTAGAGCTGACGTTTGCAGTCAGCATTTCATAAAAATAAGCGCAAATTATTTGAGCCAAAGTTAAAAGTTCAAAGTTAAGAGTGCATGTGTAATGATGTAAGTCCAGGCTTAGTTAATAGCAGCATGTGAAGCTCTATTCAATAGTCATGTCATCATATTGGTCATGTCCAAAGATAGTGTACTGACCATACACTAGAAATTTCAATTAGAATAGATCTATGAGTCAAGGTTGCACTTACATCAGATCCATAAGTCTGAGCAACATGGCAAAGCATGAGGAAGGAAATGTCAAACAGCAGCGCTCGGACAGATGCTGCTTTCGCTGGGAACAAGGAAAGAAAGAACGTATCAGTTCACGGGTTTCAGTTAGACAACCATAGAACGGTATACACATTATACTTGGTTGGCGTTAAGTCTAACAAGGAAGTTTTCAGAAGCAAGTCAGTAAGCTGGCTTCACAAAATGCTGACATTAGCAGAAGTGGGCACAGTTCAAAGACCACTTGAGTGCTGAAACAATAATACTTGTTTTTTGTTTTCACACTTACCGTTTAGCTGTTACTAGGGGGTATAACCATAAGGTTCATGGCGGGAGATATAGGAGGGATGTCCAAGGCAGGTTCTTTACTCAGGGAGTGGTTGGGGTGTGGAATGGACTGCCTGCTTTGATAGTGGAGTCGGACACTTTAGGAACTTTCAAGCGGTTATTGGATAGGCACAGGGAGCACACCAGAATGATAGGGAGTGGGATAGCTTGAGCTTGGTTTCGGACAAAGCTCGACACAATATCGAAGGCCAAAGGGCCTGTACTATGCTGTACTGTTCTATGTTCTACATTTAAGGATGACACATTTTAACCAAGGCATCTGACGAGTTGTACACACTGAGTAAAAATACTCAATGCAGATACGTGCCTGTCCAGGTCTATATATTTGTATCCAATTTTCATGAGGATCCCAACAAGGATAGGCGGCCTTTTTGCCAACCAATGTCAAGGGACTGCAACTACATCACTCTCTGAGGATTAAAGGATGGTCAGTGATGGCTGAAGTTTAATCATTGTAAAGAAAGTTTAATCAGAATCCTAAGAACTTTTGTAACATATCATTCCTTCCTCTAACTACAGGACGTACATACAGAGGCATAGTGGTTAGCACTGCTACTTCACAGCGTCAGGGAACTGGGTTCAATTCCCGGCTTGGTATGTGTGGAGTTTGCAAATTCTCCTCATGTCTGCATGGGTTTCCTCTGGGTGCTCTGGTTTCTTCCCACATTCCGAAAGACATGCTGGTTAGGTGCATTGATTCGAACAGACGCCAGAATGTGGCGAATAGGGGAATTTCACAGTAACTTCATTGCAGTCTTAATTTAAGCCTTACTTGTGACTAATAAATAAACTTTGTGACTTTTAAGGGGCGTCTTGACAAATACATGAATAGGATGGGAATGAAGAGATTTTAGTTTAGTCAGGTAGCATGGTTAGTGCAGGCTTGGAGGGCCAAAGGGCCTGTTCCTGTGCTGTAATTTTCTTTGTTCTTTGAGCTCATATAGCTCATTGGTGAGTGTTTCATGTTGTGTGATAATGACACACGTGCACTCTTAATGACCATATGCACTGTTTGTTGTTAACTGATCTCCAGCAGTGTAGACAGGCTTGGAGGGACAAAGATTCCAACTCCTAATTGTCATCCAATCACCTTTGCTGACAAGAGGAAACAGACTCCTTGGTATCCAGTGATAACCATCCCCACAATGGAATCATCAGCTGCCGAGGCTGACACAGGAAAATTAGGTAATATATCAGAACAAAGACGAAGTCTCAATGAGGAACATCTCAACCCAATGTGATCCAATGTTTTCAGGAAACAAGGGGTGCAAATAAGTCAAAAGTGGTTTATTTCAATAAGTTATTTTAGACATAATGCATTTACTTTGAAGATCATTAGAACAGAAGCAGTTATACTTACATCCCTCCCCACTGATGTGTTTGGCAAATTCATTTAACCTGATAAAGAAAGCAACAGAATTGGAGGAAATATAAATTAGAGGTTACAAATTGTGACCCTGATAACTATAAATCAAAATAATCAATGCCAGAGGAAATCTGACAGTCTCATGGCTCCCATCGACTAACCAGCTGAAAAACCTCCAGACAGTAGGCAATAATAATATTTGCAAATCATTCATGCTGTTGCAGAGAGTAAACCAGACGTCACACTGTTTAATAATGTTATGCAGCTTGGAAATATTATAACATAGAATGCATGATGTGTCATTGTACAATTGGTGGCATGGCCCTCTGCAAATCCAATTACAACCTTAGACTATCTGCTTTCACAATGCAGTTGCTACCTCCAGAGTTGACAATTTTTATTGTCATGGCCATCCTCCATGCACTGGAATCTCCAGCTCATCAAAAGTTCTACTTACTTATTTATTAGCATCACATGTAGGCTTACATTAACATTGT
Source organism: Carcharhinus amblyrhynchos (assembly GCF_965287045.1). Classification (NCBI taxonomy): domain Eukaryota; kingdom Metazoa; phylum Chordata; class Chondrichthyes; order Carcharhiniformes; family Carcharhinidae; genus Carcharhinus; species Carcharhinus amblyrhynchos. The sequence goes on along the minus strand of NC_137350.1, from coordinate 31,753,295 downwards.
AATGAAGTCACTGTGAAAATCCCCTAGTCGCCACACTCCAGCACCTGTTTGGGGACACTGAGGGAGAATGCAGCATGGCCAAAACACCTAACCAGCATGTTTTTTAGAACGAGAGGGGAAACCAAAGCACCCAGAGGAAACCCACGTAGACATGGGGAGAACATGCAGACTCTGCACAGTGACCCAAGCCAGGAATCAAACCTGGGTCCCTGGCACTGTGAGGCAGCAGTGCTAACCACTGTGCCACCCCATGAAGCCCATTCCACAATAGTTCTACGCATCTATCATCCCGATGCTTGCTGGCCTTTACTGACTCTCAGAACCTCAATTACTAAACGTAAACAGAAAAGGTTGGAAATGTACAATACGCCAATCAGCGAGAAAGATCAATCAACTGATAGTAATCAGCCCTATTTATTTCCTGCACTCTCCATTTCTGCCTATGGCAGGTCAAATACAACACCACTAGTCATCCGAGGAATTAAACCATTCGTAGAGGCTTGTTACCCGAGCTAGGACTAAGACTAGTGGATGAATAACATCACAAAGGAAATGATTGCCGTCGGCAGACATTACAACATTTTCACTGTAAAGTCACCTTTACACTTACTTGACAAATTTCCGAGCAAATGATTTGAGTTTCCCAGTGGCTGCGGCAGCTGCCAGTAGCAAGTCCAAGCTCTTCCCAGAAAGCATGTGGCCTAGTACTCCCAGAAGTCCCTCAGGAGATTTGGAATGGTCTGCGTCCATGGTCTGATGGAGCAGAGGGACAGACATTTAAGATACTGCATTGTGTTGTGTTCGCATAAATGGTGTTTGACATGAGCCAGTAACGTCTACAATGTTGGCAGCACTTCAGGATTTGTGCGCAGGCAGGGCATATCAAGTTACAAGACAGTGATGTTAATATACACGACAGCTTACACACATAGAAAATAGTGTTTCAATTCTTAACTATTAAGTAGCATTTGAATATATACAATTCACCAATTTTGACAACTAAATAAAATAGCAATGGCACAAACTCTGAGTCATAATATTGGCTCATTTAATTTCCATTATACAACATCAACAGTGCATGGGTACACTCATGTCCTGCAATAAGTAGAATGGGGAAGTTACATTTTTATTCTCCAGAACCTTCATCAGCAGTCTCAGAAATTTAAACTACAAGTAACATGCTAAGAATGTAAATAGTATCTTGGTGGATGACACAACTCTCAACACTAAACTGATGCTTCAGCCATGATTATGAACTTATATTTCTGGAGCATTTCTCAAACCCACGATCTTTTGGGAAAGGGCCACAAACGACCAAAGATTGACAACATTATGTTCAAATTTAAAATGCTTTGTGAAAATGAAGCACAGAAAAACCTACCTTTAAAATATTAGTGACTGTGGGTTCCGCACGTAGGATAAGGCCAGGATTAGGCTGAATACTGGCATTTTCAGCAGATTTCAGTCGTGGAGCCAATTCCCTATCAGCTGTTCTGCAACAAGAAGAAAAAGAAGGCTTCAAAAAGCAGTTTTGAGTAACAGTCAGAATGACACGTCAACATAACTTATCTCCAATGTCTGCAACCGCAGTCAGTTTGTTTATTAGTTCACAGGTAGGCTTACGTTAACACTGCAATGAAGTTACTGTGAAAACCTCCTAGTCGCCACACTCCGGCACCTGTTTGGGTTCATTGAGGGAGAATTTATCATGGCCTGTGCACTTAACCAACACATCTTTCGGACTGTGGGAGGAAACTGGAGCGCCCAGAGAAAACCCACACAGTCAAGTCCGCACAGATGGTAACCCAAGCCGGGAATCAAACCTGGGCCCTTGGCGCTGTGAGGCAGCAGTGTTAACCACTGTACCAAAAATCATGATTTGCTTACAAAAGTGTTTTTTTACACACTTAAACTTCATACAAGAAAGATAAACACCTAGAAAAGTTTGTTAACATGAAACACGGAGAACAAGCATTTGAAAGAAATTTGCAAATTACTCATCAGTAAAGTGCAATGTTTGCAACGCTCTGCTTTTGAGAATTTAAACAAATTCAAACCTTTAAAGTAAAAACAAGTGAACAATTTGCCAGCTTATACCCTTTTCAGAGTCCATTTCTTAAGTTATTTTTTGGAAAAGAACAGAAGTATGAGTGTGTGCAAATATTATTTTGGTAAAGCACATTTATTTTGGGTGGGACTAGCACGGTGATTAGCACTGCTTCCTCACAGCACCAGGGACTAAAGTGACTGTCTGTGTGGAGTCTGCACGTTCTCTGTGTGTTTGCGTGGGATTCCTCCCACACTCCAAAAGGCGTGCAGGTTAGACGATTGGTTATGCTACATTGCTCCTCAGTGTTAGGGGGATTAGCAGGGTAAATACGTGGAGTTACGAGAAAAGAGCCTGGGTAAGATTATTGCTAGTGCAGACTCGATAGGCTGAATGGTTTCCTTCTGCATTCTATAATTAGGCATTCCCAAATGGCAAAACCTTTCCAGGCAGGAAACTGATCATCTGGAAACACCAGTTTGCCAAACATATTTTGAGCTGACCCTTGACATCACTGGCATTATTTTAATACAGTGACTTGAGAACGAAGACATGGGAGATACAATATTTGGATACGGGAAACAATTTTTATGACTGCCTTAAAATGTTTTTTCACCGTTTTATATCTTAGGTAAATATTCATATCTGCGGCGTTTTCCAATCCACATTCTTGTGATTAGTCATTCTAGCAGCATTTTATAATCCAGAAGATTCTCAAATAGAGGAATGACTTTGTCTTAAGCCTTCCAAACCAGAAGGGTTACAGTGTACAATACAAGGGAATGCCACAGAATCAAATTCAATTTTTGTGGAGGTGGGCAAAAGATTTTTTATTAGTAAGGAAAGCACATTTAAAATACTGAACCTTTCAATTTCAATGTCCCTGTGCAATTCCATCTGCCAACTGATCTTACGTACAGCCTCATACGTTGTAATATGCAGAGACAAAGGTAAGATCTCGGCCGGTATTTTACGACCTCACTTAGGCGAGGCTTGTAAGATCTCGTCCGAGGCCGACAGGGAATTCTGTTCTGCGAGCCGCACCTGCTCTGAGTTGGGGGGGGGGGGTGGGGGTACAATTCCAGTACTCATCTTTAAAATAGTTAAACAGTAACTAAAACAGTAGCAAGGTGACTAATGCCATTCTTCTTCCTTACTCCAGTTAGATTTTCGTTAATACTGCAAATAACATCGCTTCTTACAAGTTCAAGATCAATAATCCACCTGCAGAGGACCCATTTAATGAATCTCGGTATCATCATTTTCTTCTAATTGCAGAAAGGTCTGTAAATCAATGTTACAGTTTCCCCAATATCCATTCAGGTTTCCAGAACCACGTACTTGATGTTCAAGAAAATTATTCAACAAAATCATGTTCACCTACCATTCTCATACAAAAGCAAAATGCCGTGGATGCTGTAAGTCAGAAATATCAGAAGATGTTGGAAATACTCAGCACAGCTGGGAGCATCTGTGAAGCAAGAGAAAGTTATTGCTTCAGGTTGATGACCTTCCATCTTCAGTTTCTCTCTTCATAGATGCTGCCAGACTTGCTGAGTATTTGCAACATTTTCTGCTTTTACTTCCACTTTCTTTTGACTGCACCACACCAGAACAGAATTTGCAAAAAAACTTTTATAAATAAGAATTTTCACTGGTGAAAGAAGCTGTGCTTCTCAGACACAGGATTCCCCAAGCAAAATGTGCTGTGCAGTGACAAAGATTGTTCCAAAATGCACAACAGATTCTAACAGTCTTACCTTTTGTTGACCAGGTTTTTCATGTTGCCGTCCGAAAGAAGCCCCAGTTTTCCGCATTCCTGAAGCAGGAGGCTGACACAGTCACAGCTACGGGAAGGGGAGTGATATATTAATTCAACGCAGAAGATTGTTGAAAGCTCAACTCCTGTGCCATTGCATTTCTCACCATCTTCTCCTCAACTCCCCACCACCAATTCCTATATTTATAATGTGCCCCCAGGTTTTTCATTGTAAAACGAAACATTTTCTTTTCAGACTGTTCACTTGATAACACATCTGATAATGGAAAATGGTGCACACCAACGCTGCCCAGTTCATCAGGAACGTGGCTTGCTGGCCCTCTAGCATTGCTACTGTTGCTAGTAGTGATGTTTCCAGTTTAAGTTTTAAGTTAATTCATTAGTGTCACAAGTTGGCTTACATTAATATGGCAATGAAGTTACTGTGAAAATCACCAAGTCGCCACACTCCGGCCACTAACCAGCATGTCTTTTGGACTGTGGGAGAAACCAGAGCACCTGGAGGAAACCCACACAGACACAGGGAGAATATGCAGACTCCGCACAGATAGTGACCCATGACTGGAATCGAACCCGGGTCCCTGGCGCTGTGAGGCAGCATTGCTAATCACTGTGGCACCATGCTGACCACATGGTACACTGTGGCATGATACCACTGCTGAATGCCACTATTTTGTTTTTTTAATCAGATAAACTCTGTGTAATGTAGACCTTTGCAATCATAAAAACTGAATTATTTCATGAGACTGAAATTCTTAACCTATTCCATCTTTATTTTCTCCAGGCTTTAAGTACATTCATGAATACTTCCATGAATGTATGAATGAATGTAATAATGCTTTGGTAATGAAGGCATTTACATTATGGCAGTCTATTTTGCAAATCTTACGCATATCAGGATGAGTAACCTGAGTGCTAGGAAACAATATTCATGAAGTATTCCCACATCAGACCGAGCACATTTGATTTCTTTGCCCTTCAACGTTGTTCAGTCCAACCGCAGAAGAACAGACCCCAATATGGCAATGTTAATCTTCCCTCTTACATCGTGACCCATTAATAATTTATTGATGCGTAATGTGAAGTTTCAAAATTAATTACTATTTGGATGACATAGGACACTAAACTCCAGCAGATAATGAAGGCCCTTGCCCCATCAGACTAGGCTGGATTAAAATTCAAAGCTCAAAGACTAATGTGCTACCCAAGTGCATCATTCTCATTTAATTTCATTTTTTAATAAGAATTCTGCATTAAAACTCTAATTTTAAACTTATTACAGTTGGAGTCCTGCTTGCTTTTTAAAGCAGCTGTGATAAGAAAAGTATTTGTTAAATAATGATATAATCTGTGAACATGGAAAACTGCAGGGCCACAGTATCTGCTCAGTCCACAAACAAAAAGAAAGCCTCTCGATCGACACTCTTTCAAATATCTTCCCAACTCTACCTTGGATTTCATGAAGCTATCTGCAGAGCCTGGCAGCCTACTTCACACAGTCACCATCCGCTGTGTACTTTAATGTGAATTGCCAGCTCATACTTTTAACTATCAGCTTACCTTTCCCATTTCTAGAGGTCGTAGCAATCTTTATTAAACTGGGCAAGTTCAAATTAGGCCCTAAGAAATTGAATATTTGAATAAAACCTTGCTGGGGTTTCGAATTTTATAAAACTTTTCAATGATTTTTTTTTAAAAAGTTATAAAAATTATAAAATAAAAATTTTATATTCCCTGCACCTTTGAACACTGCATTTTCCAAATTCCCATTTCGTGTGCACGGTGAGGTGTAACCAGTGAGTATGGTTTAGGGGAACACAAACCAATGAGTTTGCTTTTTACACCCAGTTAGCCCTGAACTCACTACTGCCTACTGCTTCGGTGAAACACCTTTACCCAATAAAACTTCACTTTCTGTCCTAAGTGTCTATCAATATCTGCAAGTCAGTAATTTTCATACTTCTGTATGAAAGGTTTTATTCAAATGTTCAATTTCTTAGGGCCTAATTTGAACTTGCCCAGTTTAATAAAGATTGCTATAAACTCTAGAAATGGGAAAGGTAAGCTGATAATCAAAAGTATGAGCTGGCAATTCACATTAAAGTACACAGCGGATGGTGACTGTGTGAAGTAGGCTGCCAGGCTCTGCAGATAGCTTAATGAATCCAAGGTAGAGTTGGGAAGATATTTGAAAGAGTGTCGATCGAGAAGCTTTCTTTTTGTTTGTGGACTGAGCAGATACTGTGGCCCTGCAGTTTTCCATGTTCACAAATTATATCATTATTTAACAAATATTTTTCTTTTCATATCTGCTTTAAAAAGCATGCAGGACTCCAACAGAAATAAGTTTAAAATTAGAGTTTTAATGCATAATTCTTAATAAAAAATTAAATTAAATGAGAATGATGCAGTTGGGTAACACATTAGTCTTTGAGCTTTGAATTCTAATCCAGCCTAGTCTGATGGGGCAAGGGTCTTCATTATCTGCTGGAGTTTAGTGTCCTATGTCATCCAAATAGTAATTAATTTTGAAACTGCACATTACACATCAATAAATTATTAATACAATTACCATTCCAAATTTTAGATTACATTTCACAACTCTGTGCATATTGCACTTCCACCACTAGATGGCAATAAGAACTGGAAATCAAATAAGTCTAACAAATATAAATTTAGCCAGGCTGCATAATAGTTGTGGCAGCTATTCCAGCAGATAACTGGAGATGTCAACTAGGCCAAGTGATTAGATGCTTGCAATTGATTAGACAATTTGTTCAAACCATTTGATTACTTTAGGGAACAATAAGAAGTCTCGCAACACCAAGTTAAATTTCGACAGGTTTATCTGGAATCACGGGCTTTCAGAGCGCTGCTTTTTTTTTTGCGGATTCCAAATAAACCTGCTGGACTTTAACCTGGTGTTGTGATACTCCTTACCGTGCCCATCCCAGTCCAACGCCAGCAACTCCACATAATGGCTACTTTAGGGAAGGAAATCTATCATCCTTACCCAGTCTGGCCTACATATGTCTCCAGGTCCACAGCAATGTGGTTGACTCTTAAATGCCCTCAGGGATAGGCAATAAATGCAAGTCGAGCCACTCACATCCCATGAATGAAGTAAAATAAAACTTATTGCCCTCCATCCACTCCACCTACTGCCTCAGTGCATAGGATCAATTTCAGCAGTTCAAATGAGCATCTCCTCAGCTCAAATCCTCTCCTAACTGGAAACTATCCATTGATCTAGTGTAACAAAAGGATGCGGCATTTCTACGAGTAAATTCAGGTCTCAGCATTAATTAGTGCACTAACCTGTTTTAAGGTGGAGCAGTGTCTTTCAATAGCTGAGCTTAACTTCAGAGAGAAAGTTTTCAGAAAGAAAATAGACAAAACCACCACCCAATGCACGAACACACCCATTGCCCTATAAAAGGCCAAAGAGAAAAGAACGGGACATGGAGACGCCCAAAGTCCCAGGAGTGTTGAGTAAATCTGACACGTCACTTACTTGCATCGCTGATCTGCTTTGTCCAGAAGTGGCGTAAGTTTGAGCAAAAACTCAAAGGCAGTGTTTACATCTTCAGTAAAATCCTGCACCCAAAGTAAGCACAAAAATCAGCAAGCAGCAAGAGGCATCAAATTATGCTGATATTAAAGTAAAACACTGCAGACGCTGGAATCAGAAGCAAAAACAGAAAATGTTGGAAAATCTCTGCAGGTTTGATAGCATCTGTGGAGAGAGAATACAGCCAACATTTTGACTCCCAATGACACTCATCCTAACTCGAAACATTGGCTCTATTCACTCTCCACAAGTTATACTCTTGTTTAGATTATATTTGTGGGGGACAACAGAACAAACTTTGTTGAGTGCATAAAACCAGCCACGGAAGGAGTGTTTGAGAACTCTGGGTCTGTACAAAATGGGGTTTAGAAGGATATGGGGGATCTCATTAAAACGTACTGAATACTGAAAGGCCTGGATAGAGTGGACGTGGGGAAGATGTTTCCATTAGTAGGAGAGACTAGGATCAGAGGACACAACCTCAGAATAAAGGAATGACCCTTTAGAACTGAGATGAGGAGGATTTTCTTCAGTCAGAGGCTGGTGAATCTACAGAATTCATTGCCAGAGAAGGCTGTGGAGGCCAGTCATCGAGTGTATTGAAGACAGAGATAGATAGGTTCTTGAATGGTAAAGAGATCAAAATTTATGGAGAAAAGGCAATAGGATGGGATTGAGAAACTTATCAGCCACGATTGAAAGGCTGAGCAGATTTGATGGGCCAAGTAGCCTAATTCTGTTCCTATATTTCATGGTCATATGGGATGAGTCCCTCTCCTGCAACCTGAATTAAACAAGCACTAACTTAACAATGCCCTTTATCAATCGCAAATGAAAAAAAATATGGTGAGACTCTTGAAAAGTAACCCAGCTAGGTTACATGAGGACTATATAAAGCCATGGGGAAATGAGCCATTTATTGTCATTCAAAAACCAGCACTGTCGCTGCTCTTTCTTAAAAAGCAAGAACAATACTTGAGCAGGGAATCATGCGGTCTGGCAAGTACAGAGATTTTAAGCATTTGTCACGACCTCAGTGTTGCCCTCAGAATTTGTGGACCATTTATTAGAAATGTGGGCTAGATCCTTTCCAATTTTTCACTTCCTTTTTTTCACTTTGTCTCCCTCCGTCCCATCTGTAAACCAGGAAGAACCCTTCTCTGCCTCCTTTTAATTCTATTTGTTTCACTCTGTAAAGTCTCTGGATGCATATGGGATGCACGATGGCACAGTGGTTAGCACTGCTGCCTCACAGCGCCAAGGATCCGGGTTCAATTCCCAACTTGGGTCACTGTCTTTCTGGAGTTTGCACGTTCTCCTCGTGCCTGCATGGGTTTCCTCCAGCTACTCCAGTTACCTCCCGCCGTCCAAAAGATGTGCTGGTTAGGTGCAGTGGTTAGCACTACTGCCTCACAGAGTCAGGAACCTGGGTTTGATTCCTGGCTTGGGTCTGCTATGTGTGTATGGAGTTTGCAATGCTCTCCCCACGTCTACGTGAGTTTCCTCCAGGTACTCCGGTTTCCTCCCACAGTCTGAAAGATGTGTCAGCTAGGTGGATTGGCAATGCTAAATTCTCCATCAGTGTAGCCAAACAAGTGCTGGAGGGTGGCGAATAGGGGATTTTCACAGTAACTTCATTGCAGTGTTAATGAAAGCCATACTTGTGACACTAATAAATAAACTTTAAAATTTATATTCAAGTAGTCTTTAAACTTATTTTGTTACAGCCTCATTCTCTTTTATTTGCATTGTGTATTTAATATTTTTATAATGCGCCATTCTCAATTGGGGCTAAAGTACTTTCCTAATGCATGGATGGAGCAGTGGCTGATGTATTCCTCCTCCCAAATTGATTTCTTGCAATCTGCCTATTAGCTGGTTACTGCCAAGCTTGCTAGTCATACACCAAGCTTGGGTGAGTCAGTACTCAACCAGAATAATTACAATAGATATAAAATATGCTATTTATCTACACCCCAGTGACACAATACTACCCAGCTCAGCGAAACAAAATTATTCCCATTAGATTTTGTGGGTGTGATATCCCTATTTAGAAATTAAATGCAAGCTTTTAAATTTATTTGACATTTCCAACTGGATCATATCCAAAAGTTAAGAAGGTGCGTGAAGTCCTGGTAAAGTTCCTCTAATAACAGTCACGGGAATTGAGAATCACACAATAGAAGTGCGAGCTGGACTACATTGATTACGCTGCCAAATTTTTTTGGTATTAAAAAAATGTTTATTTTGAAGTTTGTTGTTTACAAGTGGTTTCCACAATACTGGTTTGTAGATTCCTCAGTGTTTACACCCATAAGTCGCTGGTAATGGTGCTGCAGTACCAATATGCATTTGATCTGAATCATTCCCCAGCGCTCGGTCAAATTCAAACACTATTCAACCCTTTTGTTCATTTAGCAAGGTCCAATTTTTCACAGCCAAATGGGGATGGTGGTGGGGGAATTCCTGTTGTGGCCATTAATCTGGGCAATTGCAATTATATATAGGGTGCACATACTCAGATTAATGAAGCAGATATGCATGGCTACATTCTCCAACTGATGCAAGTCCTGTTTCCAAACTGAACACACTTGTACTGAATTCTTCAGTGTTATTTTTAGGGCAACTCTAAGCTGATTATTTTCAATGGGTTAACAAACAGCATCAAAAGAAATGAAGTATTGGAGGGTTAAGTGGTCGTAGGGGTCATTTCAGTAATCAAAAAAAAAACCCTACTGTGCAAAACAAAGGGAATGCAGGCTTCACTCACACCTTCTGTCTTTCTCTCACCATCAGCACTCTCTCCCCCACTTGACTGCTCCTCTCAACTTTTCTTCAGTTGGTAGAGTCATTGGGGTTTACAATATGGAAACAGACCCTTTGACCCAACTTGTCCATGCTGCCCAGTTTTTACCACTAAGCTTGTTCCAATTGCCCATGTTTGGCCCATATCCGTCTATACCCATCTTACCCATGTAACTACCTAAATGCTTTCTGAAAGACAAAATTGTTCCCGCCTCTACTACTACCTCTAGCACTTTGTTCCAAACACTTACCATCCTCTGTGTGAAAAAACTGCTCCTTTGGACCCTTTTGTATCTCTCCCTTCTCAGCTTAAACCTATGCCTTCTAGTTTTAGACTCCGCTACCCTTGGGAAAAGATATTGACAATCCAACCATATCTATGCCCCTCATTATTTTATCGACCTCTAAAAGATCACCTCTAAGCTTCCTGCTCTTCAGGGAAAAAAGTCCCAGTCTATCCAGCCTCTCCTTATAACTCAAATGAAAATCAAACTGTGCCATTCTGCACAGCCTTTCTCCCCTCGCTGCTCAAATCAAGACTCTATCTTGTCTTCTCAGTTGTTTTCCAGGATATTAACACTGGGAAATTCTTAACTTCATTCAGGCTTTCTTCCTGATGATCTGGTGTTCACAACCAAAGAATGGGCTTACTCAACGCATTGAATAGCATTTCTATTCTTTTTTAAGCCAGATCATGTTCAGTGCTATGGGCTAAGAGTCATCAGCCAGGTCCCTCAATCTAAAAATTAAACATACCTGGCTCCTGAGACAGGCTAAATTACTGTGCGGCTGCAGTAAAAATGTTTTTATTCATTCATGGAATATGGGTGTCAGTGGCTGGCCAGCATTTATTGACCATCTGCCCGTTGAAGTGGTGGAGGCTACCTCGCTAAATATATTTAAGATGCGGGTAGATAGGTTTTTGGTAGGCAAGGGGATTAAAGGTTATGGGGAGAAAGTGGGAAAGTGGAACTGAGCCACTTCAGATCAGCCATGATCTTACTGAATGGCGGGGCAGGCTCGAAGGGCTAGATGGCCTACTCCTGCTCCTATTTCTTATGTTCTTATCCCTAGTTGCCCTTCCAGGGCAGTTAATAGTCAACCACATTGCTGTGGCTCTGGAGTCACATGTAGGCCAGACCAAGTAAGAATGGCAGATTTCCCTCCCTCAAGGACATTAGTGAACCAGATGTCTTTTTTCTGACAATCGACAATGCTTTCATGGTCATCAGTAGATCCTTAATTCCAGTTATTTTTAATGAGTTAAAATTCCACCATCTGCTGTGCAGGAATCAAACCCAGGTCCCCAGAACATTAGCTGAGTTTCTGGATTAATAGTCTAGTGATAATACCACTAGGCCATCGCCTCCTCATTGGCAGAAGAATAACTCAGAACAGAACGCAACTTACTTTATCTCCAAGAGGATATTTCTTCAGCTTCAGTAATGCTTGTGGAATCTGCAAAGATTGGACATGAAATAAGAATGCTGGCATCACTCCTTTCAAGCACATTCATAGGAAAGCTGACAAATTTTAAACAAACAATGTCTTCCAATCAAAAGCATTGTACAAATCACTTCCATGGTCTTAAATGAAGCAAAATAGAAGTTGACTTGATTTCTCCACTATTTTTACACAGACAACAGGAGCATTAGAACTGGTGGCGTGGGAAAGGTATGCTGAAAGAGCTGTTAAAGCCAGGCACGGGAGGCATTTAAGAGTGAGATACTTTCATGGGAAAACGTGACAATATTCTGGAAAGGTGAGATGAAATGGGCCAAAGGGTTAATCAATAGTGTTGTGTACACCCTGGCGCTGAATTATCAGGCTACCAAGTACGTCATTTCAGATGAACTTGATTTCAGTCTTTATTTGTAATGCATGTTAAACCGAGAATCTGTGGCCATTGAGTCATTCCAGCTCAGAGGGAGGCCATTCAGCCCAGCAAGAACAGGCCAATCTCCTTCTCCACTCTCTCAAGTACCAGACTATAGGTAACAGACAGACTATAGGTAACTTATCCCACTGAAAGAGTGAACAGTTCAACTCATTAGAAGATGAATGAATGCACTGGCACAGTGGTTAGCACTGCTGCCTCACAGTGCTAGGGACCTGGGTTCAATTCCAGCCTTGGGTGACCATCTGTGTGGAGTTTGCATGTTCACCCCACGTCTGCGTAGGTTTCCTCCCACAGTCCAAAGATGTGCGGGTTAGGTGGACTGGCTATGCCAAATTGCCCCTTAGTGGCTAAAAATGTGTCGGTTACATGGATTAGTCATAGTAACTGTGCAGAGTTACAGGAATAGGTCAGAGGTGAGGGCCCTATTATAGCATGCTAGTGCATGGTAAATCTATATAGTCATGGAAGTAATATTGGCTGCAACTTGTAAAAAAGGAAATATATTTTCAAGATATTTTGTACCAATCAGCAGGCCAACTCTGATATTTTCTGGCCACTAAAGATGCCAAAACGTCCAGTTTTGAACTGGATATTAACAGTCAAGTGTATTTACTGTACTTCTAAATGCCAACTGAGCTATTTACCAAGTTTCCACATAAAGCTAACATGGAGTCGCACGCTATAGCTTGTGCATAGCCTGTGGCTCTGTGACATAATGCCAAATAGTTGATCTACGGTACCAAGAATTGAAGGAATATGCAATATACGGCATGTGCAATATCCTTAAAATCTGGCATTTTTTTTTGAAAAATTAATATAAATTAACTGATCATTTAAGATAACACATTTACCTTAAGGAATGTGAATGCCGTCCACTTTAACTCTTCCGTTCCTTCTGGGGATTCAATAAGACCCACAAAACAGGCCTTCCAGATCTCCAGTAAAAAGAGAGCTGAGGGAATTCGCTAAGAAAGAGAAATGGTACAGTTAATGCTTACTAAGGGTAATGTATCTTTAAGGATAAAACTGTAATCAAAATTACTCTAAGGAAACACAATCCGATTCTCCAAAACCTAGCGTCTCAACACAGAAGATGCTACAGTGATATCTGCACATTGCTTAACCCTAATACACATATGCATCAATCGACAGCAAGGCTACGAGCAAGTACATGTGACTACACAAGTTACAGAGCACTATGTGTGCAGTCCTGATGGGATCACATGTTTCTCTTACAATGACACAATGCGTTTGGACTGAGTGAGCGCATGTCTATGGCACCAACTATCTGACTTTAGATGACCATAACTGGCTCCTTTCCTGTAGTGGCAGAATGATTGGCTTCTTTATCCCACGAACCTATGTTAATAATGGAGCAGGGGGCTTACACACACATGCCAAGCACCTCTAGCAGAATGTGGACTCCAGCAGTTCAAGAAGATGATGCACCACCACTTTTTCAAGGGAATGGCACGGTGACACTGCTGCCTCACAGTGCCAGGGACCTGGGTTCAATTCTTTGCTTGGGTCACTGTCTGTGTGGAGTTTGCACATTCTCCTTGCGTCGGCGTGGGTTTCCTCCAGGTGTTCCAGTTTCCTCCCACAGTCCAAAGATGTGTGGGTTAGCTGGATTGACCATGCTAAATTGCCCCTTAGTGTCAGGACGACTAGCTAGGGGTTATGGGTATAAGGCCTGGATGGGATTGTGGTCACTGCAGACTCGATGGGCTGAATGGCCTCCTACACTGTAGTACTCTATGACTCTATTTTATAGAAATTGGGATGGGCAATAACAAATGCTGGACTAGCCAGTGATGCCCATGTCCTGTGAGTGGATGCGTTCATATTTGATTTTGCAAATTTTGATTTTGATTGCTTTCATTAGCCAATCACGTGAAGATTCCATAAGTTATTACGGTGTTACCGCTTCTGAACTATTTCGTCTTTTGATGATTAAGTATGTCAAAAGATCATATTAGGTACAGCCCTGGCCCCAAAATCTGTAGTCTGTTTGAATCATTGACCAAATAGTTTTCCTCTTCCTAAACATCATGTTCTTATATGGATATCAAAATCAAGATATGGGGAAAATATTACGTTGTTAATTGCCCTTGGTGTACCTACAGTAGACCTCCTTAGCAGTAAATGACATAAAGCTTTGTTTAGAAATTATCCTATGTTTGACCCCATGCTAATGTGGAACAATTTTGGAAACTTGTTAACAACATGACAATAGGTCAGTAATGATATCCGCTATTTCAATAGGAGAGGGAATTTAAAAATCAATTGGATTCCAGCTACCTGCATCCTTTTCACCATGATGAGCTGTTCCACAAGTGACTGGGTGTCAGATGTGAGGTTCAGAGTCCCTTCCAACATGATCAGAGCATGAACAGTGGGGAATTCCATCTTTGTGTTCTGCTCAGACTGTGCTGTTATGACTGGAATACTGAAAACAAATTGTACAACTTAATATAGGATTCACTTTGTACCACACTGTGACTTTTAGATCAATTCCAAATATTCAAAACTGAATTGTTCATATTCAGTCCAATGAAGACTAAAATGGCCCAATCTGAATTTGAAAGAAATGCCTAAAACACTAGTCAAAAAACTTTTTGCATTCCCCTGTTCTTGAGCTCAATGTTTAAAAAAAATTAAATGGCTACAAAGTCATTGTTAAAGTCATAAATTGCAAAATTGTCAAAAATAGTTAGCTACTTCTGAATGACAGAAAAGAAATCCTAAGAGGTTGAGAATATATAAGATATTTAACTGCATGTAGATTGTTTCAAACAATGGTATTATATTGAAACTACATCCAATGACAGAACTGGTAAAACAATATTTCCTTGTTTCTATTCCTATTCACAAACAGAACTTATTTGGTTAGATAAAAAAAACGTCACAGTCCTAAAGCAGCTAGGACTTAAATATTTCAAATAATTTTCATCCAATAATCCATTCAAAAGTTAGCTCTTTAAAACACATGAACAGTGAATTTTTATTTTGGAGTAAAAAAATAAGCAAACACCAAAAACTTACGCTAATTAAGTGCTTATTGATTTATAATGAGAAAGAACTGCAAGTAGTGACCAGTTATTGTCGTAGCGAACATCAGCTGACACTGCTTTGTGAAAAGCTAATTAAAAACTAATTCACTGCTATTTACACAAAGGTAAAGAATGACTTGCACTTGTATAGTGCCTTTCAAGACATCCCAAAGCGCTCTAATGCCAATGAAGTACTTCTGAGGTATACCCATTGCTACAATGAAGGAAATACAGTAATCAATTTGTATACAACATGGCCCCTACAACAGACCAGATATACTGGGCCGTAACTTGCTCGGAGTGGCAATCAGCATTTGGGAGGGCAGCTATGGGTGCTTTGGAAATCCCATGGAGGTGCAGGGTGTGGTTAATTGGGTTCGGAGAGCAGGGAGGTCCATGTGGATGTCGCTTTACAATGGTTACTCAGAGGTTAGTTGAGGTTTTAATTCTTCGAACACGTTCTGGTGTAACCCTGCCACTACGATCTGACGTTTGCAATTTAAATAGCAGTTCTGGATTTTTCTTGGTGCAGTGCAACTGCCCACAGTAATCTCGTGCTTCCGGGCAAGTGCCATGCAAATCCTTCCCTGTGAAGTTCTGGGGGAATTCCCCAGCACATCTCTGCAAACACACGCACACAAACGTCCACATCCACGCCTTTCCCCCCCACCCCCCACCTTTTGGTTGAGAGATAAATGTTAGCTAGAACATTGTGGTGGATAACTTCTTTGCTCTTCTTCAGATAGTGCAATGCCCTCCTAGAAGGATGGATAGATTTCTATTCATCCGAAAGGTGGTATTTCCGCCAATGTAGCACTCTCTCTGTATTGCACTGGAGTGTGCTCAAAGTCTCTGGAATGGGGGTGGAACTCCCCACTGACCCACAGGTGACAAGTATTATGGTCTGCTACATTTAAATCAAACAGCCCAATCATCTTTGTGAGTTGTATGTCTTTGATGCTTTAGATCATGAAATTTTATTCAAGTGTCTACTGTCCTCAGTCCATATTTCCTCTGATATATTCTTATGATAGGTATAAGTAAACTTGTAATTTTGGTTCAAATGGACAAATGGAAATGGTACTAACTGGTTTTAATATTAGAAAAAAAGGGCCAGCCTTACCTCTTAACCAATCCAATGCATTCTTCCAGCTGCAGTCTAAGCTGCTGATTACTTATCTTGTTGTAGTTTTCTGTAAGCTTAATGAGTGCCTGTTCCATATTCGTCCATGTAACTAAACAAGCAGAATACAAGAAAGCCTTTCAGTTTTTGTCTCAGTGAGATCTCCCAATGTTCACTAATTAGCTTTGCACCAATCTCAATACCTAGTCACTGAAACAGTCAAACCTCTACATCTCAACTAAATCACGTATGATGGATGGGATACTAAGCATTCAAATGTACAACCTTGAATAGAACATAACGGTGACACAGTGGTTAGCACTGCTGCCTCACAGCGCCAGGGGCATGAGTTTCATTTCCAGCTTAGGTCACTGTCTGTGTGGAGTCTACATGTTCTCCCCATGTCGATGTGGGTTTCCTCCAGGTGCTCCGGTTTCTTCCCAAAGTCTGAAACACATGCTGGTTAGGGACGTAGGCCATGCTAAATTCTCCCTCAGTGTACACGAACAGCTGACGGAGTGTGGCAACTAGAGGATTCCACAATAATTTTATTGTAGTGTTAATGCAAGCCTACTTGTGACAGTAATTAATAAACTTTAAACAAAAAACATTGTTAGATTGCAACTGGGGTACCGTATGCAGTTTTGGTCCCCTTACTTTTGGAAAGATAGTACTGCCACCGAGAGAATGCAATGAAGATTCACCAGACTTGTTCCCAGGATGGCAGGACGACCCTTCGAAGAGAGATTGGAGAAGACTGGGCCTGTATTCTCCAGAGTTTTGAAGAATGAGGTCATGGATCTTAATGAAACCTACAAAATATTTAAAGAAATAGGCAAGGTAGATGGGGGCAGGATGTTTTACTGTTTAAAGCCGTGATTGACAGGTTTCTAAATACCAACGACAAAAAGGGGTATGGGGATAGTGTGAGGAAAGAGGCACTGAAGTGGATGATCAGCCAGGATCATATTGAATGGCAGGGCAGGCTCGATGGGTGAAATGACCTACTCCTGCTCCTGTATTCCTAAAAAGGCAACTTCTCCCTCAAGTAACAATTCTTCAAACTGCAGAACAGGATAGTGGTGGAGGTACAAATAGGAACACTATTCACAAGCAGGAAGATGCTTTAGTTCAGTGCAAGGCAGATAGTAAATTAGCCACTCACTATGAGCTGACATGAGAGTGGAATTTTCCAGCTTTATGTCCAAGAAGGTTTTCATACAGCAGTGCAGAGATAGCTTCCCATTTGCCCTAGGCTATGGTTTATGCATGCAAGACACTTGAGTTATTTATCCACAGCCTGAGTCTGGAGAGCAAATGCCTGCAGACACCGAGAAAGAATCATAACCAAACCGAATCCTACTCTCAGCTGCATACGCTGCTTTCAAACAAGCCATCATTGGACAGTGGTCAGGAGAGGAAACAAAGCTGGAATTCCACCTGTCTACCCAAGGCCACTGAAGTTAACAGCAGTACCCCAGATGGTGCCTCACTGTGTCCTGCTCATTAAACAGCCGAGGGATTGAAGTTTCTTGCCTTCTGGGCTGTGTAGCTTAGTACCACACTGCTGCTCCATTTATGCATTAAGCTACCACGTGAGCAGCCTTTTTTTGTCAAAGTGAAGTAAAGTAGATAACTTATCTGTGTCAGCAATTTAGCCTGGCACGTGTACCTTGTTCTTCCAACCGTGCAATGTGAAGGAGGGCCCTATTCTTCCTCTTGTTCACGGTCTTCTCAATCTGATTAATGCAAAGTTGGAGCTGTTCTTCTCCAGAAGCTGCATCTGACCCCTCCTTCAGCCTTTCAGTACAATAAGCAGCACACCTCAGCAGCCACGCGAGTGTGCTCAACAATGATCGGCAAAGACTTATACATTCTTCTGCTTTCCCATGGCAGCTGAAGGGTTAGAAAACAATATTAGATTCTAACATGTCCATGTAGAAATCTCAGGAAAAACAGTGCAATTAGGTAGTTGCGGGAATGTGAATTTCTAAGTCTGTCAACAGTATTACACCTGGTTTGTATGAAAATTAAAAATGTGAAAACCGCAAATACCAGAAATTTGAAACAAACTGAGAAAACACGAGAAATAGAGGGTAGATTAATTAGCGTCTGTGGAGAAAAAGGACAAGTTGTGATATTTTTGGTTCCTATCACTGTCAGTTCAAGGGCACACACATAAAACAACACGAGCGGGATTTTCCTGCTGCACTCGCCCCAAGACCGGAAAATCCCCACCCAAGGTCAACAGACCTTTGCACGGTCCGTGTCCTGCCTGCTGCAATTCTCATGGCAGGCGCGACGGGAAGATTCCGCCCCGTAACTTGTTCCTTGTCTTCACAAATGCTGACTGAGCAGTGTGTTTCCAACATTTTCTGTTTTCAACTTACTGGTGAATTGATTTCTAGGTGAATTACATGAACACTGGGTCTAGGGAAAAGACTATGTAAAACAGCATACATTGCAATGATTATACAATCCCTAGCCCACTGTATTGAGCACTGCACAGTAGCACAGTGGTTAGCATTGCTGCTTCACAGCTCCAAAGACCTAGGTTTGATTCCCGGCTCGGGTCACTGTATGGAGTTTGCACATTCTCCTTGTGTCTGTGTGGGTTTCCTCCGGATGCTCCGGTTTCCTCCCACAGTCCAAACATGTGCGGGTTAAGTTGACTGGCCATGCTAAAATTGCCCCTTGGTGTACTAGGATGCTTAGGTTAGAGGGATTAGCAGGTAAAATATGTAGGGGTATGGGGGTAGGGTCTGGGTGGGATTGTGGTCGGTGCAGACTCGATGGGCCGAAGGGCCTCTTTCTGCACTGTATGATTCTATGATCTAAAACAGAATACTGCCACACCAGTAAAACAGTCCGAACATCAGTTTTCTGGGATGAAAAATGACCAAGACACCCACCTGGACAAATTCAAAGTTAAAACAAAAACCAATACAGTCATAGGTTTACAGCATGGAAACAGGCCCTTCGGCCCAACTTATCCATGCCGCCCCATTTTTTAACTTCTAAGCTAGTCCCAGTTGCCCGTGTTTGGCCCGTATCACTCTATACCCATGTAACTGTCTAAAAACTTTTTAAGAAACAAAATTGCATCCGCCTCTACTACTACCTCTGGCAGCTTGTTGCACACATTCACCACCCTCTGTGTGAAAAAATTGCTCCTCTGGGCCTCTTTGCATCTCTCCCCTCTCACCTTAAACCTATGCCCTCTAGTTTTAGACTCCCCTACCTTTGGAACAGATATTGACTATCTGGCTGATTTATGCTTCTCATTATTTCATAGACCTCTGTAAGATCACCCCTCAGCCTCCTACACTCCAGAGAAAAATGTCCCAGCCTATCCAGCCTCTCCTTATAACTCAAACCATCAAGTCCCGGGAACATCCTAGTCAATCTTTTCTGCGCTCTTTCTAGTTTAATAATATCTTTTCTATAATAGGGTGATCAGAACTATACACAGTATTCCAAGTGTGGCCTTACCAATGTCTTGTACAATCTCAACAAGACATCCCAACTCCTGTATTCAGCGTTCTGACCAATGAAACCGAGCATGCTGAATGCCTTCCTCACCACTCTATCCACCTGTGACTCCACTTTCCGGAAGCTATGAATCCGTACCCCTAGATCGCTTTGTTCTATAACTTTCCCCAATGCTCTATCATTAACTGAGTAAGTCCCGCCCTGGGTTGATCAACCAAAATGCATCATTCGCATTTATCTAAATTAGACTCCATCTGTCATTTGTGAGCCCACTGGCTCAACTGATCAACATCTTGTTGCAATACCAGATCATTTTCACTGTCCAGTATGCCACCAATCTTGGTGTCAAATGCAAACTTACTAACCACGTCTACTAAATTCTCATCCAAATCATTAATACAAATGACAAATAAACAGTGGACCCAACACCAATCCCTGAGGAACACCGCTGGTCATAGGCCTCTAATTTGAAAAACAACCTGTCAAGGTTGTCAAGCCAATTTTATATCCATTTAGATACCTCACCCTGGATCCTGTGAGATTTAACCTTATGCAACAATTTATCATAACACTCTCTTATATCACTTTACCCAATCAAACCATGTTTCAACTATTGCAAAAATATTTAGTGACTTGTTTTAAAAAAAAGCAGAAAATTTCAAACCACATCAGAAACATAAGTGGGCAGAATATGCCAAATACAGTATAAGATAATAAAGTGGTGATAATAATGATCCAGGAATGTCAGATGTTAAGAGTGTACGCAACATATTATGCCAAGCAGCATATGCAAACAACAACCAGAAGACTAATGTGATCTGGGTTTTATTGAAAAAGGTATGAAATATAAATGTGCCATTAAAATTACACAGGAGCGTCCATGTCTCATATGCAATATTTTAATCAATCTTGTGCGCCCCACTTTTGGAAGTATATACTAGAAATGGAGATACACTGGTAAATCATTGTGAATATAAAATGACTTAGGTGTGACAAGAGAATGGATAAACTTGAGATATTTCCTGGGGATGGAGGAGCTGAAAGAGTTATTTGATAAAATATTAAGTTAGTTGATAAGGTTAGAACAACTCTTTCCTATGTTGGGGCGGTACGTTGGCATAGCAGTTAGCAATGCTGCCTCACACGCCAGGGACCAAGGTTCAATTTGGCCTTGGATGACTGTCTATGTGGAGACTGCATGTTCTCCTCGGGTCTGCGTGGGTTTCCTCCAGGTGCTCCGGTTTCCTCCCACAGTCCAAAGATGTGCTTGTTAGGCCAAATGGCCATGCTAAATTGCCCCTTAGTGTGGGCAAATTAGATGGATTACCCTTACATGGGGTTATGGGGATAGGGCAGAGTGGTGGGTTTGAGTAAGATACTCTTTCGGAGGGTCAGTGCAGACTCAATGGGTCGAATGGCCTCTTTCTGCACTATAGCATTCAATATCTATTATTTGAGAAATTCAGAATAAGGGGCAAAATCATAGTAATGCACTGGTTAGATATGAATCTGAAATCAAATTCTTTGCACAAGGACTAGTTAGAACATGTAATGTGTTGCTCCAGAATGCCATCAATACAGAATCAATTTTGATATGTTAAAGTGAGATACATGCCTATTCCAAAATAAAGACATCAAGAAATATGGAGAAAGCCTGTAAACTGGAATTAAAAAGACAGACCTATCAAAGCAAACTCAATGGAAAATAAGCCAGAAAGAGTAAAGGATGGGCAACATGATTTATTCCTATTTCTGTATTATTATTCTGATTGAAAAAGTCACTAAAAATATTCTAATACTATTGGAACATTGTGTTCTATACATATACCAGCCTGTGTGTGAAGCAGCTAAATCCAAGTTAGACACAATTCACATTCCCTCCTCTGAACTTGTGTTTGCACCTCGTACTTAGTGCTTGCTGTTAGGTCATGCATGTTCTTGGGTTTCACGTTGTCGCTACCCTTTAGAACCTCTGGGCCACTTTTGCTCCAGTGCAAACATTTCAGGTTTCTTGATTTCTCCTTAAAGCTTAGCTGCTTAATCCCAGGTGTCAGCTTAATTCACCTCTTGCCTATCTTCTCCAAAACAGCATTTTCCACTTGATGCTCAAAGGGCAGGCGGGTACTGGAGTTAGGGAGAAGAACAAATTGAGTGCATGAATCTCCACTGACCTGAGGCGATCACAGAACATGTCCATTAGTTCCAGCAGAGCTTTAACACACAGTTCTCTGGAGTA
The DNA here is from genome assembly GCF_965287045.1 of Carcharhinus amblyrhynchos. NCBI lineage: Eukaryota > Metazoa > Chordata > Chondrichthyes > Carcharhiniformes > Carcharhinidae > Carcharhinus > Carcharhinus amblyrhynchos. Next base: position 31,731,288 of record NC_137350.1, on the reverse strand, counting down.
ATCTTCAAACTGAAATACAATAAATGTTTCATTCTAAATATAGCAATCTTCAAAACATCTAATATACATGGCTCTTGGAATAAGTAGGACATTAGCTATTTTGAAGGCTCTTCACTATTTTATTTGCAAGCAGAGAAGCAATCAAGTCTGTTCAAAAGCTGTGCTGTTTGGTTTCAACTGTTCAAATTAATTTACACCTATATAGTTGCCCACTGCAAGTTCAAAAGCACGATGCGAGAAGGAAAATAATTCTCTTTTCTATAGAAATTAATAGAAAATGCAGGTTCATTAGCAACGGACTCTCTTAATTTTTCTCTGCTGAACGTAAATTACTTTGTTGCATGTGCAGCATGGCCGCACTTGCACATGTTGAAGGGAGATCTGTATTGGATGGCCTGTTTTAGGAACATAGGGCTCAGGAAGAGAAGGTGGCCATTTGGCCCTTCGAGCCTGCTCTGCTATATAAAAGATCATGGCTGAACTACATCCACCTCCCGCCTCCCCCAACATAACTCTCAACTCCCTTGTTCACCAAAAATCTAATTCTGCTTTGAAAGTATTCAATGACACAGTCTCTGCTGCTTTCTGGCACGATGTAGAGATGTCTGTGTTGGACTGGGTTGGGCACAGTAAGAGGTCTCACAACACCAGATTAAAGTCCAAGAGGTTTATTTGGTATCATGAACTTTCAGAGCTTTGCCCCTTCGTCAGGTGAGACTTGATGAAGAACGGCGGTCCGAAAGCTTGTGATGCTAAATAAACCTGTTGGACTTTAACCTGGCTTGTGACACTTTTTACACTGCTTTCTGGGTAAGAGAAGTTTACACACCAACGACTTTCCAATAGAAAAAAATACTTTTGATCTCTTTTTCAAAAGGGAGATCTTATTTTCAAATTGCGTTCCCTAGCTGTAGTGTTCCCCTGCCCTCCGCAATCCACAACATGAGGAAACATCTTCCTGGTACACTACCTATCAAGTCCTCTCAGGTTCTTTTATGTTTCAATAAGATCATCTCTCATCCTTTTGAACTCCAATGGGTACAAACCCAATCTGTTCACCTCTTCTTAAAGCCAGTCCTCAATCCCAGGAGTGAGTCAAGTGAATGTTGTGTGAACAGCTTCTGATAAAATTAAATATTTTCAAATAAGGAGACCAAATGGCACAGATGTGGTCTCAACACGGCCTAGTAAAACTTTCCTACTTTTATATGCCATTCCCCCTGCAATAAGCACAACCTTGCTATACTTGCATGATCCCTGTACCAGGACACCCACATCCTTCTCTACCACCAAGTGCTGCAATCTCGCTATACCGCTTTTCTCTTCTTCTTGCCAAAGTGGACAAGTGCACATTTTCCCACCTTATACCCCACTGTCAAATCTTTGCCAATTTACTAAATCACTTAACCTATCTATATTTGTAGGCTCTCTCCCTTCTCTTGCCAACTTACTTTCCTACCTGTGTTTGTGCCATCTGCAAATATAGCTACCATACATTCAGTTCCTTCATCCAAATCATCAATATAGATTGTAAATAGTTGAGGGTTCTGGCTGATCCCTGTGGCACTTAACTAGTTATAGCTTACTAACTCAAAAAGACCCATTTGGCTCTACATTCTATTTGCTGTTAGCTACCATAAGAACATAAGAAATAGAAGCAGGAGTAGGCCATCTAGCCCTTCGAGCCCGCCCCGCCATTCAGTAAGATCACGGCTGATCTGGTGGATCAGTTCCACTTTCCCGCTTTCTCCCCATAACCCTTAATTCCCTGACTTAAATATATTTAGCAAGGTAGCCTCCACCACTTCAACGGGCAGAGAATTCAAGAGATTCACCATCCTTTGAGTGAAGAAGTTCCTCCTCAACTTCGTTCTAAACTACCCCCCCCCCCACCGCTCCCTTATCTTGAGGCTGTGCCCTCTAGTCCTGCTGTCCTTTCTGAGCAGGAAGAATCTCTCTACCTCTACCCTATCCATCCCTTTCATTATCTTATACGTCTCTATAAGATCCCCCCTCATCCTTCTAAACTCCAACGAGTACAGACCCAGTCTATTTAGTCTCTCTTCATAGTCTAACCCCTGCCCCCCCCATCTCCCGTATCAGCCTAGTGAACCTCCTCTGCACTTCCTCCAAGGCCAAAATATCCTTGCGCAAGTGTGGCAACCAAAACTGCACACAGTACTCCAGCTGCGGCCTCACCAGTGCCCTGTACAGTTGCAGCAAGACCTCCCTGCTTTTATATTCTATCCCCCTCACTATAAAGGCCAGCATCCCACTCGCCTTCTTGATCATCTGCTGCACCTGCAGCTACCAATCCCTTATCTATGTTAATATGCTACCCCCTACACTATGTGCTCTTACTTTGTGTACTAACCTCTGCTGTTGCATCTTATCAAATACTTTTTGATAATCCAAGTGCACATTATCAATGGGTTCCCTTTCCTCCATCTTATCTGTTACTTCCCCAGAAAGCTATATTAGTTGGATACAACTTCCCTTTCATAAAACCATGTTGATTCTATCTGATCACCTTATGATTTTCTAAGTATGCTGTACGAACCATCTTAATAATGCACTGTAGCAATTTCCCTACGACAGATGTTAGGCTAACTGACCTATAGTTCCTTACTTTCTTGGGCAGCATAGTGGCATAGCGATTAGCACTGCTGCCTCACAGTGCCAGGGACCCTCGTCCATAGCTTGGATTACTGTCTATGTGGAGTTTGCACGTTCTCCCTGTGACTGCTTGGGTTTCCTCTGGGGAGGGGTGGGGGAAGGGGAGTCTGTTGCCATTCTGCCTGAAATCAGTGAGAGAGAAGGGAGATCCGTGCCACTCTGCCTGAGATCAGTGAGACGAAAGGGAGGGTCCGCTGCCACTCTGCCTGAGATCAGTGAGGGAGAACGGGGTTCCGCTGCCACTCTGCCTGAGATCAGTGAGGGAGAATGGGGTTCCGCTGCCACTCTGCCGGAGATTGGTAGGGGGAGGGGCCCCCAATTGGTCTGGATGGTGGAGGGGGCGGGGGGATAAGGTGGTCAGTAATGTTGTGGGGGTGGGGCAGTATCTGTAGGGGTTGGGGGAGGCATTATCTGGCCCGGGAGCAATGTGGTAGGGGAGCCACATTCTATCTATTTTTCCTGAATGCACGCAGTTGGAGGCGCCAATCAGAGCTGCAGGATTTCAGGTGTGTTAAGCCCTGCCAACAGGCTTGTGCAGCACGATTCGGAATCACTGCTATTTTTCAGGCAGAGTGCGTTTGGAGATGCCTGAGAACGGGTCTAAAAGTCAGATCTGAAACACTCCCAGTTTCAAGTCCTCCCAGCACTTAGAATCAAAATGGTAAAATAGGGCCCTTGGTCTTATTTGTGACCAGTCTCCCTTGAGGGACCTTGTCAAAAGCCTTGCTAAAATCCATACAGACCACATCAAATGCACTACTATCACTAACCTTCCATGTTGCCTCTCAAAAAATTTAACTGCGCTAGTCATACACAATTTTCCTTCACAAATCTGTGCTGGATGTCTTTGACTCATCTTTTCTCTAAATGAAAATTATATGCCTCTTTACTGATGTCGGGTGTGGCTGGGCACTGTTCACGTAGTTGCATTCTTGGTATTTTACTACTGTAATTAAAAACAGACCACATCTTGCATTGGATAGGCATCTCTGAACAAATGCTCCAAGAGTGGTTAACAGTACTTCCAAATAGTACTGCTGCCAAAATCCGATCAAGTGATATTTTGTTTAGCCGGCTAACATTCTGTCTTCACATCAGAGCGCGAGAGTTGGGTGAGAGGTCGGGTGAAAGAAAGCAAGAGGATAAAGCAGAAAGAACAGTATTGCCTCTCCGTGTAACCAGAGAGATTCTCTGAAATCAGGTACCAGATGTACCAGCAGATTTCTGCATTCTAAAATTGCTCCACTATTCAAATACAGACCTTTGCAATAGCAGACATCACACTTGCATAAGACACCATCTGCAAAAGCAAGTGGAAGAAAATGAGAGGCTGAATAATAGCTTTTCTGAACACAATGAAGTTATGATATTAATCTTTCAACATCATATTGGAATTAACAGGTAGTCTCTCAACACTTATTCCTCTGGATGCCCCTTCATTGTCTCCTCTTCAGTAGAGGTTATCAAACTCATGCTTGTCTAGCACATACCAGCTGCAAAACATTTTGTTTCAAATAGCAGGCTGGCTATGTTTAGTGGAACCAAAATGAGAAGGAAATGATTTAAAATAAAATGGATGAGAATAAAATTGAAAGAGAAATTTACAAGATTATAATTGGATTTTACTTTCCGTTTCCTGTGAAATCTTTTGGCACAGTAGCAAGCTATCTCAAAGTTCCAGGGACCCGGGTTCAAATCTGGCCTTGGGTGACTGTGTGGAGTTTGCACATTCTCCTCATGTCTGCGTGGGTTTCCTCCGGGTGCTCCGGTTTCCTCCCACATAAAATGTACAAGTTAGGTAGATTAGACATTGTCCCAAGATGTGTAGGCTAGATGGGAACAGTCATGGTAAATGTGTGAGATTATAGGGATAGGCTGGGGTAAAATACACTGACTGTCAGAGAGTCGATGCAGCCTCGATGGGCAGAATGGCCTTTTCTGCACCCTAGGGATTCAATGATTTTTCAATTAATGTGCAAGATATTGACAATCAACTAATAAAGGAAAGGCCTCCCAGATGGTAGATTGTTCGTTGCAGAAACAAGCGAAGAAAGCAACAAGACTCATGCAATTCCTACATTTCACTATGGTGCACTTTTTTTAAAAGAATTTGTAGACTGATATTAACTTGCCCATTAATGTTGCAAGCCATAGCTAAGAACATCTATAATGTCAATGGGATCCCTTTCTGGGGCTGCCTTTCGATGTATCCCTCAGTTTGTTGAATTAGTTTATTTGGTTTACCCTAAAATATTATGTCATTGGATATTTTAAACAGGAAATGCCAAAACTCAACCTAATGAACACAAAAGCTATTGTTGAACAACCGTGACTTTAATGAGCAAATTTACTTTGGACAGAGACCCCAGTGTCCAATTATGATAGAGAGTTTGGGAATCACGTATGACTCACAGCCCACACACTGGGCACCATTGATTTAGGGAGCTCAAGTCACATTACCTGTGAACTAATGGCATACTTCAAATAGGACATAATCAGAGGATTGGGTGATGGGCCGACCAATGCCTGTTCCAGGAGATGATCTGGAAAAAAATGAAACAAGGTCACAGCCATGTCATTTCCATGTTAAACAAAAGCACTCAGAAAATCTTTAAGCGCACTGGGTACCCTGTAATACTATAACCAGCAGTGGATGCTTTTCAAGCTCAAATACGAAAGTTGCCATTCATCCAGCCGAAAACACAGCACTGAACCATTAGAGAACAAACTGAAGCCTGATTACATTGCAGTTACTCCTATAATGATTATGTTAAACCAATTCTTACGCTGAGCTACATGATAGAAAAGTCTCACGTTTGATTTTGGACTGTGCTACACTTGCTAACAGTAACTAAAAAGGTTTAATTTGCCTCAGATCCCCTCAGTTAGGGAGGAGGGAGGAAATCAATCTGGATTCCTGCTCTTAATTCCTAACTAATGAAGCTGCCTTACAGTGGATGCATATGGACCTCGGCTGAGCTTAGGATCAGGTTAGGCCTCAACAAGACGCAGTCAAAAAGACTGCAGAATTTCAGTGTTTAGATCCGTGCACGGACAATGGACACCTGAATAAAATAATCAGACAGCTGGTGTACTCAGCATGTTGGTGCCTGCAGTAAACTGGTGAGGAAGTTATGACTTAGAAACTCCATTCTAGAAAAAGACCACATTCCAGTTCTATTGAGTACAATTCTTAACAGCGTAACCGCTAGAAAGTTGTTTTGAAAGAGGATCGACGTGAAAAACATTAATTTGTGTGTTTTCTCCACAGACAGTACCTGACCTGACTAGAATGTTTCAAGGAGATTTTTTTTTGCTAGAAAGGCAGACAGGTTTTTGCTTCTGTTCATTTGCCTAGTTAGTTTAGTTCCAGTTTTCTGATTAGTCTTTTTTCATATCAGTAGCCAGATTAAATTGTTACAGGGTTAAAGAAACCAAACAATGAGCTATTTATTAAATTTGTTTTAAAACGATATAAAGACTCATCAGTTATTTTTCAATTTTAAACAGCCAAGCAACCACATTTCCAAAAATAGTTTTCACACTGTTGAGATTCTGACCTGACAGTCCAAGGAGGTCCCACGTGGGACCCTTCGGGAAAAGCTTTTTCATGTTTATGGCCCATTGATAGTCTGTCCATCGTTCCTTCCAGGCCTGAAGAATGGCCTGCCTCAGGTTCACCACCTTCATCTGTCAGCCATGGTACCAGCAAAGGGAGGGAAAAAAAACCCATGAAATGTCATTACCTTATGACAATGCAATCAAAACAATCAATATGCCTGAGGGACACAATAATATTATGATTACGGAACCTGGCAATAATATAGCTGTGTGTGTCACAATGTATAATGTGATTTGGTCAGGATTAAAACATTCCAGATTAGAACATCTTATTAATGCAGATTTCAGGTTCACTAAAACTAAACTGTGGATTGCTGAAATGTTTATTTCAAATTAACTGATCAAAATACCTAGCAGTACTTAGAAACGTCGCCCCTTCCAAACTTTGGTTTTACCTGCAGAGCACATTTTGAGCTATATATCCTTGGGTTGTGCTATTAATCACAGACGTTAGAGATAGAAACATTAATATTTACTCAATCAGCAGCACATGCCCACCATCCCAACGTGATAATTCACTTGAACAATCCAGAAACAATCTTACCAGTATATTCCTACACTGTAGCACTTTATCCTTCTCTGCTTAAAATGTTCATCTACACTTCTCTTAAAAGAATGTTGGTCTCTCACTCAACCACACCTGTATTAAAGCTCTCCCCTTTTTGACCAAGTCTTCAATCACACCTTCCAGAGAAAGCTTACAGTGCAGAAAGAGGCCATTCGATCCATCAAGTTTGCAGCAGCAACAACAATCCCACCCAGGCTCTACCTCCGCTAAATTATCCTGTTAATCCCATCAAATCCTGGGATACTAAGGGTTAATTTAGCATGTCCAATCAATCTAATCTGCTCATCTTTGGACCATGGGAGCAAACCGGAGGAAACCCACACAAACATGGAGAGAACGTGCAAACAACACGCAGACAGTGACCCAGCTGGGAATTCAACCCAGGTCCAAGTTTGGTTTCTGTGGCTCAACATCCATTTGCCTGTCATGTTTCTAAGATTTGCCTCGGGTCATTTTTTAATGTTAAAGGTGGCCTGTATCTCAGGCAATTTATTGGTATGGTTAACGATTGGAAAATTTAGTATAAACATGCCAACCTACAAATAGCAACAGTAGAATTCATCTGGCATACCAATTGATTGTTAGGTTGGTGTGACAGCCTATGTTTAGCTATGACATGGGTTAAAGGAGCTGAAGGGAATGTGTGCTGATCATATTAGGTGGTGGTGGATAGCTTGCTATCATTTAGTTATTTTGCCAGTCAACGGCAAATTGTGATTTTGGATGCATCTCGTTTTGAGTGATGTTTGGTTTGAAGTGCAAGATTAGGGGTGATACGGGGGCATCGTGGTTAGCATTGCTGCCTTACAGCGCCAGGAACCCAGGTTCAATTCCGACTCAGGACTGAGGTTTCCTCCGAGTATTCCAGTTTCCTCCCACAGTCCAAAGATGTGTGCCTTAGGTGGATTGGCCTATGGCAAACTATCCCTTAGTGTCAGGAGAATTAGTGGGGTGAATGCGTGGAGTTGCGGGGGTAGGCCCTGGGTGGGATTGTTGGACTGAATGGCCTTCTTATGCAACGTAGGCATTCTATGATGAGTTATAGTTACATTTGAACTAAGGTGCCAGTTTCTGAAGGCAAAGTGCTCAATTATAATTAATTACTCATGAAGTTTATTTATTTGTCACAAGTAAGGCTTACATTAACACTGCAATGAAGTTACTGTAAAATTCCCCTACTCACCACACTCCGGCACTGTTCGGATACACTGAGGGAGAATTTAGCACGGCCAATGCACCTAATCAGCACGTCTTTCAGACAATGGGAGGAAACCAGAGTATCCAGAGGAAACCCACGCAGACTTGGGAAGGACGTGCAAACTCCACACAGACAGTGACCCAAGCTGGAAATCGAACCTGGGTCTCTGGCGCTGTGAGGCAGCAATGCTAACCACTGTGCCACCATGCCCCATGAGCTGGGAGTTCCAATTTCTGATCAGTTATGCTTGGATTATGATGTCAGTGTATGGCAAGTCAATGTTTGTTCTGAGATGCCAGTCAATAGTTGACTCATGCTTAGGGAGGAGTGCCAATACATGAGTTATCCTTGTTTGGGGTGCCAGTTTGTAATGAGTTATATAATCCTTGGTTTGGCTGCAAGTCTACTGTTATCCTTGATTTGGGTGCCAGTCTATAAGTTACCCTTGATATGGGATGACAGTTTGTAATGAGTTATACAGCCTTGGTTTAGGTGCAAGTCTATAGTTGATTTATGTTTGGGCTGGGATGCCAATCTATAATGAGTTATCCCTGTTTTGGGATGCCAGTTTGTAATGAGTCATATACATATAATATATATATCCTTGGTTTGGGTGGCAATCTATAGTTGATTTATGCTTGGGCCAATTTATAATGAGTTATCTTTGGTTTGGGTGCCAGTCTACAATGAACATGTTTGGTCTGGGTGCCAATCTATAGTGAGTTGTCTTGGTTTGGGCGCCAGTCTACAATGAATATGTCCTTGGTTTGGGTGCAGTCTGCAATGAAGATATTTGGTTTGGGTGCCAGTGTACAATGAAGATATCCTTGGTTTGGATGGCTATCTGCAACGAATATATCCTTGGTTTGGACAGCAATCTACAATGAATGTATCCTTGGTTTGGGCACCAGTCTACCATGAATATATCCTTGGTTTGGACGGCAATCTACAACGAATATATCCTTGGTTTGGGCGCCAGTCTACAATGAATGTATCCTTGGTTTGGGTGCCAGTCTGCAATGAAGATATTTGGTTTGGGTGCCAGTCTACAATGAATATATCTTTGATTTGGGTGCCAGTGTACAATGAAGGTATCCTTGGTTTGGGTGGCAGTCTACAATGAACATATCCTTGTTTGGATGGCAATCTACGATGAATATATCCTTGGTTTGGGCAGCAATCTACAATGAATGTATCCTTGGTTTGGACGCCAGTCTCCAATGAATATATCCTTGGTTTGGGTGCCAGTCTACAATGAATATAGTCTTGGTTTGGATGCCAGTCTACAATGAATATAACTTTGGTTTGGGTGCCAGTCTACAATGAATATAGTCTTGGTTTGGATGGCAATCTACAATGAATGTATCCTTGTTTGGACAGCAATCTACAATGAATGTATCCTTGGTTTGGGCAGCAATCTACAATAAATGTATCCTTGGTTTGGGCGCCAGTCTATAATGAATATATCCTTGATTTGGCCGGCAATCTACAATGAATATATCATTGGTTTGGGTGCCAGTCTACAATGAATATAACCTTGGTTTGGCTGGCAGTCTATAGTTGATTTATGTTTGGGTTGGGATCCCAATGTACAATGAATATATCCGTGGTTGGGGTGCCCGTATTTGGGGAACAAACTCTCCATTAGCTGTGCAGTGGGTGTTAGTTTTGTGGTTAACTATGATAGGAGGCGCCAGGCTGCAAGGACGAGCCCTCCTTCCCAAAGCAAGCTAACGTGGATCAAACAGTATTGGAAGGCGCTTTACCTGGAAACCTCTCCTTGACTCAGTCCCAAACTGGGCGCCGCTAACGCCTCAAGCCAAACTCGCCGCCATCTTGCCCGGTCAGCCGCACGGCACAACAAGGCCAGCGGCGATTGGCAGGAGGCGCGGCGGGGCCGGGGCCAATGGAGTCAATGAGGTGGCGGCGGGCGCGGTGCCTGCTGGGGGCTGTAGTCCGGCGCCGCCGCGAGGCTGCGGGGGAGGCGGGACCGGAAACTACAACTCCCGGCGGGCCCCGCGCGCAGCTCCCTGTCAGCTGCCTGGGAAGCGCAAGAGAGGGTAAGTCAGGCTGGTTTCTGCTGCTGCAGATCCAGGAGATCTGCCTTTCAGATCATAATCAGAGCGGCTATTTGCACACCCGTGTGTGCCTGTATGTGAATGTGCATGGTATATTTTAATGCATGAGAATGCCTGTGCCCAAGTCTAAGTCTTGAAATGATAGGGATTTATTTGCCTGTATGCCTATAAGTGCTGCCTTGGGATCCAAAGGTTGTGCCTCATTCCTTGCTTTTACAGCACTTGCAACCCCTCCTGAGACTGCTGCGCCTTTCTGAATCATTAGATTCCGATTTTTAAACAGTTGCAGCATTGCAACCCTAATGCTGATTTGCCCTGCCTGCCTCCACCCTGCTTGCAGGTTGGCTGCAGTGACAGATGTCCTATTGATTCATGTTGTGGGGTCAGCTTGTGTGTGTGTTTTGGGGGTGGGGACGGGGGATTGGAGGTGGGAGCTATGTTATAATCCTTCTCAGGCTAAAGAGTCGCGATTCCCACGGCCCCCTTTCCCTACTCCAAAAAAGAAAATGTGATTATTCATCATAGTTCTAAATCGATACGTGATAAAGTCCATTTAGGAGTCTTTTGTGGGCAGGATTTAAAGCCATGTATTTCCTGTTCAACTAAACGTTCAGGCCAGAGTAACAGAGCTGTTTACTTATGACAGCAGCAGTACGTCTTGCTCAATATGTCGAAATTACAATAGTAAAACGTGTTTACTTTTTTTAATACTCCCAGAGTCGGAAACATTCCCAATTTGCTTTTTAGTTTACTGCCTTTTCTCTCCCAATCTGAATTTGCCTCAGGTGCAGTCCCACAGGTGCCAGTAGGTCTCCACTAATGGAGTAATTCTTCATTAGAGACAGGCTATTGTTAAGGACAGCACGGCCAAGCCCAATTCAGTTCTTACTCAATATCTACTATTAGCAGGGGCTGGCTGATCATTTTTCCTCTCAACTTTGGACCACTTGAAGCCAATTGGTGTCCTTACTGGCACTCCTGGTGACTCAGCAGGAGCTAACTCAGCAGAGATAGCCCACGATCTGTATCGTATAGTGCCACACAAGGAGGTGCTTTTATCCAGATTTGACGATCAGGGAAGTTCCTGGCGTAGAGATGCCGAATCCCAGTGAGGTATGATGTTTTGTACTGCCTTTTGGTTGAGTTGTTAATTCGTGGTGCTCTCAGGTGGACATTGAGATCCCACGGCACTATTTGGGGAAAAAGAGTAGGGAAGTTATCATTGGAATGCTGGCCTCAGTCAACGTCACAATCTAATTAATAACACATTTGTGTTTGTGGGATCTTGCTGTGCACACACTGGCTGTCACATTATAATAGTGACTACAGTTCGAAAGTACTTCATTGCCTATGAAGCACCTTTGAGTTGTCAGATGGATGTGAAGGATAAAGGTGATGTGGAGATGCTGGCACTGGACTGGGGTGGGCACAGTACGAAGTCTTACAACACCACATTAAGGTCCAATAGGTTTATTTGGAATCACGAGCTTTTGAAGTGCTGCTCACGCTTGATGAAGGAGCAGCGCTTCGAAAGCTCGTGATTCCAAATAAACCTGTTGGACTTTAACCTGGTGCTATGAGACTTCTTAATGTGAAAGATAAATGCAGATATTTATTTTTGTGCCTCTTTTCAAAAATGCCATGATTGCGTGAATAACTGTTATGAAATAATTCCTGCCTCTTCTGAGGTGGGCGGGGAGGGGGAGAGCAAGTGTTATAGAAAGATAACCAGTAAAATTAGAGGGGAAAATAAGCCATAGGAAATGCCAAGAAGAGTAAGAGGGATAAACTGAAAATCCAGGAATTATACAACAGAGCATTAAGTATCTGAAAGAGAGGTTAAGACATTGGATGTAACCCTTCACCACAGTATGTACTACGTGAAGTCAATTAGGTTAATTTCAGTACAGCTTTTAGTGGAATGAGTTCACAGTTAAAAAACAAACCTGTATGGAATTTTCCAGTAGACCAGCAATCGCCTACATTTAGTTGACATAGTATGAGGAATGGAAGTATCCCACTTGTACAGTAGTGCTGCTTGTTTTTGATTCTGTACCTAACCTGGCACTGATTGTTCCATTTCCAAATGCTAGCCTCCTTTTCCTTGATCATACAAAGAAAATCTCCAGTTGTGATATCACAATTTGTATTTATTAGCATCTTTAACGTAATGAAATGTTCTGAGGTGTTTCTCAGGAACATAATAAAACAAAATATGACACCAAGCCATATAAAGAGATATTAGGACAGATGCTTACAAGCTTGGTGGAAGAGGCAGGTTTTAAGGAGTGTCTTACATGAGGAAAATGAGGTAGGGAGGCAGAGAGGTATAAGAAGATTACTCCAGACTTTGAAGCCTTGGCAACTGATGGCTTGGTCACCAGTGGTGGGATGATTAAAATTGGAGATTCACAAGAGGCCAGAATTAGAAGAGGAACCTCAAAGAGTTGCAGAGATGGATCCATTAGGAATTGTTCCAAGATCCAATGTTTTCTGGGATTGTATGTTGCTAAAGCTACAGTTCCGTGGAATGTCGATAGCACAGGAGGAGGCCCTTTGGCCCTATTGAGTCTACACTAACTCTCCGAAAAAGCATCATTCCCAGGCCTACTTTCCACTTACTCCCCATCCCTGTAACCCTGTGCACTTACCCAGCTTTGAACACCAAGGGGCAGTCCAGCATGGCCAATCCATCCAACCTAAACACCTTGGGATACTAAGAGAAAATTTAGCATGGCCAATCCTCCTAACCAGCACATCTTTGGACTGTGGGAGGAAACAAGGGCACATGGAGGAAACTCAAGCAGATGCAGGGAGAATATGGAGACTCCGCAAGAAAGTGACCCAAGCTGGGAATAGACACGGGTCCCTGGTGCTGTGAGGCAGCAGTGCTAACCACTGTGTCACCCTTACAGTGTTGAAAGCCCACTGCTGGCTCATGCTTCCTGTGAACGTGGCTACCCAAGCACCCCTCCCCCAGAACATGGGATTGTCAAATCATTCCTATTATGACTTTAATTATACCAGCGCTATTTGCCAGAGGGCCTCAATATTCTGAGTTCGCATGGGGGTCGCCACCAACTCCTTCACTCTCCATATTGCTTAACTCCACGCACAAGCTTGGCATGGCTGCTGAAGTTTTAATTGTAATCGAATTCTGTCAGGAGGAACTCACTCAGTGCATGTATTGTTGAAGACTGGTTGGAAGCGGCCAGAATTTGAATAGCAATAAAACATTAATATTCCCCAGCTATACCACGTCGAAACATATATTATTCTGAGATCTGCACGATTCTTTACTGCTCCTCCGTACTGTCAGGCAGATTGTATAACCTTTATTTCATCTGCTGATCTGTCAAGACGACAAGAACATTTTTCTGTTTTGTATTAGAGCAAGTTGTCGCTTGCTCTAATTGCACCTTTTCAAATCAAAGGGCGAAAATGCAGGAAATAACGAAACAGTTAGGGAGAAGGAAGGGATCAGCCTGAAGGGCACCGTTTTAAACTGACCTTTTGCAAAAATCGATCAAAATGATACATTGTGAGCAGCATTGAGAAAATAGTTTCCTTCCTCTCACTTTCATTTCCATCCCCAAGCCTCCTTAGACTGAGAGATGGGAAAGACTAAGAGATCAGGTATGCAAGTTTGTAATATAGTACATGACGCATAAATTGGGATGAGCCTGTCCCTGGGAAGGGACTTGATCTGCATCAGAAACTTAGGTGAAAACTGGCCCAACATCTTTGCAGCTTAGAAACTTGTTTGAGGCTTCCCATCCATTGACTCTGTCTACACTTCTCGCTGCTTGGTAAAGCAGCTAGCATAATCAAGGAGCACACGCAGTCTTTCTTCCACCTTCTTCTGTTGGGAAAAGGATACAAAAGTCTGAGGTCACGTACCAATCGACTCAAGAACAGCTTCTTCCCTGCCGCTGTCAGATTTTTGAATGGACTGACCTCGCAGTAAGTTGATCTTTCTCTACACTCTAGCTGTGACTGTAACACTACATTCTACACCCTCTGCTTTCTTTCTCCCCTATGTACTCTATGATTGGTATGCTTTGTCTGTATAGTGCCCAAGAAACAATAGTTTTCGCTGCATACCAATACATGAGGCAATAATAAATAAAATCAAATAAATCAGGTTTGCAACACAAAGACAAATATACTTTTCTTTGGGGGGGGCATCATAGAATCCCTACAGTGCAGAAGGAGGCCATTCAGCCCATTGAGCCTGCACCACCCACAAACCCACCCAGGTCCTATTCTCATAACCCCACATATTCACCCTACTAATCCCCCTGACATTAGGGTCAATTTAGCATGGCCAGTAAACCTAATGTGCACATCTTTGGACTGTGGGAGGAAACCAGAACACTCGGAGGAAGCCCACGCAGACACGTGGAAAAAGTGCAAACTCCACACAGTCAGAATTGACCCCCACTCAAGGTTAAAATTGAACCCAGGTCCCTGGTGCTGTGAGGTGGCAGTGCTAACCACTCTGCCGTACTTCATGCTGGCAAGCTGTCACTGATACATTCACTGGAATTTTACCACATCGCCTGCCACGGGAATCGGAGCAGGGTGAGGGGCAGAACGTGAAAGGTCTGTTGACCTTGGGTGGGATTTCATGGCTGTACAATCCTGCCCACTGTGTATTAGGAAGAGTGTCCCGGAAGTGCCATGGATAGCCAGCTTTGGGAAACCAATCATTCTTTTGGAGCAATCCTGACAAGGAAAATAGATTCCTCTCCCTTCAGCGGAGACAACCCTCTGTGGTATTTATGAACTTTAGTCAAGGCTTACTGGTTCTTTAAAGTGAAGGTCAAATTGAAATGCCATATAGCCATTTTGATTCTTGTGAGCTAAGCTGCTACCACGCTAATTTTGAATGCATTTTGCATTTCACTTGGAGAGTATCGCGTGCTCAGTCTGCGCATTCAACAACTTCAGCAACCGATTGAGCTTATACCTTGTCACAGATTCAGGTCTGCTTTGACATGTCATCCTGAGCTCTGTGGCATCAGTCACCACTCCCTCCGCACTCCACCTTGAGCAGTTTCAAGTATCTTGCTTTCTATGGGAGTTGACTCACAATGCCCGATATCCACTTGAATAATTCTGGGACCCAGGGGTGTAACCTTAATACTCCCTTGTGACCGGGACTGGATCTCATTGTCTTTTGTTGCTTCAATCTTCTTGAAAATAAGATCGAGTCAACACTCAATGAATTGAATCGTCAAGCTGCAATGTCTCAGAGTAAGACAAACACGCAGAACAATGGTGATAGCTGAATGCTCCCAGTTTAATTGATGCATCTTATACAAACACATGAAAATACTGTAAGAAGTCTCACAACACCAGGTTAAAGCCCAACAGGTTTATTTAGAATCATGAGCTTCCTCACCTGATCATCATCAGGTGATGAAGGAGCAACGCCCTGAAAGCTCATGATTCCAAATAAACCTGTTGGACTTTAACCTGGTGTGCCCACCAAAATCCAATGCTGGCATCTCCACATCGTGAAAATACTAAATATGCTGTTAAGCTGCTTTTCAAAAGTTTTAACGTTTATTTAGTAGTGTGACATGTAGGTTTACATTAACACTGCAATGAAATTACTGTGAACATCCCCTAGTCGCCACACTCCGGCGCCTGTTTGGGTACACTGAGTGAGAATTTAGCACGGCCAATGCATCTAACCAGCACGTCTTTCGGGCTGTGGGAGGAAACCAGAGCACCTGGAGGAAGCCTAGGGAAATATGGCGAGAATGTGCAGATCCATTCAGCCAGTGACCCAAGCCGGGAATCGAACACGGGTCCCTGGCGCAGTGAGACAGCAGTGCTAACCATTGTGCCACCATGTTCTCCACTTAAAAATACAAAACTTAAAACAGAATACTTCATCTCTATTTTACTCTGTCCCGCAGTTAGGGGGATTATCTCCTCTTTCTGTCGTCTCCTATTTTTCACAGGCCCATGCTACTGGACTATTTGTCCAGTGTCCATTTTCTAAAGTCTGGAATGCCTAATGGGTGGCTGGCAACCTGTTTTATTTCCTAACAGTTTGCACTCAAGAAGAAGTCCAGGTACGTTCCACCACAATGGGAGTGAGATGTTCATTGACTACATAGACCAATCAATAAATTACTTATTATTTAATCCTCCATGAGGACTTATTTCTAAACATGGCACATTTGCAGCCCAACTACCTACTGATTCCAACCATCCTTTTGTTCCCCTTGGAGTAATGGACAAGGCCTATAAGCTACACTTTTAAAGTAACTCTTTTTCCAAACTCTTTCTGTGTAAAGTGATCAACAATGTGACATTGGTAGTTTATTATATAGATGCAACTTTCTGAGTAGTCAGTTTTCTTTAGCTTCATAACAAAGAACTGTGGAGTTGCAACTCAACTTTTCATTCTTGTTCCTTTATAAACTAGGCTATGGTTTCTGATGAGACAGCTAAGAGAAAGAAATTCACTGGAAAAAGATCATTCTGTTGTGCATTATCTCTGGCTCTTGCACCAATTTCCTCAATTCTGTCTTATCTGGTTCCTGACTCTTCTGACAACTTTTGTTTACCCTTTCTATTTTTAAAAAACGTCCTTCTCGGTTAGCACTGCTGCCTCACAGCGCCAGGGACCTGGCCTCGGGTCACTGTCTGTGTGGCGTTTGCACATTCTCCCCATGTCTACATGGGGTTTCCTCTGGCAGCTCCGGTTTCCTCCCACAGTCCAAAGATGTTTGAATTAAGCTGATAGGCCATGGTAAATTGCCTCTTCATGTCAGGGGAATTAGTGGGATAAAAATGTAGGGTTACAGGGTTGGGGCCTGGATGAGATGGTCATGGTGCAGGCTCGATGGGCCAAATGGCCACCTTATTGAGTACAAGAGTTGGGAAATCATATACAGCTTTGGTAAGGCCATGTTTGGAATATTGCATACAGTTTTGGTCACCCCACCAACAGAAAGGCATGGAAGCTTTGGAGAGACTGCAAAGAAGGTTCACCAGGATGTTGCCTGGTCTCGGGGATGTTGACTATGACGAGAGGTTGAATAAACTAAGTTTGTTTTCACCGGAAAGGTGGAGGCTGAGGGGAGACCTGATAGAGCTCTACAAAATTATGAGAGTCGTAGACAGGGTGGATAGTCAGAGGCTTTTTCCCAGGGTGGGAGTGTGAATTACAAAGGGGCACAAGTTCAAGGTGAGAGGGGGAAAGTTGAAGGGAGATGCGCGGGGGAAGTTTTTCACACAGAGGTGGGTGCCTGGAGCACGCTGCCAGAGGAGGTGGTGGAAGCTGGCACGTTAGTAACATTTAAGAGATATCTGGGTGGGTATATGAACAGGAGGATATGGACTTACTAAGGGCAGAAGGTTTTTTTTTTGTAGTTTAGTTAGGGCATCATGATCGGCACAGGCTTAGAGGGCCGAAGGGCCTATTCCTGTGCTGTACTTTACTCTTTATTCTGCACAGTTGGGATTCTATGATTCTATTCCATGATTTTGAGCAACTCTTTTCAATTTCCCCATATCTTCCTCAGTTTTGAAGGGAACACTTGACTTCTTTAGGCTGAGATCCTCCATTTCCTGTTCCTCTTGAGCAAACCTTTTTAAACAGCAATAGATCTCCTTTGTATGCCTGAGCGGACATATCAGACCTTGCTTTAGCGTCTAATCCAAAGAAACAGAATGCTTGCTCCAGCATTGCAGCAGTCCTCCAGAATTTCATGGAACTGTCAATTCAGATTAGGTGCTCGTGCCTTGGAGTGAGGTTTGAACCCATGACCTTTTGACACAGAGGGAAGCAGACTGCCAAACCGACACACAATTCAATAAACTCTGCTAAATAATAAAATGCCACCTCAGTGGTAGAAACACTCATTGATTTTTCTCCGTGTAACTAGAGCAAAAATAAAATACAGATGCATGGCACAGAGGCGCAGGAATCAATGCGGGCCTTTAACATGCTTTGCTTAATATTCACTCTTCGAAACCTGGTCTCTGTGCTGTTGTGCGTGAACAAAATGCTGAAGTATGGTTGTCAGTCAGAACAGATTTATACACGGGATTGTACACGCCGACAGGCAGAAGATAAAAAGTAATCAGTTTACGCTGGGACCAAACCAGAAATAGAAATCCAACGATGGCAAGTGCACCCGAATTTTAAACGCTTCTGGCATTGCACAGTATTCTAACATTCAGCGCAGCGTTAACATTTGTGAAGAACCTAGTGTTACATCTCGACGCTCAAGCTCCATAAAGGAGAGAATTCATCTTAACAATCGTCAATTCAAATACTTGCATGGTGCGCCCTGTACCATTTCGCTCCCAGGTCCATTGCTTTCCCTCATCTCCAGTTTCTCACATTGAGACAGGACAATATTAATTAAGTGTCTTTTTTTGTTTGTTAGAATCATCATAAAATCTCTACAATGCAGAAGAAGGCCTGCACTGACCACAATCCCAACCAGCCCCTAGCTCCGTAGGCCCACATATTTACCTGCTAGTGCCCCTGAGACTAAGTGGCAATTTAGCATGGCCAACCAATCCAACCCGCATATTTCTGGAAGGAAACCGGAACACCCGGAGGAAACCCATCCAGACACGGGAGAATGTGCACACTCCACACAGATAGTGAACCAAGCCAGGAATCAAACCCAGGTCCCTGGGGCAGCAATGCTAACCACTGTGCCACCATGCCGCCACAAGTGGGCTTACATTAACTCTGCAATGAAGTTACTATGAAAATCCCCTAGTCGCCACACTCTGGTACCTGTTCAAGTACGTTGAACTTAGCATGGCCAATCCATCTAACAAACACATCTTTTGGATTGTGGGAGGAAACTGGAGCACCCGGAAGAAACCCACGTGGACATGGCAAGATCATGCAGACTCCACATAGACAGTGACCCAAGCTGGAAATCAAACCTGGGTCCCTGGCACTGTGAGGCAGCAGTGCTAATCACTATGGCGTCGTGCCATCCCAGAAGTAGCCTGATTTTAAATAATCTCAAAACTAAAGATTGTTAGTTGACTCTACAGTGTCTTTGCTGTCAAAACTCTAAGCCAATTTCAGATATCAGAGAGTTGTCATATTATTAAGCTTGAAGCCATCATCATCATATAAATTTAAAGTCATCTGTCTCTGCTCCGCAGCTGTTACCTGGGTTTCACTTGCTGCTGCTCTCAGAATGTCAATTCTATTTTGAACTTTTGCGTTAAACACTTGCCATGTCCCTAGCCAAGCTTTGTCAGTAGAGCTACAGCATTGGCATCTACTTATCAACTTATAAAATTCTAACAGGATTCGACAGGGTTACTTTCAGAAAGAATGTTCCCGATGGTGGGGGAAATCCAGAACTTGGGATCATGGTTTGAGGGTAAGTGGGACTGAGATGGGGAGAAATTTCTTCACCCAGAGGGTGGTGAATGTGTAGAATTCACGACCACAGAAAGTAGTTGAGGCCAGAATGTCGTCTGATTTCAAGAAGAAATTGGATATAACTTGAGGGGCATGGGGCGGAATCAGGATATTAAATTTGATAATCAGCTATGATCATAATGAATGGTGGACCAGGCTTGAAGGGCCAAATGGCCTATTCCTGCTTCTAGTTTCTATGTTCCTATGTTACCCGGAAATATGGAAAATTGCCCAGGTATGTCCAGTCACAAAAAAGAGGACAAATCCATCCCCGCCAATTACCGTCCCATTACTCTACTCTCGATTATCAGTAAACAGACGGAAGGGGGTGATGAACAGCACTATCAAGTTGCACTTGCTTGGGTTTGGGTTCTGCCAGGGCCATGCTAAATTCTCCCTCTGTGTACCTGAACAGGTATGATGTGGAGATGCCGGCGTTGGACTGGGGTAAAACCGAAAGAAATCCCACAACACCAGTTTAAAGTCCAAGCAGTTCCCAGCCACCAGACGAAGGGACAGGCTGTCCCGAAAGCTTGCGGCTTTTACTACAAATAATCCAGTTTGGACTTTAAACTGGTGTTGTCGGGTTTCGTTGTTTTACCTGAACAGGCGCCAGAGTGTGTGACATTCTCTCTTCCACCTTCTTCCATCGGGAAAAAGATACAAAAGTCTGGTCACGCCCCAACTGACTCAGAACAGCTTCTTCCCTGCTGCTGTCAGACTTTTGTCTACATCTTTCTCTACACCTCAGCTATGACTGTAACACTACATTCTGCACTCACTCATTTCCTTCTATATGAATGGTATGTTTTGTCTGTATAGCGCGCAAGAAACAATACTTTTCATTGTATACCAATACACGTGACAATAATAAATCAAATCAAACTATCAGATTTTCACAATAACTTCATTGCAGTGTTAATGCAAGCCTACTTGTGACACTAATAAATAAACTTAAGGCTGAATCAGCATCGGTTGAGGATAAAGTCTTGTATCTTCCTGACATATATGCCTTGGAATAACACTATCAGTATTACTGGGAACATTATTATTAACAAGTTAAGTATTTAGCACACAACCTGGTGCCTCTGTGTAAAGGGTGGGGATTTTCACTAGTGGGTGGCAGAAGATTAAATTTATGATGCGTACCACCACAAGAACTGCAGTGGATTAGTGGCAGTAATACTACACCTTAGTGTACGGTAAATCCCTTTTAACTTGCATATGTTGGGAACTGAGTGAAATCCTTAAATTAATAGGAGTCTTGATTGTTTTTTAAATATCTAGAATATATTTTATCTGGAGGATTTTTTTTCTGTGCTTCTCTACATAATGGATTAAACATAAGAACATAGAACACTACAGCACAAACAGGCCCTTCGGCCCACAAGTTACACCGATCATATCTATACCTATGGATTAAAGAAGCAAATTCTGCCATGGCTTTTATGAGGCATATTGTTTATAGGATGCTATTGTTTAAAGTTGCAGTTTATTAGTGTCACAAGTCGGCTTACATTAACACCGCGACGAAGTTACTGTGAAAATCCCCTAGTCGCCACACTCAGTTGCCTGTGTGGGTACACTATGGGAAAATTTAGTATGGCTATTGCATCTAACTAGCACATCTTTGGACTGTGGGAGGAAACCAAAGCACCCAGAGAAAAACGATGCAGGCATGGGGAGAACGTGCAGACTCCACACAGACAGTGAACCAGACGGGAATTGAACCCGGGTCCCTGGCACTGTGAGGCAGCAGTGCTAACCACTGTGCCTTCCCTGTATTTCAGAGTTTAGGTTCCTTCACAGCCAGAAAAACCGACATGCTCACTTAAAAGAAAGAAGAGATTTGCATTGATAAAGTGTCTATGTTGACCTTGTGATGGTTCAAACCAAGTCAGTGCAGCCAAGAAGTGTGGTCCCTATTGCAGAGAAATATGGCAACCGATTAGAGCGGCATGGTGGCATTTTAGCACTGCTGCCTCACAGCGCCATGGACTGGGTTCAATTCTGGCCTTGGGTGACTCTCTAATTGGAGTTTGCACATTCTCCCTGTGTCTGTGTGGGTTTCCTCTGGGTGCTTCAGTTCCCTCCCACAGTCCTAAGATGTGTAGCTTAGGTGGATTGGCCTGTAAATTGCCACTTAGTGTCAGAGGGTAAATATATGGGTTTATGAGGATAGAGCTGGAGTGGGATTGTTGACAGTGCCGGTTCAATAGGCTGAATGGTCTCCTTCTGCACTGTAGGGATTCTATGGTTCTAGGATTTGGGCAGCAAGTTCCTGCAAATAGCAATGAAAGAAAATGACCAGATCATTGTTGTCAATGTTTCTGGTTCGTGGTTAAATGTTGGTCGGTATGGCCAGAGGGAAAACTCTCTTGCTTCTCTTTTAATAATGCCGTTGGGATATTTTGCACCTACCAGGCTGATTAGTTCCTTAAATATCTTGCCTTGGAAAACCTCACAGTTATTGAAACAGGATAAGCTACATGTAAAAATCTTGATCAACAAGAGAGTCAATGGGTATAGGAGGTGGACAGGAAAGTAGAGTTGAAGCCAATGTCAGTTCAGCCGTGAACTTACCAAATGGTGGGACAGGCTGGAGGGTCCAAATAGCCACCTCCTGTTCCTAGGTCGTATGTTCATATGTTTGTATATTGGAACACCATCCCCATACCTCTGTCATGAAAGATTCATTATGTGACTAAATAACACAGTATAGCCCCCAAGCTAAGTTGCAAACTCAAATTAAAAATGAATGCATCCAATTAACACAACAATTCTCCTTTGCAGGCTAAAATATTAACTGATGCTCTGTTTCATTTTACTTGTTGAATTTACTTGTTTGAATTTGGTTGGCTCTTTGGGAAGATTTCTTCCCAGGACCCGATGGGTTTCATTTCTATTTTTGGGAAGTGTGGGGAGTATTGAGAACAGCAGCAAATTGCTAGCAACTGGCAACATGGAAAACCGTCACAAGCTGTTTCACAGAGAGAAAAAGAAACAGAGAGAGACATTGGGAGCAGGGGATGATTTAAGGGCTTGGTTGAAGAAATTGATTTTGGGGAGCTTTTGAATCATAGAATCCCTGCGGCGCAGAAAGAGGCCATTCAGCCCATCAAGCTCACACTGACAACATTTCCACCCAAACCTTAGCCCTGTGACGCCACGTACTTATTCAGTTCCATTCTGGCCTTGGATGACTGTCTGTGTGGAGTTTGCATGTTCTTCCCATGTCCGCGTGGGTTTCCTCCGGGTGCTCAGGTTTTCTCTCACAACCCAGAGATGTGCAGGTTAGGTGGATTGGCCTTGCTAAATTGCCCCTTAGTTTCAGGAGGATTAGCAGGGTAAATATGTGGGGTTACGGGGTTAGGGTGGGGTGGGATTGTTGTCGATGGGCCAAACGGTCTCCTTCTGCACTGTAGGGATTCTATATTACATTGACTACAGTGCACATGGAGGCACCCTGAGGTCATAAAACTTATAATAATGCAAGTTTACCTTTCTCTTCGAGAACTGTGAACTGTTGCAACTTTACATATTTTAATGAAAATCTTCTTCCCCTTTGTGCTGTTGTGTTTTATTTTTGTGATGCTTTATGCCCCAGGATAATGATTATTACTTCTGACGCGGCAGTTAAATAAAATGTTCTCCCTCATAAATAATTTATACTCTATAATAATATAAACTGGTAGCCTGCTTTTCAAAACAGCATTTAATATCACACCATCTGTCACATGGTACTCTGTGTATGCCTTCAGATCAAGTATCACAATTACTCACTCGGTCCTTGGTTATCATGACCTTACTATCACATCAAAGCATGCCGGAGTAATAATCCATCGTTTATAATTACAGATTACACATTAAACAAAATAGCACATACCGGGAATGTGTTACAAATCTGTAATTGAACCTCAGGGCTCGGGGCATGTACAGACCATTCATCACTCCCTCTTCAGAACTTACACTCAACAACATCAGAACCCCTTGTAGCCCTGCCCCTGGCTTCTTTTCCTGCTGTAATTACGCTACGATTATCTTGATTTCAGCCTAATAACCTTGCCTCAAACCTCTGTTATTCTGTTTGGACTGCACTCTGTGGTGACACCACTGTCTGTTCTGGCTTGTGCGTTGAGCTGCATGTTTGTGTGATTCTTCATGTGGCACAGTTATGTATATCTGATATTCTGCTTGTTTTCATTCCAAACACATTGCTTTCCTTCAAGCCATGCACTCTATCTGTCCCCACATCTGCCTCCTTTCAAATGCAAGTCATACATGCTGAAAGTCTAAACAAGCTCTTCTGGAGCTAGACACAATATAACTGGACCATGTTCGATGACACCAGTGCTGGACTCAAGTGGTGTGCAGTGTCTTGTATTCTGTCCACTTGGGTATGACGGGATTGTTGTTGGAGGGGGATACAGGGGAATAATTACCCTCTGCTCAGAAACCAGCATTTTCAGAACAACTGCAACGTTATGTACACTCAGCTTAGAAAGACTCTTCCAAAACGATATGGGTTCAGAACCCGCTCCAATATTTGATCAGATAATCTAGGCTGGCACTTTGGAATACAGAACATTGAGAGGCCTATATAGATAGGACATGGAGAGGATGTTTCCACTCGTGGGAGTGACTAGAACTCGAGGGCACAACCTCAGAGTGAAGGGACACTCCTTGAAAACTGAGATGAGGAAGAATTTCTGCAGCCAGAGGGTGGTGAATCTGTGGAACTCTTTGCCACAGAGGGCTGTGGACTCCAGCTCATTGAGTTTCTTTAAGGCAGAGATAGATGTGCCCTTAATCAATAATTTATTGGAATTCTATGAGGATGTGTCTAGTGCGGTGGGTAGAGGAGAACCGGTGGATGTGGAGTTTCTCGATTTTCAGAAGGCGTTTGATAAGGTGCCGCACAAAAGGTTATTACAGAAGGTTAGGGGACATGGAGTTGGGGGTAAGGTGTTAGCATGGATAGGGGATTGGCTGTCAAATAGGAGGCAGAGAGTGGGTGTCAGTGGGTGCTATTCGGATTGGCGGTTGGTGACTAGTGGAGTGCCCCAGGGATCGGTGCTGGGGCTTCAGCTATTTACCATTTATATAGATGATCTGGAGGAGGGAGCCGAGTGTAAGGTGTCGAAATTTACCGATGACACAAAGATAAGTGGAAAAGCAAATTGTGTGGAGGGTGTGGAAAGTCCGCAGAGGGATCTAGATAGGCTGAGCAAGTGGGCGAGGACCTGGCAGATGGAATACAATGTTGGCAAGTGTGAGGTTATCTACTTTGGTAGGAATAATAGTAGGAAGGACTACTACTTACAGGGCGAAAAGCTGCAGCATGCTACGGTGCAGAGGGACCTGGGGGTCCTTGTGCATGAGTTGCAAAAACCCAGCCGACAGGTGCAGCAGATGGTCAGGAAGGCAAATGGGATGCTGGCCTTCATTGCAAGGGGGATTGAATATAAAAGTAGGGAGGTCTTGCTGCAACTGTGCAGGACACTGGTAAGGCCGCAGCTGGAGTACAGTGTGCAGTTTTGGTCGCCGCACTTGCGCAAGGATATTTTGGCCTTGGAGGGAGTGCAGAGGAGGTTCACTAGGCTGATACCGGAGTTGAGGGGGTTGAACTATGAGGAGAGGCTGAATAGACTGGGCTTGTACTTGTTAGAGTTTAGAAGGATGAGGGGGGAATCTCATTGAGACGTATAAGATGATGAAGGGGATGGATAGGGTAGAGGTGGAGAGTTTCTTCCCCCTCAGAAAGGACAGCAGGACTAGAGGGCACAGCCTCAAGATAAGGGGGGGCAGTTTAGAACGGAGTTGAGGAGGAACTTCTTCACTCAAAGGGTGGTGAATCTCTGGAATTCTCTGCCCGTTGAAGTGGTGGAGGCTACCTTGCTAAATATATTTAAGACGCGGGTAGATAGGTTTTTGGTAGGCAAGGGGATTAAGGGTTATGGGGAGAAAGCGGGAAAGTGGAACTGAGCCACTTCAGATCAGCCATGATCTTATTGAATGGCGGGGCAGGCTCGAAGGGCTAGATGGCCTACTCCTGCTCTTATGTTCTTATAAGGGGATCAAGGTTTACAGGGAGAAGGCAGGATGAAAACGATATTATCCATGATTGAATGGCAGAGCAGATGCGATAGGCAAAATGGCCTAATTCTGCTCCTGTATCTTATGACACAGTACGAGGAACTGCTGGTTGAGTGGAAATTTCTTATGTTGAAATTCTTTCATGACCTTGCCATGAAGGATTGGAGATAACCTCCTATTATCTTTTGAGAATCTGCAGTCCTTCAACTCTGGCACCCTGTTTCTGCCTCACTCTTTCTGCCCCACCAAAGGCAACATATGTCTTCCCATCCAGCTCTCAACTCCGGGAGTCCTTCACTATTCCTTCTTGGCCTCTCCACTTCTCTCTCCTTGTTTGAAATTCACCTTATGAGCCTCGGACGTACCCTCTTGCAGCTTCTTCCATAGGGAAAAAGGTACAAAAGTCTGAGATCATGTTTCCTTTTTGAAGTTTTATCTTATCAACCAACTCAAGAATAGCTGCAATCCCTGCTGCAATCGGACTTTTGAATGCACCTGCCATATCTTAAATTGATCTTTCTCTGCACCTTAGCTATGACTGTAACACTGTATTCTGCACCCTCTCCTTTCCTTCTGCACATACCCTATGAATGGTATGCTTTGACTGTATGGTGCAAAAAAACAATACTTTTCACTGTATTCCAATACATGTGACAATAATAAATCAAATCAAGCTATCTCACCAACAGAACCTTTAGTGACCCCTGATAAATCACTCAATGTCCAGTCTCACATTCCTTGCAGCATTTTGGGACATTTTCCTACATGAAAGCAGCTGTAAAGTGCTCATAACCATATTGGAATCCCTACAGTGCAGAAGGAGGCCATTTGGCCCATCAAGTCTGCACTGACCACAATCCCACCTAGGCCCTATTCCCGTAACCCCACACATTTACCCTGCTAATCCCCCTGACACTAGGGTCAATTTAGCATGGCCAATTAACCTAACCCGCACATCAGTGGACTGTGGGAGGAAACCCATGCAGACACGGGCAGGATGTGCAGACTCCACACAGGAATTGAACCCGGGTCCCTGGCGCTGTGAGGCAGCAGTGCTAACCACTATGCCACTGTGCTGCTCTTTTGAGTGTGGAAATCACTCCTCAGTTCTTTCTGTCCTCCACATGATATCTTCAACAATCCTTCCTGAGTTGGAAATTTCCACTGCTTTCCAGTATGCTCGTGTCAATCACTGAGCATGACCACTTCTGATGATTATCTCCATGACATCCGCATTGTATTAGTCAGCAGATTGATGGGTCAGGAATTCAAGTTTTGCAGCCCGCTGCTAGCTGTGTTGAGATAAACAAGCCACTCTCTCCAAACACCTGCCCCATTTCAGGTACTGGGAAATGTGGGCAAGTATCAACTTGTCCCTCACTTCAGTGACTAGATGGGAGCAGCTGTACTTTCAATATGCTCAGAAGAGTCAGCACCTGTACAACCCTTCAAAGAAATGAGTTCTTTTGTTTGTCAATTAATGGGATTTGAGGATAACACCTTTCATTTGCTGGTGGGTTTTAAAAGAGACCCAAAAAAAGGGAGTTTTTTTTGTCTCTTTATTCTTGGTGCCGATATTCAGCACTCCTTGAAGCAAGTCTTTGACGATAATCCAGGACACTCCCTTCATTATATGTGCTTCAATGAAGTTGATGTAGCTCGTCCTCTGAACTATGCCATTTAGCCTGAAAGAAAGAAAACACAGTATGCAGAGATGTTGATGCAAGGACTGTACTGAGGAGTAATGTCGACAGTCAGGCAATTTGCTTCACGTGGGTGAAATTGGCTGCTTTTTCACCCAGTCGGTTTGAAATGTGGACTATAATGTTGCCCTCCCATCCCAGAAACTGCATTGGGGAAATGTGTGCACCACTGCTGATATGTTTCAAGTTTATTATTTGTAAGTGTTACAAGAGGGCTTATATTAACACCGCCTTAAAGTTACTTTGAAAATCCCCTAGTCGCCACACTTCGGTGCCTGTTTGGGTTCACTGAGGGAGAATGTAACCTGGCCAATGCACCTAACTAGCACGTCTTTTGGACGTGGGAGGAAACTGGAGCACCCGGAGGAAACCCAAGGGGAGACTGTGCAGACTCCACACAGACAGTGGCCCAAGCCGGGAATCAAACCTGAGTCCCCGGCGCTGTGACGTAACAGTGCTAAGCACTGTGTTACCGTGTCACCCTGAAAGAGCTTTCCCCAGTCTCCATCATGTGCGTTGATGGATCTACTTTGTGCCTGGGAGGCTGTTGTCTCACTCCGGGGAGCAATGCCACCTTGAGAACTAGAGGAATTGTGCAGAAGCAAACTCCCATACACAATCAACTACGCCTTGTGCAGTGATGATCCTCTGTGACTGCAATGATCTTTGCGTACTAACAACACTGTCGTTGAAATTATGCAATTTCCATCAGATGTCCAAAGTCCGAAACATTTGTGTGGACCAAATGATATTCCCTTCAGAAAATCAGGTGACTATTTGTCATGGATGGAGAGGGAATAAGGCAACTTAGAACCATACACCAAAGATATTTTGTTCCTGAAATGTGCTTCCATTATCCCTTCTTGCCTCCCTTGCCTGAGAAGAGTCATAATGTCATAAATGAGACCATTTGGCTCATCAAGTCCTTGTTTCAGTAATGAAGGTACTACAGTTTGGGGTGGCACAGCGGTTAGCACTGCTGACTCTCTGCATCAGGAACCACGATCGATTCCAGTCTTGGATGACTGTCTGACTGTGTGAGGTTTGCACATTCTCCCCGCATCCGCGTGGGTTTCCTCCCTGCCCAATGAAGCATTTGAGGCTTCCTCATTGAATGTTTTTATGGCAAGGATAGATACATTTTTGAACAGTAAAGGAATTAAGGGTTATGGCGAGTGGTTGGGTAAGTGGAGCTCAGTCCACGAAAAAAATCAGCCATGGTCTTATTGAACGGCAGAGCAGGCTCGAGGAGCCAGATAGCCTATTCCTGCTCCTAGTTCTTATGTGCTGGTTAGGTGGATTGGCTGTGCTAAATTGCTATTTAGTGTCCCAAGATGTGTAGGTTAGGTGGAGTAGCCATGCTAAATGTGTGGGATTATGGAGGTAGAGAGGGAGAAAGGGCCTGGGTAAGATGCTCTTCAGAGAGTCAGTGCAGACTCGAGGGCTGATTAGCCGCCTCCTGAGCTGTAGGGATTCTATAAATTAGTTTCAGTGTCAACATTTTTGAGATTAAGTTTAAAATATTTTTGTTTGACAGGGCTGCTAATGGCCAGGGAGCTAAGGTGGGTAGATCGTGTTGAGATACATACCAGCCATGATCCCATTCAATAACTGAACAGGTTCGAGGAGTTGAATGGCCTTCTCCTGTTCCCATGCTGTCTAAGCTACGGAAGGGGAAAATTGGTCAGGGTTTGAACTATTGGCCACCATTCGTTGATTAGTATACAGCTCTGTGGTGTGAAACTAGTTACGTTGACCAATTGACCTCCATGAATGTTGTCCATTGATAAAATGGTCAAGCTTGTACGAATAGTACCAATTTAATTTGAATAGGGTTAGTCAGGGTAGATTCAGAAAGAATGTTCCCAATAGTGGGGGAGTCCAGAACCAGCGGTCGTCGTTTGAGGATAAGGGGTAAACCTTTTAGAACTGAGGTGAGGAAAAGTTTCTTCACCCAGAGGCTGGTGAATGTGTGGAATTCACTCCCACCAAGTGTAGTTGAGGCCAAAGCATTGTCTGATTTCAAGAAGAAATTAAATATAGTTTTTGGGGCTAGAGGGATCCTGTCATATTGGAGGAAGAGGGGATCAGGATGTTAATTTTGATGGTCAAGATGAATGGTGAAGCAGGCTCCAAGGGTCGAGTGGCCAACTCCTGCTTCTAGTTTGTGTTTCTAATGGTAAAAAATTGCAGCGTGCTGTTGTGCAACAGGACCTGGTTGTCCTTGTGCAAGAATCAGGTGCAGCAGGTAATTAAGACGGCAAATGGAATTTTGTCCTTCATTGCTAGAGGGATGGAGTTTAAAAACATCAAGGTTATGTTGCGGCTGTATAAGGTCCTGGTGAGGCCACACCTGGAGATCTGTGTACAGTTTTGGTCTCCTTACTTGTGAAAGGATAAATGGGACTGAAGGGGGTGCAAAGGAGATTCACTAGGTTGATTCCGGAATTGAGAGGGTTGGTTTATGAGGAGAGACTGAGTAGACTGGGGCTATACTCACCGGCATTCAGAAGAATGAGGGGCAATATTATAGAAACATACAAGGAATAGATAAGATAGAAGCAGGGAAGTTGTTTCCACTGGCAGATTAAACTAGAACCAGGAGACACGGCCTCAGAATAAGGGAGAGCAGATTTAGGACTGAGTTGAGGAGGAACTTCTTCACGCAAAGCATTGTGAATCTGTGGAATTCCCTGCTCAGTGAAACAGTTGAGGACATCTCATTGAATGTTTTTAAGGCAAGGAAAGATAAATTTTTGATCAGTAAAGGAATTAAGGGTTGTGGTGAGCGGGCAGGTAAGTGGAGCTGAGTCCACAAAAAGATCAGCCATGATCTTGTTGAATGGCGAATTAGGCTTGAGGGGCCAGATGGCCTACTCCTGCTCCTAGTTCTTATGTTCTTAAATGGGCTTGAGTTCAAAATCACTGTTCATGTCAGCAGACATACAATTAATGCATTCTCAAGGTGTTCCTTTTGTCTCTTGTTTTAGCAGGGCTATCTGAGTAAATTCTAGACAGAAATCTAATTAAAATCAGCCAATTCCTCACTGTAGTTAAAGCATATTCCACACATAGTTCTAGAAAGTTAATGCAAAATTAATTACAGAATGCGGGTAATAAGTTAACTAGTTATTCAGTTCACCAAGTATGTTTATGAATTACATTTAATAGGTCTAATTATATATACTTATTATGTTGGTACAGTGGTAACTAAAACACACAACTGGAAAGACTGAGAATGTTGGTAACTTAGGAATTGCACCAAGAATTGAGCCAATTTCAAGCCAGAGGGACATCCTTTGGTTTGAGCACATTTGGGAAAGTAAAGGCAGGTGCTTTAATCAACTTTTTCTTGATGATAACTTGGCACTCAAACAAATTCCTGCCATCTTTCAAGTCACTGCAAGAGCCACCAGGGCGGCATGATGGCACAGTGGTTAGCACTGCTGCCTCATAACGCCAGCGTCCCAGGTTCAACTCCAGCCTTGGGTCACCGTGCGGAGTCTGCATGTTCTCCGGGTGCTCCAGTTTCCTCCTATAGTCCAACATGCGCGGGTTAGGTTGGTTGACTGTGCTAAATTGACCCTAGTGTCAGGGAGATGAGCAGAGTAAACGCAAGGGGTTATGGGAGTAAGGCCTGGGTGGGATTGTGGTTGGTACAGACTTGATGGGTTGAATGGCCTCCTTCTCTACTGCAAGGATTCTATGATTCTACGGAAGACATGCTGTTTCCTCAGGATATCCCAAAATGCTTTACAGTCAATTAAGTCCATTCTGAGGTATTGTTGCAATGTAGGATACACAGCAGCCGAGTTAGATCCCACAAGCGCAAGGTGACAACGACCAGATAATTTGTTGTTGTGATGCTGGCTTAGGCCCAATGTTGACTTGGACACCGTGGAAGACCTCACCTGCTCTTCTTCGGAACGGTGCGATCTTTAACGTCCACCTGACAGGGCACTGGTTTAATATCTCGTCCAAAGGCAGACAATTGTACACCAGACAATTCTCTGTTGAAGTTAAAGTATTTCCACATGGCGATTAATCCTTTGAAAAATAATAGGACCTCTCATTAACCAAAAGAAAACGCTGGAAAATCAGGTCTGGCAGCATCTGTAAGGAGAGAAAAGAGCTGACATTTCGAGTCTGGATGACCCTTTGTCAAAGCTAAAAGTCATAGAAAGTGGGCGATATTTACACTGTAGGATGTGGGAGTGAAAGATGAGTCATAGCCACAAAAACAAGGGGAAAGGCTGCTGATGGCAGCCCATAGAAAGAATATGCGAATGGCCAAACAGCAGAGAAGCTGAAATCAGAGGGTGAGCTGTGACAGAGGAAGCTGTGGGGGGAGGGGGAGATGGTTGGGAGAGAGTTTACCTCTCTCCCACCCATCTCCCACCTATCTCCCCCCTCTCAGTAATGTTTGTTTGACCGACAATTAATAACAAAAGGATGAATAGTCATCTTATTCTGGGGAGAGTCTGCAGAAGGATCTAGATAGGCTGGACGAATGGGCCAGGAACTGGCAAATGGAATTTAATGTTGGCAAGTGCGAGGTGGTCCACTTTGGTAGGAATAATGGTAGGAAGGACTATTACTTACGTGGAGAAAAACTGCAGCAGGCGACGGTGCAGAGGGACCTCGGGGTCCTTGTGCATGAGTCGCAAAAACCCAGCCTGCAGGTGCAGCAGGTGGTCAGGAAGGCAAATGGGATGCTGGCCTTCATAGCGAGGGGGATTGAATATAAAAGTAGGGAGGTCTTGCTGCGGCTGTATAGGGCATTGGTGAGGCCGCAGCTGGAGTACTGTGTGCAGTTTTGGTCGCCGCACTTACGCAAGGATATTTTGGCCTTGGAGGGAGTGCAGAGGAGGTTTACTAGGCTGATACCGGAGTTGAGGGGATTGAGCTATGAGGAGAGGCTGAATAAACTAGGCTTGTACTCGTTAGAGTTTAGAAGAATGAGGGGAGATCTCATTGAGACATAAGATGATGAATGGGATGGATAGGATAGAGGTGGAGAGACTCTTCCCGCTCAGAAAGGACAGTAGGACTAGGGGGCACAGCCTCAAGATAAAGGGGAGGCGGTTTTGAACGGAGTTGAGGAGGAACTTCTTCACTCAAAGGGTGGTGAATCTCTGGAATTCTCTGCCCGTTGAGGTGGTGGAGGCTGCCTCGCTAAATATTTTTAAGACGGGGGTTGATGGGTTTTTGATAAGCGAGGGGATTAAGGGTTATGGGGAGAGGGCGGGAAAGTGGAACTGAGCCACGACAGATCAGCCATGATCTTACTGAATGGCGGGGCAGGCTCGAAGGAGCAGGAGTAGGCCATCTAGCCCTATTTCTTACGTTCTTATGAAATTGACGGGTATAAAATAACCGCAGTGTATTTTGACATGCAACAGCACGATGGCACAGTGGTTAGCACTGCTGCCTCACAGCTCCTGGACTCTGGGGACGATTCCCGGCTTTGGTCCCTATCTGTGTGGAATTTGCACACTCTCCCCATGACTGCATGGGTTTCCTCCAGGCGCTAAATTGCCCCTTAGTGTCTTGGCATATGTAGGTTGGAGGGATTAGTGGGGGTTAGGGGGATAGGGCCTGGTGGGATTGTGGTCAGTGCAGACTTGATGGGCCAAATGGCCTCCTTCTGCACTGTAGGATTTCTATGATCCTAAATACCAAATGAATGCAATCTTTCTTTCTTCCTTCTTTATCCTTTCCTCCCTTACATCTATTTTTTTACATGACACGTCGGCAACTTCACTCAGCAACAGACCCAAGAAACTAACGGGGAAGGCGTTTTGAGGTTTAATGAAGGTTTCCGCAAGAGAGAATTTTGAAAATATCATTCCAACCCAGATAAATTGCAGAAGTCCTTGCAGCATGTCTCAGATCACGTTGCTTGATGAATCCTGCCACACTCCTTAAGGAATGCACCAAAATCGGTTGGGGAATCATTCACTTTGAACAAGCGTTCTTTAAACTTGCTTATCTTTCCTCCCACATCACACCTCCACAGGATAAATGTTTCATTTATTAAGAACAAAATCAGGCGTTGATTAGAATTGCTGTTTCAGATTTTAAATTGCGGCACTTCTGGTTGAGTTGGTCCACAGTGAATCTCTCACTGATGGCTCTCTACCATCTGCTGCAGAATCCGATGAAATCTCAATCCTAAACTGCAGATGTTTCCGTAAAGTAGAAGGAGCACTCGATGAGCAGAACCCTCCATCTTCCAGCGCACTCATCACATATACGGAAAGGGATTCATTTTTAACCTTCCTGCCTGCCACCTCCATTTAGTTCCACAGCTCTCTCACAGAAACTTATAAAATTCTAACAGGATTAGACAGGGTAGATTCAGAAAGAATGTTCCTGATGGTGGGGGAAGTACAGAACATTTTTTTATATTCATTCATGGGACGTGGGCATCACTGGAATGCCAGCGTCGATTGCCCATCCCTACTTGCCCCAGGGCAGTTGATTGTCAACCGCATTGCTGTGGCTCTGGAGTCACATGTAGGCCAGACCAGGTAAGGACAGCAGATTTCCTTCCCTGAAGGACATTAGTGAACCAGATGGGTTTTTCCTACAATCAACAATGGCTTTCATCATCATCAGTAGATACTTAATTTCAGAATTTTTTTTTTATATTGAATTCAAATTCCATCATCTACCCTGGCGGGATTCAAAACTAGGTCCCCAGCTGAGTTTGTGGATTAATAGCCTAGCAATCATACCACTAAGCCATCGCCTCTCCTTCAGGGTCATAGTTTGAGGATTAGGGGTAAGCCTTTCAGGACTGAGGTGAGGGGAAATTTCTTCACCCAGAGGGTGGTGAATGTGTGGAATTCACTCCCACGGAAAGTAGTTGACGCCAAATGTTGTGTGATTTCAAGAAGAAATTAGATATAGCTCTTGGGGCTAAAGGTATCGAGGGATATGGGGGGAAGGGGGGGGATCAGGATATTGAATTTGATGATCGGCCATGATCGGAATGAATGACGGAACAGGCTTGATGGGCCAAATGGCCTACTTTGCCTTATATTTTTGATATTTCTATGTTTCGAATTCCTTCAGTAAAAGACTCCAAATGTCTGAATAGTGTCTGGTAAAGCTGAAAATGTAATGCACTGCTGCATTATTCATGTAATACTTCCGACAAGGGAACAGAAGATAACATTCGCAATGTTTTTTAAGCACCTTACCATCCAGAATCCACAGATTGTGTTTGATATCTATTCATTTAACCTGTTACTGTAAATATGTCCACATATATATATCTTTGTCCTTTATTGCTACAAAGGTCTGTAGGCACACCCATCATTTTTAGCGTGTAATTGGTACCAGCTACTCATTTTTAATGCAATTCTCATGACAGGAAAAAAGCCAGTTATTCCAATTCTGAGACTCTTTAACTGACTCTTAAGGAAAGTATTTTAAAAAAAAAAGCAAAGAATAGTTAGGCTCAAATTGACCAAGTGAAATGGGATAATTAGACCTTGCGGTTTTAAAAGAACCAGCTGAGTTGTATATAGCTCTGTGTGTCAACTTCATAGTAACACGTGGTGAGCTATGTGGCACATTATTCTTGTCTCTTTAAAGCAGTGAACCCTCCCACCCACTGTGACTGGAGTGTGAAAAATCAGCGTCACTTACGTCTGTAATACTGCATGCATCATGTGCTGTCACACCCTAGATGTCACTTTTCCTCACCCTTCAGATGTTGCCTTCTTTTGCAGATGAAAAGCAATCTGTGAAAAAAAACAGATGAATTTGCCAGCAGCTGGGAATTATCTGAAGTAGCCGGTTTTCCACAGGGAGTATATAAAGAAACACTCCATTTCTCAACTCAGCGCCATCATAAGTGCGCCCACTGCTCTCCCTTAGATTCACTACATGCAGAAGGATGCCATTCGGCCCATCGAGTCTCTGACTGTCTTACCCAGGCCCTATAGTAACCGCACACGTTTACCCCACTGATCCCCTAACCTGCACTGCTTGGGATACTAAGGGGCAATTTAGCATGGGAAATCCACCTAATCTGCCACACTTGGAATACTGTTCTGGTCACCCTATTATCGAAAGGATATTATTAAACTAGAAAAGGTGCAGAAAAGATTTACTAGGATGCTACTGGGATTTGATGGTTTGAGTTATAAGGAGAAGCTGAATGGACTGTCACTTTTTTCTCTGGAATGTAGAAGGCTGAGGGGTGATTTTATCGAGGTCTATAAAATAATGAGGGGCATAGATCAGCTGTCTTTTCCCAAAGGTAGGGGAGTCTAAAACTAGAGGGCATAGGTTTAAGATGAGAGAGGAAAGATACAAAAATGTCCAGAGGGGCAATTTTTTCACACAAAGGGTGGTGAGTGTCTGGAACAAGCTGCCAGAGGTAGCAGTAGAGGTGGGTACAATTTTGTCTTTTAAAAAGCATTTAGACAGTTACATGGTAAGAAGGGTGTAGAGAGATATGGGCCAAATGCAGGCAATTGGGACTAGCTTCGGGGTCTTAAAAAAAAGGGCGGCATGGACAAGTTGGACCGAAGAGTCTGTTTCCATGCTGTAAACCTCTATGATTCTCTTTGGAGCGTGGGACGAAACTGGAGCACCTGGTGGAAACCCAGGCAGACACGGGAAAAATGTGCAAACTCCACACAGACAGTCACTCAAGACCAGAATTGAACCTGAGTCCCTGGCACTGTGAGGGACCCGTGCTAACCACTGTGCGAGTGTGTTGCCCAATAATGCCAAGGTTCCAAAGATCTGTAGTCTTC
This sequence comes from Carcharhinus amblyrhynchos, assembly GCF_965287045.1. Classification (NCBI taxonomy): domain Eukaryota; kingdom Metazoa; phylum Chordata; class Chondrichthyes; order Carcharhiniformes; family Carcharhinidae; genus Carcharhinus; species Carcharhinus amblyrhynchos. The sequence goes on along the minus strand of NC_137350.1, from coordinate 31,695,144 downwards.
CAAATAAAGCAGGAAGTCACCGATAAAACATACTTTTAAATGTTACCCCAACTTAATTAAGAACTATTCCAGGACTTTATGAATCAAAACAACTGGCATTTAATTGATTGGATCCAAATCAAGATGACTGTGTGTGAGTTAGATAGGGAGAAACTGTTCCTGCTCATAAAAAGATTAAGAATGAGAGGGCAAAGATTTAAAATGACTGGCAAAAGAAACAAATACAATGTGGGAAAAACCCTTATCGCACAGTTAAGTGGCAGGGGTTTGGAATGCCATGATGTGGTGATGCCGGTGTTGGACTGGGATGGGCACAGTAAGAAATCTCACAACACCAGGTTAAAGTCCAATTGGTTGGACTCCAAAAGCTCGTGATTCAAAATAAATCAGTTGGACTTCAGCCTGCTGTTGTGAGACTTCTTACTGGGAGTTCTTACTTATTTGCGTTTGGAATACATTGCCTGGACTTTTGGTGGAGGTAGGTTCAATCAAGAGGATGATTATTTGAACAGATACAATGCATAGGGGGATGAGGAAAAGGCAGGGGAATGGCACAAATTCACAATGCTCGTTTAGAGAACTGGAGCAGACATGATGCGCCAAATAGACTCCTTCTGTGTCGTTACATCACACGGTGGCACAGTGGTTAGCACTGTTGCCTCACAGTGCTAGAGACATAGGTTCAATTCCCAGCTTGGGTGACTGTGTGGAGTTTGCATGTTCTCCCTGTGTCTGCGTGACTTTCCTCCAGGTGCTCCGGTTTCCTCCCACAGTTCCACTGACGTGCTGGTTAGGTGCATTTGCCATGCTAAAGTTCTCTCTCAATGTACCCGAACAGACGTTGGAGTGTGGTTACTAGGGGATATTCACAATAACTTCATTGCAGTGTTAATGTAAGTCTACTTGTGACACTAACAAATAACCTTAAACGTCTTAAACTTTGACAATTCTGCAATATGTTTTCCCATTTTAAATGTGATTCACATTTACCCATTGGTTATGAAAAAAGAGAATAGATTTTGGAAACATATTTTATTTGGTACCTTTAGCGAGTGAATTTGTAGGTTTTGGATTTTAGTTGAATTTTACTGAATAATGTGGATGTAATTGACGCAGTCATTCATCAAGTGCAGAGCTTTTTTTAATGTTCCATTTATAAACCGGTGGCATAGTGGCACAGTGATTAGCACTGCTACCTCACAGCTCCAGGTACCTGGGTTCGATTCCCAGTTTGGGTCACTGGTCTGTGTGGAGTTTGCACACTCTCCCCGTGTCTGCATGGGTTTCCTCTGGAAATAATACTTTTCACTGTATGTTAATACACGTGACAATAATAAAACAATCAGATTAAAGTCAAGCAAATGAATATCTGGGTGCAGCTGAGCTACATAAAGCAGTAGATCCTGGTTTCTTCTCTTGGTCTGAGCAGCGGAGTGAACATACGCTCGTTAAGAGTTGTCTTTATCGCTCAGATTTTAGCCAGCAATGAATAAAATCTGCTGGGACTAGATATTGGAATGGGAATGAACTCAACTATTCCTCATCTCATTAAGTAGCCCATTGAGAATCACTACCAATCATTGGCATGGTGGCATAGCAGTTAGCACTGCTGCCTGACAACTCCAGGGACCCGGGTTCAATTCCAGTCTTGGATAACTGTCTGTGTGGAGTTTGCATGTTTTCCCCATGTCTGCGTGGGTTTCCTCCGGGTGCTCCAGTTTCCTCCCACAGTCCAAAGATGTGCTGGTTAGGTGCATTGGCCATGTTAAATTGCCCCTTAGTGTCCTGAGATGCATAGGTTAGAGAGATTAGCGGGGTAAATATGTGGGGTTACAAGGATAGGGCCCTGGTGGGATTGTGGTCAGCACAGACCGGAGGGGCCAAATGATATCCTTCTGCACTGTGGGGATTCCATGATTCAAACAGAGGCCCAAATCGTGTTTTGTGCCAATGTAAAAGCATGGCATGATTATCCCCAGTGCCTTGCCAGTGACGTACTGGGTTCCCAGAGGTCAACATCGGGAACAGCATTTCCATGTGTTAACATCTCTTTATCAGCACCCTCCCCCTTGCCCATTAGATAGACCATTCACATTGGCATGAGGGCAAACGAGTGTTGAATCACAACTGGTGTCCTGAGGCCTGTACTTGACGAACAGATCTCTCATGGTGCATCATTCTGAGAAGATCATGCCCAGACACTACCTGGGCACTGCCCCCAGCGCTACAGGTGTGCTACACGCAGTGCTAGCAGAGCACAGCCCTGGCACTGAAACAGCAGGGGCAGTGCTGAGAATGGGATAGTATGGGGTTGAGTGTATTCCTGGCTAACTTTTGTGTACTGTGGCGGTCTTTAAAAATGGTGCCTCGATTTAAAAAAAATTACATTGCTGGCGGGGTGTTGTGGGACCAGCCTTTTGTTTTTACCAAGTCTGAGATGGTGCGGAGGAGAAAGCCACCGTTGGTGCCAATGCCTTCAATGTCATTGTCCCTGCCCGCAATCAGCTCTTGCCGATATTCGGGCAAATTCTGCCCCTTGTTGTTCACTGGTGCGTTTTAATGGGCGCAGCTTTTTTGTCAATATTTTGCAAAATGCTTTGCTTTTAATGGTGTTAAATCGTCCCAATATTTAAAAAGCTAACCAATCAAAGTCTATGATATTGTGCGAAACATGTTTTGTTAAATTAGTGGGGGCAATGAGCCTGTCAGCAAACCAATATGAATAGTCAATGAATGGCCAGCATAGCCACAATGGACCAAATGGCCTTCTTTAGTGCAGTATGATTCCATGAATATAAATCAGAATGCTTCATTTCCTTCCTTGGGATGTTTCTTGCCCGACGGCCATTTTTGTCCAAAGATTATCCACCACCCTACAAATGTACACCAGATGCAACTTTTTTCCACTTGGCTACATGAATGAATCTTACTCCAAGTGAATGAGATTTGATAGTTCTGCTGCTCCCTGTACAAACCTGTCTAATTAAAAGTGCCAGGGCATGGAATTCTAAAAGGGTGAGTTGAGGATTTTATTTAATGTGCACAGAGGACACAAAAGAGAAAGTAAAAACGCTGTGATAAATATATAGTGTGGAAGTAGGGATACAGAAGGAGAAGATGCGAAATAAAATTTGCCAGGATGATACAAGAACTGAGAGGGTACAGCAATCAGAAAGGCTAAACAGCCAGGAGCTCTTTTCTCCTGAAGAGAGAAGGCTGAGCTCTGACCTTATTGCGACCTTCAAAATGATGAAGGGATTCAACAAGGTAGAATGTAGAGATGGTTCAACATTCTGGCTAGTTCAGAACTGGGGGCTATAAATACAAGATAATAAATCCAATAAAGAGTTCAAGAGAAATGATGAGAATGTGAACCCAGCTTCCACATGGTGTAGTTGAGAATTTGTAGATACAGTTAAGAAGATTCCAGGAAAACATGGCAAGAAAATGGATAGAAAGAATTTTTGATCATTTTGATTTGATTTATTATTGCCACGTGTATTGGGATAGAATCTTGTGTGCTGTAGCCAAAGCATATCATTCACAGCGTACGTAGGGGAGAAGGGAAGGAGAGGGTGCAGAATATAGTGTTACAGTCAGAGCTAGGTTGTAGTAAAAGATCAGCTTAATATAAGGTAGATCCATTCATTGGTGGCAGCCGGGAAGAAGCTGTTCTTGAGTCAGTTGGTTCATAATCTCAGACTTTTGTATCTTTTTCCTGACGGAAGAAGGTGGAAGAGAGAATGTCCGGGGTGCATGGGATCCTTGATTATGTCTGCTGCTTTTCTGAGGCAGTGGGAAGTGTAGATGGAGCCAACAGACGGGAAGCTGGTTTGCGTGTCTGGGCTACGACCCTTTGTAATTTCTTGCGGTCTTGGTCAGAGCAGGAGTGATACCAAGTTGTGATACTATCAGAAAGGATGCTTTCTGTGAGATGAAGTAAATAGAGTTCTAGAAGGCTCATGTGGAGCAAAAACACTGGCTTGTTTCAATACTGTGAATACTGTGTGAAATATTAATTTAGAAATAGCTACCAGCATAGCACTAATGCAGTAATACAATTGTATTCCTGAGCTGGGGAGCAGAAAATGGTCAACTAGGTTCCCACTCTTTATCATTTGAAACTTCACGGACATCTGATGAGGAGAGGACCTGTCCCATGTGATCTGGCCCATGGTCCAATACTTCCCTATTTGTTGGCAACATATTCTGCCAGGAAGCTCTGACTGATTTGCAATCCTATTTCTTATTTCCTGGTTTGCTGGGAATTTTGGAAAGGGTTGCCTTTAGTGTGATTACTTCATAAGATCATAAGAAATAGGAGCAGGAGTAGGGTATTCGGCCTGCTCCGCCATTCAGTAAGATCATGGATGATCTGATTGTGGCTTTAACTCCACTTTCTTGCCTGCAGTCTGCCCCAACAGTAACACGACTCCCTCGTAGATCAAAAAATGTGTCTAACTCAGCTTTGTATATATTAAGTATCCACCATTTTGGTGGTTAAACCTTCAATCAGAAGACTGAGGACAGAAATCTCTTATACCCCGATTAGCAGGATCAATTGCAAGGGTGAACTTGGTGGACGGCCCAAAAATCAGCTTCACCCTACCTTGCAATTACAATGGGAACTTCCAACGTTGTCTGCCATGGTGGATCGCAAATCCCACTGGAAATTGCAGTGAAACCGATTTGCGATGCAGATGAAGATCCAACCAGAATCTTTACTGATGCCTGATTCCCCGTGACTCCAGTGGGAAAACACACCAGTCCAGAACATGTGCAGGAGGTGGTGCTTTACCTGAAGAAAGCCTGGGGCTGCCTCCAGAGTTCAGGATGGAGGCCGCCAGTGACACTGGACCCTGGTACACTGCAGCAGTGGGGTGGCACAAAAGATGGCACAAAACCCCTGGATGCATAATTAACGACACTGGAGAAGATATGGATTGGTTTCCCATTTCCTCTGCAATGGGAAACACTCCCAGCCCTACTTCGCCATCTGTCCCAGATGGGAGAATTTCGACCCTAAGTTGTGTTGGTATCAGCAGTGAAAATGTGGATCTTAAATGAATGTGTGTTTGCACATGGAGAGTGTCCCCATGGCTAAGTATCTGAGGTGGAGTTCAAATGGCCTTCACCCTTTCTCGAAACTCCTAATTTGGATGACTATGTGTCCAATGAGGGTTGGCGGGGGGCATGTAATTAGCCAGTTGTGTAGAGAAGGTTCTGAATGGCTGAGACATGAGGTTTGATCTGATTTATCATTGTCACATGTATCAGTAGATAGTGAAAGGTATTGTTTCTTGTGCGGTGTACAGACAAAGCATACCGTTCATAGGGAAGGGAAGGAGAGAGTGCAGAATGTAGTGTTACGGTCATAGCTAGGATGTAGAGAAAGAGCAATTTAGTGCAAGGTAGCTCTATTCAAAAATCTGACAGCAGTAGGGAAGAAGCTGTTCTTGAGTCAGTTGGTACCTGACCTTGGACTTTTTGTATCTTTATCCCAATGGAAGAAAGTGCAAGAGAGAATGTCTGGGGTGCATGGGGTCTTTAATTATGCTGTCTGCTTTTCCAAGGCAGTGGGAAGTGTAGACAGAGTCAGTGGATGGGAGGCTGGTTTTGCATGATGGACTGGGTTACATTCATGAACCAGTTTGTAGTTTCTTGAGGTCTTGAGCAAAGCAGGATGTATTAGTTGTCACTCAGGAAGAAGGCAATTCAATGTAGGACTCGGCGCCCGGAGTTAATCAGGGGAAAAGGGGCATGCAAACAGGAAGATGGGATAATCTGATCAGCAGAAGTCAAATATCCTCTGTTTTCTCAACCGTCCTTTGGAACCTCAATCCAGTGGCCCTCAGGCTTCATTGCTCAGTGGTTAGAGCACCGGTCTTATAAACCTGGGCTCGCAAGTTCAATTTTTGTTGGGCCTCCAATTAAAAACCAAAAGTCCTTCAGCTGGAAGGCCACTAGTGACTGTCGCTGCACCATGGAATCCAGATTGACCGACACATCCAGCAAGGGTCACTGCCCTGTGGGCAGGAGTGAGAAGGGTTATTTTCTTCACTCTAACCCAGGTGCGTTGGCACCTCCTGTGACCACTTCACACTGGCCTAAAATGAACATATTAAGCCATTGGATTTTCTGGCCACGCTCACCCCAAGACCGCAAAATCCCTCCCAAGGTCAACGGAACTTTGCATGGTCTCTCCCTCTCTCCCCGCTGTGGCGGGTGGGACGGGAACATTCCGCTCTGAGTCTGGGATTTTCCGAGCCGTCACTGCTCAGCGCTACACCAGAAAACTTCAGGACTTCATGAAAAAAATGAAAGGCAATTTGCTCACGTCCTTACTGTATCCTTTATTTGCCACTGGAGTTGAAACAAATATTACATACTATAGCTGTGAAAGATTGAATATTCAAGATCTGCAATGTGCAGTATTCAAGACAGACAACCATTCTGATAACAAAGGGTTAACCAGACCTGAGTCAGCTTACTCTTGGTGGCAGTCACTTCAGCTTACCTTATGAAGTAACGAGCAATATTATGACCAAGAATGATTAACATTTGTTTAAATTTAGCCTCCACCCTGTTTTGATATTTTTAAGTTGATGCGTATGTGTCCAAGTTTCTGCTGGGCTGCCTAATGAGGCAGCAGTGTGTGTTTGCAGGGAAAAAGCTGAACTAGCAATTTGTCAAATTAAAACAAAGTGCGTTTCTCTAATTTGCTTGAGGGAGAGATGCGGAACGCTGGAGAGAATGGCTGTAAAAGAAAACAACATCTCCTGCTATTCACAGGACCATCGTCAATTATTTCGATTGAGGGTCTGAGTATTTTCACTTTCTACCATCTTCCCAGCCTAACCCCATTCCCATAGCAGCACGGCCAGACAGAGGGTGCTGTGGATTGACTTTGTATCACCTCTGTCAACGAAGCTTGCTCTGAGAGTGCGCAGAAGCCTCCAGGACCTGTTAGACTGTGCTTCCCGCCCCATTTCAGTGTGATTTTCTTTCTCCTCTCTGTGCTTTACTCCTCTCCTGAAAGTGCTGGCATGCGTTGGAAACTTTTCAACAAACATTGGAACTTCCGGTAACTTGTTGAAGCGACCATTCACTTTGTTGGGGACCAGACAGGTCACTATTCAACCTCTGGGGAAGCATCGCACCTGAGTTGACGCTTATCTTTGCTTGATGTTAATGTATTTTTTTTAAACAGTGAGTTGTTATGATCTAGAATGCACTGCCTCAAAGGGCAGTGGAAGCAGATGCAACAGTCACTTCCTTAAGGGAATTGGATGTATGTTTGGAAAGGAAAAAAATAGCAGAGCTATGGGGAGTGCAACTAATTGGATAGCTCTCAAAGAGACAGCACCAGTCATGAAGGGCCTAATGGCCTCCTTTATATGCTGTAAGATTCTAAGATCCTGCTGTACATTTCCAGCGAAAGCCATTGGATGGTAAATGTGAGCGGGATTCTTGGCTGATTCCTGGGATACAGGGAATATTGTAACCTCCAGCTAACATCACCTAAGGATTTGATTTAAGATTTCCCCGAGTAATCTGAGAATAGATGGTTTTAGTTTGACGAAAAACCGATCAAAGGAATTCCACTCTTCCGTCAGAAGTTTGTATTAAGTAGGAACCGGAGGCTTGATAGATTAACGTTGTACTAACTCAGCGTTTGTAGATTCTGGGTTGTCTTTGAAGTTCCCATCTCAACCTGGTCATGGGAGAAAGGGGAGGTCAGGAGGATATCAATAGGGCAAAAGGTATCCTTGTGAGTTTCCTCTGGATGCCCCAGTTTCCTCCCACAGTCCAAAGACATGCAGCTTAAATGGATTGACCATGCTAAATTATCCCTTAGTGTCACAAGATGTGTTGGTTAGGGGGATTCGTGGGGTAAATACACGGGGTGACAATGATAGCACCTGGGTATAATGATCTATTGAAGAGTTGGTGAAGATTCGATGGGTTGAATGGGCTCCTTCTGTAGGGATTCTATGAGTGAAAGTTAAACACAAACCCAATAGGAGGATTGAGAAGTGGGTGTGCATTCCAACCCTGAGATTCTTGCCGTCCTTCCTAGTAATCAACTGGGGAGGGGACAGCGTGGGACAGAACACGGAACAGCACAGCACATGACGTTGCGCTGGACCTCGGGAAGAGATCCCTTCCACTGCAACCGTGACCAAACTTCCGTAAGCGCAAAGGTGATTGGGGCAGTAGTCGGCCCTGGAGATAGTTAAATAAATGCAAATCTTTCTCAACGGTCCATTGACGCGTAGAATGATAAATGGCACTGGGGCGGGAGCTGAGGGAGGGGAGAAAATAACCAGAAGACGGGGGGGACTTGAAGGGTTAAGTTGAGGAGAAGTTTGGAAGTCGAACATTTGCGTCTCCGGAAAATCCCTTTCTATTATTTTCAAGGTTTTGGAACTAATTTTGTTTACTGTCTCGCACCTTGTCTGATTACTGCTTTGTTGTTTTTGCTTCTGATCCGCACCCGCCCCCCACCCCCCCCTCCTTTTCTCCCTCTCACCTACTAGTATCAGCTTGCAGACTGCCATGGAAATTCCTGTTTTGCTTCAATCAGTCAATGGGAATGAACTGCCCTCCAGCACTGTGTTCGCCTTCGTTTGAAACAAACAGCCTTCGTGATGAGGTGGAGCCCCGCCCAGAACACACAGGCGTTCAGACTCGCCTGAGACTCCTTCAGCCCCGATCAGTGTTCGGAAAATAACGATGACAGGGATGAAGCAGATCGAGAAATTCCTGAAGAAACAGACCTCGACCCTGACCAGAAGCCGGGTGGACAAGGACGGCTTTTTCCCGGCAACGCTGAAGCGGCGGCCCAGCACGTCCAAGATCCTCCCGTTTCTGAAGGATACGGTGTCCGGGAGCGACAGCCCCAGCCCCAAGGATGAGTTCAGCCCAGACATCGCCTGCCTGGAAAGCAAATGGACGGACACGGAGGATGACCTGACCAGCCCTTCCCTGTCATCGGGGGAAATCAGCCCCAACGGGTCCACGCTCAGCAGCAAGTTGTGGCACCTCTCGGACAGCCCGGAGAACATCGTGGAGCACGTGCTGGAGGGACTGGTGGAGTCTACAAAGAACAGCGCGGATGCAGGTAAGTGTAAAAATGTTGCCCACATCTGGGACCAGAATGAAACAACACCTAAGCCACTTAACCATGAACTGGCAAATGACTAAACTCTGTGGTGGAGGTACCAGCTCATGACCCGCACTGATTGAGCAGAGTTAGAAAAGCCAATTTGGTCGCGTTTTGAGTGGATCGGATTTTAAAATCTGGACTCAAGATTAATTTCCACAAATCCAGCGCCAATTTCCCTGGCTCTGTTCCAGATGTTGTGAAAGCACGATTAAAGCTTACTCAAGATAAGAGCAAAATAGGATTGGTGCTTCACACTCCCAACTGGATTTCCAAAATGTCATGCAAGCTCTGAACCCAAATGACATTGAAAGATCTCCTGTGATTGGACAGTGGCTGGGCCTACAGTCCTGTGTAAACAGTACGTGGCTCTCCATTAAACCTGAGTGCTGAACCTGAGACTTCTTGTGACAAGATGTTAACTTTTTTAACTTTTTCCAAAAGGATTGAGCAATTTTAGATTAAATGGGTCTGTTTCTATCCAAATCATGAGCAGGAAGGTGTAATCATGGAATAGCATCATAGAATCCCTGCAAGGCAGAAGAAGGCCATTTGGCCCATCGAGTTTGCCCAGACTCTTACCCAGGCTTACCACATAATACCACATATTTACCCCACTAATCCCCCTGACCTAAATATCTTGGGACACTAAGGGGCAATTTAGCATGGTCAATCAACCTAATCCACACCCAAGGCCAAATTGAATCTGGGTCTCTGATGCTGTGAGGCAGCAGTGCTAACCACTCTGCCACTGTGCCACCCACAAATGTTCCTGTAAATTCTGTAGTGTTGTCTTCATTGTCTAGTCACTAAAATTTCCTTGCATTAGGACATGTGCTGGTCACTCTAAAGAAGTAATTGCTATTTTTTGTTTCCCCAGCGAGAGGGAATTGAGTCGTTGGTTTTTGTGTTTTGATATGTTTCTACTAGTGACTAGGTGAATAGTTATCCATTTATCCCAGCATTCACTTGGACTGGCAGCCATATTGGATTTGATTTCTTAGTAATGGAGGTAATTTTTATCTGGGTTTGCATCTGGGTTTGGATGCGGGCAGTGAGGAGTTAAAAACAACAAAATACATTGGTATGTTGGCACTGACCCACTAGCGTTTAGTTGGATTGTGCATGGTAGCAATCCTCTCGAGGGTAGAGGTTGCCCATTAACACACCCCCACTATTAATATGCTTGCGTTTCCCATTGACCAGAAACTGGGCCAATGTATAAATAATGTGGCAGCAGGAGTAGATCGCATGCTGTAGTAAGTCATTATTTCCGTAGAAACATAGAATATAGAAGCGGCAATGGGCTCTTCAAACCTGCTCCATCGTTCGTTCTGATTATGACTGATCATTCAAGTTAATAGCCTGCTTCTCAGCATCTCTCCATCAAGCCCCCTTCAGAATCTTTTGTGTTTCAGTGAGATTGCCCCTCATTCTACAAACTCCAGAGAGTGCAGGCCCATCCTATCCAATCTCATTGACTCCTCAAAGCCTGATTACAACTACAAAGGTGCAAGTCAGACACGTATTATAGAATACCTGCCACTCGTCTGGATGAATGCAGCTCCAGCAAAGCTTGATGCCGTCCAGAACAAAGCAGCCCACTTGTCTGGCACCTTATCCATCACCTTCAACATTCAACAACAAATACAGAAAATGCTGGAAAATCTCAGCAGGTCTGACAGCATCTGTGGTGAGAGAGAATAGAGCCAACGTTTCGAGTCTCGCTGACCTTTCGTCAGAGCTGGAGTTCTGAAGAAGGGTCATCCAGGCTCGAAACGTTGGCTCTATTCTCTCGCACCACAGATGCTGTCAGACCTGCTGAGATTTTCCAGCATTTTCTGTTTTTGTTTCAGATTCCAGCACCCACAGTATTTTGCTTTTACCTTAAATGTTCACTTCCTCCACAATCAACGCATACTGTTCACAAGATATACTACAGTAACTTCATTGCAGTGTTAATGTAAGCCTACTAGTGACATTTAATAAATAAACTTTACATTTTAAAACTTTAATTAAAAGCAGTTATCAAAAGTGACCACCAATTTCAACCTCTGGATCCTTTCAGGGATTTTTTTTATTATTATGAGGGCGTCATTCACTGGGCCAGCATTTATTGCCCATCCTAATTGCCCTTGGATTGAATGGCTTGCGAGGCCATTTCAGAGGGCAATTGAGAATCAACAACATTGCTGCGGACCTGGAGTCACGTGTAGGCCAGGTAAAAGCGGCACATTTCCTTCCTTAGGGGGCATTAGTGAACCTGATCGGTTTTCCCGACAATCAACAATGGTTTCATGTCGTCAGTAGATTCTTAATTCCAGATATTTGTTATTGAAATGAAATTCCACCATCTGCCGTGGCGCGATTCGAACCCAGGTCTCCAGAACATTAGCTGAGTTTCTGGATTAAGAGTCTAGCGATAATATCCATGACGATGGCTTAAAAGCATATAAGGCACTTGACTGATGAGTTGTTTACCAGTGTTGGCAATTCTGTAAAGTTGCCTGTGGCTATGCCAATCAGAATGAGCAGGTGCCTGCTTTTGAGTTTGGCTGGCTTCCCACAAGTGTAGCGTGTAATTGACGGCATTCACATGTCAATCCTCTCAGCCCCAGACCAGTGTTTGTCACCTGCAAGGGTGCTACTCATTTTCGCACTGCCTTTTCTGCACTTCGTCGTGTGGCAGGTCAGTGGAAGTCCATTTCCAGTTCTCTCCCTCTCCCTCCTGTTTTTGTCCTCTCTTCTGCAATGTGAAAAAAGCAGAACTAACGGATGACTCATAACATCTGTTCACAGAACGGAAATAGTGCGTTTGTTGAGGGTTCTTTGGGGAAATGAGGATGAGGATAAGTGGAGGCATAGGTGAGGCTATGAGGAAGTGAGTAGAAAGAGAAGGATGGACATGCGTGCAAAGGAAGTGAATGTGAAGGTTGATGTGATAGAATGGGCTTGAGAAGGCAGAGTGATGGGGTGGAGTGGCACATACCACAGGGTGTAGCTTCTTACCTATCCTAGCCGGTTAGGTCATTAAAGAGCTTTTTGTCCCAAATCCAGATGTCATTACACTCTTGCTGCTGACCCCATGGACCATCTCCATCCATGCCTGCTATGTTGGCAGCATTAGGTTCCTGCCTCCTGCTGGCCGTGCGATAATATCTTCCTCTTGCTCTTCATAATCCCAAGCAATATGTCAATCATAGAATCCCCACAATGCAGAAGGAGGCCATTTGACCCATCGTATCTGCACCGACAGCAATCCCACCTTGGCCCTATCCCCAAAACCCCACTAATCCCTCTAACCCATTTATCCTGCGACACCAAGGGGCAATTTAACATGGCCAGTGCACCTCACCTGCACTACTTTAGAGTGTGGAAGGAAACTGGAGCACCAGAGGAAACTCACGCAGACACGGGGAGAACGTGCAAACTCCACACAGACAGCGACCCAAGCCGGGAATTGAACCCAGGTCCCTGGAGCTGTGAGGCAGCAGTGCTAATTGGTGTGCCACCGTGCCGCCCCCCCCCGAAGATCCCAGGGGTGATCATTAATTCTGCAATGATGTTTCTGTGCCAAACTCCTCCAAATTCCATCTTTGGATTGGGCCCTTTAAATCCAGGAGTTGAGATCGAGTCATGTGGGCCCTCAACTGGGCTGCAATTAATGGAAAACATGAATGCAAAATGATAATTAATGGGGTGGCCGCATGAAATTGCTGAACAGAAACATTGAACTTGCACCCGACTTTCCCACATGATCAGACCCTCCCCTTTCTCTCTGTGTCTCTGGCTTAATATCAGAGGGAACTATTTAGTTAAGGATGCACACAAAAATCTCTGGTGGTCTTTCAGTTGTGTGCATGTTGTGTGGTCTTGTTAACAGTTGCGCATTTAGATGAATGGGTGACTAGTGGCAGAATCCCAACTCTTTAAGTCATAAGGTTTTGGCTTCAAGCCCCATTCCAAGACTTGCACACATAATCTTTGCTGACACTTCAATGCTGCGCTGAGCACGATGCACATCATCAACAAATGACTGCACCTCAAAGGATAATTCACTGGATGTGAAGCGCTCAGGGGCTTCCTGAGCACTGGGGCAACTCAATCAGTAGATGCAAACTCGTTCTTCCCTTGCAGCCAGAAAAATAGAAATTGGATTTAAGTGCGGTAATTTTAACAGATCTCAATGTGAAGAATGTGTTTATCTGGAGTGTTGTTCCTAGTCTTTATTCAGATATGAATCACATTGTTTACCTTCTGCCAAGTAAAAGAATACGCCAGGAGAGGGAAGCTTGGAAAAATCATACTCATAGAGTCATAGAATCCTGCAGTGCAGAAAGAGGCCATTCGACCCATTGAATCTATACCGACCACAATTCCACCCAGGGTCAATCACCACAACGCCATGCATTTAGCTGAGCTAACCCCCACCAATATTCAGGGGCAATTTAACATGGCCAATCCAGCTAACCAGCACAACTTTGGAATATTCACACGCCAAATAGCCCATTAATCAAAAAACTCTTTAAGAAAAGATATTGAAAGCGCGGTTTTCCATCTATCAAAGATTGTTGTGTGCACTGGGATAGTGGGATCTTCCTGTGCCTGTCGTAGCTCAGTTGGTTGCTCTCTCACACACACTCTCCTGTGAGTCAGAGAGCTTCGGGTTCCAGTCACTCCAGGACATGAGCATAAAAGTCAAGATTGCCACACCTGAGTAATAACAGTAATGCTGCACTGTTAGAGGTGCCGTTTTCCAGATAAGATGTGAAGCCGAAGCCTCATCAACTCTCTCGGATAGATGTTGGGTGGCACAGCACGTCTGCCGCACAGCGCCACGGATCTGTGTTCAATTCTGTGTGGAGTTTGCACATTCTCCCTATGTCTGCATGGGTTTCCTCTGGGTGCTCTGGTTTCCTCCCATATTCCAAAGAGTGCAGGTGAGGTGGATTGGCTATGATAAATTGTCCCTTAGTGTCCCAGGATATGTAGGTTAGGGGGATTAGCGGGCAAATATCTGTGGTTACGGGGATAGGGCCTGGGTAAGATGCTCTGTTGGAAAATTGGTGTAGACTCAATGGGCCAAGTGACCTCCTTCTGCACTGCAGGGTTTCTATGTAAAAAGGTCCCATGACACTATTTTGAAACAGAGGAGTTATCCCCATTGTCTTGGCACTTCATTTATTCCACCATCAGTCTCCCATAAAAACCAGGTTATCTCGTCATTCTCACGTGGCTGTTTGTGGGAATTTGCTGTGTGTAAATCGGTTGCTGCATTTCTTACATTACAACAGTGACTACGTTTCAAAGTGTGTCACTGGTTTTGTGATGTCCTCTATTTTGTTCTTCTATTTATTAATGGGATATGGGTATCGCTGGTTAGGCCAGAATCTATTGCCCTTGAGAAGGCAATGCTGAGCTGCCTTCTTGAACTCTGTGGTCCATATGTTGTAGGTACACCCACAGTGCTGTTAGGGAGGGAGTTCCAGGATTTTGAGCCAGCGGCAGTGAAGGTACAGCGATTATATTTCCCTTTCAGGATCACAAGTTATGAAAGGTGCTATATGAATGCAGATGTTTAATTACCATATTGTTCTCAGAATAAACATAGGAGGATATTGATGACTGTATGGACCTGACACTCACTGGTGTAAGAAAATACATAATATAAAGTGCCAGTGTTATCAGTAATTCTAGAGAGAGAATTCTCTGCTATCATCTAGCCAGCGATGCCCATATCCCACGAACGAATGTCAAAAAAATGTACACGAGATCACAAAGCCAATGACACACTTGGAAATGTAGTGACTATTGCACTGCAGAAAATGTCGGAGCCAATTTACACACAGCAAACTCCCCCAAACAGCAACGTTATAATGTCCAGATCATAGAGTGCAGAAGACACCCTTTGACCCATCGGGTCTGCACTGACACGTGAGAAATATCTGACCTCCCACCTAATCCCATTTACCAGCACTTGGCCCACAGCCCTGAATGTTGTGACGTGCCAAGTGCTCATCCAGATACTTTTTAAAGGATGTGAGGCAACCCGCCTCTACCACCCTCCCAGGCAGCGCATTCCAGACTCACCACCCTTGGGGTAAAAAACTTTTTCTTCACATCACCCCCAAACCTCCCGACCCACACCTCGTGACTGACCCTTCAACTAATGGGGAACAGCTGCTCCTTATCCACTCTATCCATGCCCCTCTTAATCTTGTATACCTCAATCGTGGGCGGCATGGTGGCGCAGTGCTTAGTACTGCTGCCTCACAGCACCAGGGACCTGGGTTCGATTCCCAGCTTGGGTCACAGTCTATGCAGAGTCTGCACGTTCTCCCTATGTCTGCATGGGTTTTCTCCGGTTTCCTCCCACAGTCCAAAGATGTGCAGGTTAGGTGTGTTGGCCATGCTAAATTCTCCCTCAGTGTATCTGAACAGACGCTGGAATGTGGTGACTGGGGGATTTTTACTGTAACTTCATTGCAGTGTGAATGTAAGCCTACTTGTGACTAATAAATAAACTTTACTCTAGATTGCCCCTCAGTCTTCTCTGCTCCAATGAAAACAATCCAACCTCTCTTCATAACTTAAACGTTCCATCTCAGGCAGCATCCTGGTGAAACTCCTTTGCACCCCCTCCAGTGCAGTCACAGCCTTCCTATAATGTGGTGACCAGACAGTATTCCAGGCTTGACAACCTGTTTTCTTTGTGTGATGTTCATGGAGAAATGAGTAAACAGCCAGGGCCCTGGGGATAACAGCCCCACTCTGCTTCATAACAGTATCACATGATCTTTTCACATCCATCTGAGAGGGTAGGCAAGACCTCAAACTCGCATCTTACCTGGAAAGCGGTACCTCTGACAGTGCAACGCTCCTCCAGTACTGCACTGCAATGTCAGTCTTGGTTATGGACTGGGCCGACAATATGAGCACTACTTTCAGGGAGTCGGTGCACTCTTGATGGACCAAATGGCCTCCTTCTGCACTGTAGGGATTCTATACTATTAAATTCAATTTGGTTGAGACATCTATTCAATAACAGCAGCTTGTGAGCTTTATCTTCAGATTGTACCATCTTCTACAGTTTAATTATGTACTGAAGCATACTATTGACTTAACAATTACTCACACATGGGAGTTCCACTATACAGTGTGTTACAAATGCAAACTAATGTACTACACAAGGTTAACATCTATCGAAAGAACCCTTTGTTGAGAGGCATTTTCTTTTTTGAAAACACACTGCCACATGAAAGTATTAGTAAAGTTAATTGCTGTGTTCTATACCCTATGTAGGCATACCTTCAATGTGTGATGTCAGAGGTTAGCACTGCTGACTCGCGGTGCCAGGAACCTGGGTTCAATCTCAGCCTTGGGTGATTGTGTGGCATTTGCACATTCTCCCCATGTTTGCTTGGGTTTCCTCCTACAGTCCAAAAATGTGCACGTTGGATGAATTGGCCATGCTAAATTGCCCCTTTGTGTTCCAAGATACGCAGGTTAGATGGATTCACCATGCAGAGCTAGGCCAAAAAGTGGCAGATGGAGTTTAACCCTGATAAGTGTGAGGTGATTCATTTTGGTAGGACAAACTTGAATGCGGATTACAGGGTCAAAGGCAGGGTTCTGAGGAACAGAGATCTTGGGGTTCATATCCACAGATCTCTGAAGGTTGCCACTCAAGTGGATAGATCCATGAGGAAGGCTTATAGTGTGTTAGCATTTATTAACAGGGGGTTTGAGTTTGAGAGCCATGGGGTTATGATGCAACTATACCGGATGTTGGTGAGACCACATTTGGAATATTGTGTGCAGTTCTGGTCACCTCACTATAAGAAGAATGTGGAAGCATTGGAGAGAGTGCAGAGGAGATTTACCAGGATGTTGCCTGGTTTGGAGGGTAGGTCTTATGAGGAAAGCTTGAGGGAGCTGGGGCTTTTCTCTTTAAAGCGGAGGAGAATGAGAGGTGACTTAACAGTGGTTTATTAGATGATGAGGGGAATAGATAGAGTGGATGTGCAGAGACTATTCCCTCGAGTGGATGTGGCTGTTACTAGGGGGCGTAACTATAAGATTCAGGGTGGGAGATATAGGAGGGATGTCTGAGATAGATTCTTCACTCAGAGAGTGGTTGGGGTGTGGAATACACTGCCTGCTGTGATAGTGGAGTTAGACACTTTAAGAACTTTCAAGCGGTTATTGGACAGGCACATGGAACACACCAGAATGATAGGGAGTGGGATAGCTTGATCTTGGGTTTGGACATAGCTCGGCACAACATTGAGGGCCGAAGGGCCTGTACTGTGCTGTACTGTTCTATGTTCTAATTGCCTTAGTGCCGAAAGGTGTACAGGTTGGGTGGATTTGCCATGTTAAATTGCCCCTTAGTGTCCCAAGATGTATAGGTTAGGTGGATTGACCATGCTAAATTGCCACTTAGTGTCCAAAGATATGTGGGTTGGGTGGATTGGCCATGCTAAATTGGCCATGTGCTGACAGATCAAGGTATGCGCAGTGGCCACTCAGTGCTATGCTGCTGGTTTCTCCAGCAGGAACAGATTCACACTGGCACGTTCTGAGGTGCACGGAGATTCATTTTTAAACTCCCGCTGGAAAAAAAAGCATGATTTACTCCGGTTTTGACACAAATTCGACACTTAGAATTTTTTGGTAGAATCTTCCCCCCATGTCTTTCAGCGAATCGAGCCCACTCTGCCATTCACTTAGGTCACAGCTGATCTCTCAAAGTTCCTGATGTGATAGTGGGCGGGATTTTACTGCCTCACTCAAGTGAGACTGGAGAATCCCGCCTGAGGTTAGTGGATGTTTTCATTGTCCACCCCTTACTCACTCTGATTCCGTGACAGATGGGGCAGTAGAATTCCAGGGAAAAGGTTTGTTTATTATTGTGACAATAGGCTTACATTAACACTGCAACTAAGTTACTGTGAAAATCCCCTAGTCGCCATACGCTGGTGCCTGTTTGGGTACAGTGAGGGAGAATTCAGCATGGCAGATGCATCTGATCAGCCCTGTTAGGCCACAGACTTTGGGTTAACTATTCTCTTTTAGGGTTCAGCACTCTCCAATTAAAGGTGGACACATGCACATTTTGCTCTTGCTTTGTAGCCCACATCATGTGAATAACACCTGCTCGAAGGTATTGTCAGTGCAGCAAAAGAGCTGGCGTAAATCCAATGCACGACAGAGCAAAAAAGGACACGCTTAGCTATTTCAGTGTGCGCGTTAACCTGGACACAGCAGCAAGTCCATTGCTGGAGTTGGGGAAGGATTAAGCAGGCACTGAGGATCACTGTGGTCCTGTATTGTGCCAAGCAGCCTGGCTGATATAAAGTGCCAAGTGACTGCTTTAGCCTGTTTCTTCCATCAGGTAGTGCATTGACTTGAGTAAATAATCGTCGCTCAGTAGCGCTGTCTGTGTGAAAACTACCAATTTTGAAGGTAAATTCTTGTTTAAAAGCAAGATGATGGGTTGAATTTTACCAGCTCTTCAGGGATGGGCGAGAATCATAGAATCCCTATAGTGCAGAAGACCCATCGAGCCCCCACTGACAACAGTCCCACCCAGGTCCTACCCCCATAACCCCATGTATTTACCCCCTGACACTAAGGGCGCTCGCTCCAATCCCGCCCGAGGTCAATGGACCTTTGCGTAGACCAACCCCCCGCCCTCCACTCGCTACGATCCCCTTGGCGGGTGGGATGGGAAAGTTCCCCCCTTCAGGATCAATTTGGCAAGGCCAACCAACCTAATCCGCACATCTTTGGTCTGGGTGGCACAATGGCTGGCAAAATGTGCAAGTCAGTGGGTGATATAACCCAGGTGTTCCCACCACCATGCCAGTGGTGGGGAAGATGGCCAATGGCTTGACTGAAGTCATTTGAGCTACTTAATGGCCTCCACCTGTCTCCACTGGTATTTTATCACTGCTTGGGAAGACCTATGGAGATCAGCAGGTAAACCCAGGCTGCTCCCGGCACACTCGAAGAGGGACAAAGAACACTGCAGCACAGGACCAGGCTCCATGGCCCACCATGCCTGTGCTGAGACATGACGTCTTTCTAATATTCCCTTTGCTGTCAACAGGGTTTATGGCCCCTCACCCCATCACGGGGGGTGGGGGGGGGGGGTTCACTGTTGGTGGGACCAGAAGGTTCCAGCCTATGTGTCCTTTTTGTAGTGTATCTATTGTTTTTTTTCTGGTAGGTTTCTCATTGTTCAAGTAAATAATTTCAAATTTAAATGTTGGGTGGGATTTTCGCATCCTCCTCACGCCATGCTTTGAGACAATAAGAACATAAGAAATAGGAGCAGGAGTAGGCCATCTAGCTCTTCGAGCCTGCCCCGCCATTCAATAAGATCATGGCTGATCTGTCGCTGCTCAGTTCCACTTTCCCGCCCTCTCTCCATAACCCTTAATCCCCTCTCTTATCAAAAACCCATCAATCAATCAAACAATGGAGGTGTCCTGCCACTGGCTGGCGGCAAGATCTTTCGCTCCCACCGTGGCAAAGTGGTTTCATGTTGTTCGTACCCTCTGCCACTGGGGAACCCCCAGCAGGTAAGGGTCAGAACCAGAGGATCTCGCCTGCGGGGCCACATTGGAAATCCCATGTGTTGTTGTTAATTTAACACAGAGAATTTCCTGTCATTGGACTGGGCATTGTCCCTCTTAATGTCGGAGTTTGGCAATGCCTTCTTTGGAATGGGCTTGACCAAGTTAGAAGAAAGCAGATGGTACAATTAGAATGGTGTTCTGCCAAGTTAGCGTGGGGTTCAGGGAGACATTCTGCATCAGTTTTGTTTCTTGGCCGTATCATCAATAGTTCCGAAAAAGGATAAAGAAAGACATCCTTTTGCACAATGCCTTTCGTGACCTCAGGATGTTCCAAAGTGCTTTGCAGTCAACGAACCACTTTTGAAGTGTAATAATGTCGGAAACACGGAGCCAATTTACCTAACCTCACTTAGAAGACTGGATAAATGTGTTAATAAAAGGACTGATCATATGTGGTTTGTCAAAGGAATGGGTTTAATGGACTTTCTTAAAATGGAAGGCTTTCCTGTGGCAATAAAACAAAACTAATTTCCAGGGAAAAAATAAGCTTTTCTGTGCACTTAGTGGGTGTTTTTAATGATCTTGGCAATAAATCATTTGAAAGTGAAGAAATATGTTGCTTTTGACCCATTTCTCTCTATCCATTATCAAGAGAAAATGTGCAAGTATTTTTTTTTCAGCAGTAGGTAATAAGCACTTTCATGCATTCCATCAAACCCTCTTCATGTCCAATTCGGTTTTCTACTTGTTAAATCAAATGTGTGTTTCATTGCCAAGATTTGTTCTTGCTTCATCCTCTGGGAGACTGTTCTGTTACATGGATAATAATGAGGAGTGTCTATTTATTTTAATTGTGCAGCCCCAGACTCTCCATTGTCACCATCGTAAATGTTAAGACGATAGCTGTTCATTAACTTATTAAAGTCTAGCCAGAATAAATCCTTTAAGTCCGATAACTAGTCCTAGTCTCCTATTATGGTGTTAATAATGGGGGTAAAAAGCTGACACAGCTTGATGTGGCTGTGAAGCAGTTAGGCAAGGGGGCCTCTGATCAGCATGGGTAACCCAATCTGAGCTGAGCCTGAGGTACTGAACGATGGCCTGAAACTTGTGATTCGTCTGCCCACAGCTAAGGGGAGGCAATGGCCTAGTGGTAATATCGTAGAAATTCAGCTAATGTTCTGAGGACCCGGGTTCGAATCCCGCCACGGCAAGCGGTGGAATTTGATTTCAATAATAAAACAATCTGGAATTAAGAATCTACTGATGACCATGAAACCATTGTCGATTTCGGGAAAAACCCATCTGCTTCACTAATATCTTTTAATGAAGGAAATCTGCCGTCCTTACCTGGTCCGTGCCTCCAGAGCCACAGCAATGTGGTTGACACTCAACTGCCCTTGGGCAACTCGCGATGGACAATGAATGCTGGCCAGCCAGCGATGCCCATGTCCCACGAATGAATAAAAAGAAAGCTTCCTTGAGTTGGGCATGCAAATTGTTGCATAACCTCCTCCAATTCACTCTTTTGCTCACCTCAGAACTGCACCCACCCTCTTGCCTTGCTCCTGCTGTCAAAAAAGCCTTTCAGAGACACAAGTTGAAGCCAATCCCAATCTTATCAGCATATCCTGCTCGTTGCCAGCATTTGTTGCCCATCCCTAATTGCCCATGAACAGGGTGGCTTGCTGGACCATTTCAGAGGGTGGTTAAGAGTCAACCACATTGCGAAGGGTCTGTAGTCACATGTTGACCAGACGAGATACAGATTTTGAGTCGATCCTGTTATGCCTGATCTTCCCTTTAGAATCCACACTGGTGGCGTGATCTTACGACATTGTCCCACCCGACTTTATGCGTGGCAAGGTGGTAAGATTGGGCAGGAGGTGAAAATCGAGAAATGCACAGAGTTTCCCGCCTCCCCCGTGTGTACTGGCCCTGGCTCGAAGCTGATTTAAGTATTAATGACATGTTTAGCATGATCTCGGGACCCTCCCTTAACCACCTCGCCGGGTGAGGATCTTCCGACAAGAATCATGGAAGGATTCCACCAGCAGAGACCAGACATGATGGGCTCACTGGGAGGATTGAAACTCATTGGATGGTTGGGACAGTGCCCATGGGGCAGGGTCAGCCTGGCAGTGCCCACTGGCATCGGTTTTGCATTAAGCGCCATAAAACTGCAATTCCAAACTTGCCAAAACCTCTCCTGTTTTCTCGCTTGATCAGCACTGAGAACCTTTTCCTTTTATAGTTCGTTTATTCGTCACAAGTAAGGCTAACATTAACACTGCAGTGAAGTTAGCGTGAAATTCCCCTTGTCACCACACTCCGGGGCCTGTTCGGATCAATGCACCTAACCTGCACGTCTTTTAGAATGTGGGAAGGAAGCACACAAAGGAAACCCATGTAGACACGAGGAGATTGTGCAAACTCCACACGGACAGTGCCCAAACCGGGAATTGAACCTGGGTTCCTGGCACCGTGAGGCAGCAGTGCTAACCACTGAGCTACCGTGCTGCCCCATGACAGAGTATCGCACCCTGTGATTCTTTTAATCAGACACAGATTCTTCCTCCCCCTCGCCCCTCAATGTTTCGGTACCCCTTTGCCTCATTCATCCTTTGCAGGGTCCTGTTTCAGTGTCTCTCGCTGCTCCCTGCATTCCTTTGCTTCTTCCCTATGTAGCCGTACAGCTGAATTGTATCTCTTTATCTGTTTTTTCTGAGCATGTGCAAACATTTTAAATGCTGCTGTTTGCCCTGTGCTATGTTTGAACAGGTTGTTGATCTCTGAGTAAATGTTCGACCTTTCAATTCCACCATTGTCAGGATTTTGGGGGTTTTCGTCCCAATATTTTTCTGGGGCTGAGTGCATAATAGATTGTGCATTTATTTACCTGCTCATTGTCTCGGTAATTTGGCTGTGGTCACGGTCTCATCACTTTCCAACCGTATCGCGTTACCCCTTTTGATCTTTCTTGACTTTGGAAAGGTAAAGAATAAACACTGTATTAGGCTGATAAACTGCCAGATTGATTAAACAGCAAATGGAATAGTGGCAACAGTATGTTGCAGATTTGCAGTATATCCCATTACGTTGGAGGCTGTTTTAACATTCCACTATATATTTATACAACCTCCCTTCCTGCTCCCATAGACGCCACCTACAAAGTAGTTTCTAATTATAGACTTATTTTGTTGCGATTTTTGTGACATATTCCTCCTTTATTAGCCTGCAACAAAATCCACTAGAAAGTTTGAAATTTTATTAGTGTCACACGTAGGCTTATATTAACACTGCAATGAAGTTACCCTGAAAATCCCCCTAGTCGCCTCACTCCAGCGCCTGCTCAGGTACCACTGAAGGTGAATTTAGCAATGGCCAGTGCATCTAATCTTTCAGACTGTGGGAGGAAACCGGAGCATCCGGAGGAAACCCATGCAGACATGGGGAGAGTGTGCAGATTCCACACAGACAGTGACCCAAAGCCGGGAATCGAACCCGGTTCCCTGGCGCTGTGAGGCCGCAGTGCTAACCACTGTGCCACCGTGTCGCCTCACTTAATTTCCAAGGGGTGGCCTTCTTATTCTTGGAACCAAGAAGCACTTGTCTTTCCCTACGATGAACTTCAATTGACATCATACTGATGATGAAGTGGAAATTTAATCCATTCCTCAGAGAACAGGTCACAACAAGTATGTATATATGAGGACGTGTATAAAAATCATATAATAGTCACATCATTTACGAATAGTTCATTGAGAGCTGGTGAGTAATGGTTTATGCCAGTAAACGTAGCCTTATTATACAGATGAGGTTCAGTCATAGTAAATTAGATGTAAATATCACCAGACCCGTGTGTAAGACACCATATTTACTCTGATACACTTACACACACGCGGAGCAGTTGGTGCTTGAAGGGTAGGTGGGTTGTTTGGGGGTTTTTGCATTCCCTCCAATGCCTCGACTTCACCTCTTCATGTTCACAATGAAGGGGGAAATTTTCTGCCCACCACGGGGATCCTAGCAGGTTTGGGGAGGGGACAGTGGGAGTATGGGGGGAAGAACCATTGCAAAAGTCCATTGATTTTGGTACAGGAATAATGGGCAGAGCAGCCTTTCACTGTGCTGTGTCATTCTATGATTCAAAAGCTTGAGTTGAAAGGATAATGGGATTAAATTTTGCCCTTTTCTAATAGCTGTAATAATCTTACACCTGGTCCCCAGTAACATCTGGTGCCAAATTAGGGTGATTTTGGTGCATTCTGTCATTGTCAGAGTCATAGGGGTTTACAGCATGGAAACAGGCCCTTTGGCCCAAGCTGTCCATACTATCTTTTTTTTAAACCGTTAAGTTAGTCCCAATTGCCAACATTTGGCCCATATCCCTCTATACCCATCATACCATGTAACTGTCTAAAGGCTCTTTAAAAGACAAAATCGTACCTGCCCCTACTACTACCTTTGGCAATTTGTTCCAGACACTTACCTCTGTGTTATAAAAATTGCCCCTCTGGAACCTTTTGTATCTCTCCTCTCTCACCTTAAACCTATGCCCTCTAGTTTTAGATTCCCCTGCCTGTGGGAACAGATATTGACTATCTAGCTGACCCTATGCCCCTCATTATTTTATAGACCGCTATAAGATTGCCCCTCAGCCTCCTATGCTCCAGAGAAAAAAGTCCCAGTCTATCCAGCCTTTCCTTATAATTGAAGCCATCAAGTCCTGGTAGCATCTGAGTAAATTTTTTCTGCACTCTTTCCAGTTTAATAATATCCTTTCTATAATAGGGTGACCAGAACTGTGCACAGTATTCCATTGTGTTTGGCACCTTCCCAAATGAGTGTTCCCCATTTTGGTTAGCCAAAAGCCAGAGTCTCCCGTGAATAAGCTGGTATGTTTGACCTCTTCAGGGATGCTTTGTGGACTTGTATAAGATGCCCTTTCATTGCTCTCTTGGGATTCTCCTGTCTGGATCCTGGCCAAGCTCTCGGACAATAAAGATGCTCAACCCAAGGCGAAAAGAAGTTTGGAGAAATGAAAGAGGAAATTGCACGTTTGAGTGAAAGGGAGGTGACAGCAAGGCAGGTTTCTCCATTGGCCTCAACATTTCTGTGTTCCGCAGGGATCCAGTAATCCTTATTGAAATTAACAAGCACATGAACACTGGAAAGGAATGCACTACAAACAAATAGTTATTAACGTCAGTGCCTTGATTAGTAGGACAAGGTACTGGGAGAAAGCCAGCGTAGTCAAGGAATCATAGAATCCCTACAGTGCAGAAGGAGGTCATTCGGCCCATCGAGTCTGCACCAACAATCCCACCCAGGCCTTATCCCTATAACCCCATCTACTTACACTGCTAATCCCTCTAACCCACGCATCCTGGCGTAGAAAGGGCAATTTAGCCTGGCCAATGCATGTAACCCACACATGTTTGGACTGTGGGAGGAAACCAGAGCTCCCAGAGGCAACCCCATATGCAGATATGGGAAGAATGTGCAGATTCCACGCAGACAGTGACCCAAGCTAGGAATCAAACCCAGGTCCATGGAGCTGTGAGGCAGCAGTGCTAACCACTGTGCTACCCTAAGTCAACCGTATCCTTAACAAATCGTTAACTCCAGTAAAAGAAGGGAGGGAGCAGGGGAAATGAGAAAAGTTCCCTAACTTGGAAGGAAGTAGACACTAATAAAATTCCAAAGTTTAAAAAAACTTGTTTAAAACAGTCACACTCGTTGTTGCATCATCCGGAACCTTCAGTTGTGTTCTTGCCGTTCTCATTTCCTCTGCCCACCCACCCATCATTATTCCACACTATTTTAATGAGCTTGCTAACCAGGTTGAATCAGAAATGCCACAGGAGCTGACAGATCAAGGTAACCACTCGATGTAGTTTGACGCTGCACCTACGTCAATCCCGTCCAGGGGAGGATCATTTTGTCCTCATCTTCCCATGCACAATAACCCGTGTTGCCAAGTGCTGGACGATATAGGTGGCGTCCAAGGACGATATAGGTGGTAACATGAACAGGAGTTCTGTATCTGCCATGATGGATGGGCCTGCAGCAAAAATAGGCAGTTGCAGTTCACGTTGTGCCCCTTCACCAGCTGGACTAACCGTCCAGTAGAACCCGCCATCTGCCCATGCCTCAATAAGAGCAAGATGACAAAACACTCACTCTTCAGGTTTGCCTGTTACCAGCCTCTGCCTAAGGACATTGGACTTAAATGACTGAGATGTCTCCCTGTGGGAAGAGGGTGTGAGCAACCTAATTGGAGAACAGGAACACCACGTTGTTGGATTTCTCATCACCTTGGTTTGGACATTTTCTTTTTGCAAAATTATACTTTATCCGTAAAGGTTTTAGTGTGTTAGTTGAGGGGATGTGGGGTGGGGGAGTGGGGGGGGGTGGGGGGCGGGGTATCTCCTCTGCTGTCCTTCTTGCGACTGGGATCGCATAAACCCACCAGAGAATGCAGACAGGGCCTCACTTTAATGCCTCATCTAAAATGTGATATCGCCGACAAAATTTCCTTAGCCCTGGAGTGGTGAACGTACAACATCTGTTAGAAGAAAAAAATTTCAGCCATGATTGTATGGCAGAGCAGACTCGATGGGCTGAGTGGCCTCATTCTGTTCCTATGTCTTATGGGTACAAAAATTTCAAAATGGCCATCACACTAAATGCAATGGTATTTAGGTTTTCTACATACATCAAGCTGCCCTCCAAGGTGCTTCTGAGTCTGAGGTCATGAACCAACCAACTCAAGAACAGCTTCTTCCCTGCTCCTGTCAGACTTTTGAATGGATCTAACTTGCGTTAAATTGATCTTTCTCTACGCCCTAAGTGTGACTGTAACACTACATTCTGCACTCTCTTGCTTCCTTCCCTATGAACAGTATGCTTTGTATTGCATGCAAAAAGCAATACTTTTCACTGTATGTTAATATATGTAATAAATCAAATCGAAATACAGTCAAAGAAACATTACAGACATTGCACCATTTGAAATAACCATTTTGAAAAGGTATTTAAGTTGTCTACATAGATCAGGTTGTGCTCTGAGGTGCTTCAATTGTGATACATGTAGTATTCACCATACACATTCAATCCAACCAGGGAGGAGGGGTGGTACGCTATACAGTTCCACTCCCCTTGTGGAAGTTAAATTGTTAAAATTAAAGTCCACAAATCTTTGTCAAGCAATGGAAAATGCTTATCAGCATACAGGCCTTCTGTGGAATCAGTGCTTGTGTATTTAGCACAAGTGGCTAATCTTCAGCTGCATAAATCCTGTAAACATTGCGTTTTTCGGCCTTCACCAGAGGATGAGAAAAATCAGAGTTTTTCATAATGAATGCAAAGGCAGGATGCTATGCAAATGAAGGATTAGCAGGAGACAGTTTTCACTGCACAAGAAAGGGTGAAAAACTAGGGTACGATTGGTGAATAAGTGTGCAAGTAAAGGATTAGAAAAATTACTTGTTTCTCATCTGCTGTAATTAACTATAATTGCCAGATTGTTTGTACGTAACTTCAGAAACACTCTGCAGAGGGCTGCAAGTCTGTTTCTCCTTGTGCACAAGTAATTAAAGTTTGTAAGATTGAATACTCGTAGTGTCTAGCACTGTTTGTACCTAAGTCGACTGTACCTAATAGTGTCTAATGTTGCTGGTACTCTAGATCTCCCACACCCTCAGTTCACTATGGCTGGAAGGTCTAAGACAGCGACTTTGCCCTATTGCACCTCTTTGATCTTGAGCAAGATTTCCGTGCCTAATTTTCAACAGAAAAAACATGCACTAGGGCATCACAACAAGGTCATAATGACCACATAATCTGAGTTTTAGTATGTTGGCTGAGAGTTAAAGATAAAGTTTATTTATTAGTCACAAGTAAGGCTTACACTAACACTTCAATGAAGTTACTGTGAAATTCCCCTAGTCACCACACTTCAGCGCTTGTTCGCCCCTAACCAGTTCGTCTTTCGGATGGCGGGAGGAAACCGGAGCACCCAGAGGAAACCCATGCAGATATGGGGAGAACATGCAGGTTCCACACAGACAGTGACCCAAGCCGGGAATCGAACCCGGGTCTCTGGCACTGTGAGGCAACAGTGCTAACCACTTGGCCTGGGGGTGGGGGTATCTCTTCTGCTCTTCTTCGCAATAATGGGCTTTTTTAAACCCACCAGGGAATGCAGACAGAGCCTTGCTTTAATGTCCCATCCAAAAGATGCTCGGCAGGATTTTATGACATCACTTGGACAAGGTGGTAAAATTCCGCCTGAGGCCAATGGACATCTCAATCCAAGACACTCGCCAGCTCCAATTCCGTGGCGAGCAAGGTGGTAGCATTCCGGCCACCATCTCTGACAACACTCTCTCAATTCTGGAGTTCTTTTGCTCAGGTTCCTGGAGTGGGACTTGAACATACGCCCTTTTGAGACAGACCTGCTATGAGTTGAGTTATTGTTGACACTGTAAAGTTTATTAGTCACAAATATGGGTCACGTTAACACCAATGAAGTTGGTGAAACTCCCCTAGTCACCACCCTTCAGCGCCTGTTCAGGTCAAAGCACCCAACCAGCACATCATTCAGAATGTGGGAGGAAACCGGTGCATCCAGAGGAAGACAGCGACCCAAACCGGGAATCGAACCCAGTCCCTGGCGCTGTGAGGCTGCAATGCTAACCACTGTGCCACCATGCCACCCGTTACAGGATAGTGCCCAAAACTGTACTAGAATATTTCTAAATGTCTCATGGTTGCCGGTGTTTGTCCAAAAATATTTACTTAAAATCTTATTCCGTGGGAGTGATGTGGCGTTGTGATAATGTCACTGGACTAGTAATCCGAGAGGCCCAGATTAATGCTCTGGGTATGTGAGTCCAAATATTGGTGGATTTGAACTAAATTAATTTTAAAAATCTGGAATTGAAAGCTCGTCTCAGTAATGGTAATCACAAAAGAATCATCAATTGTTGTAAAAGGCTACCTCGTTCACTAATATACATTAGGAAAGGAAATCCTGCTTGTGTGGAGTTTACACATTCTCCCTATGTCCTCCGGGTGCTTTGGTTTCCTCCTACAGTCCAAAGATGTGTGGGTTAGGTGCATTGGCCATGTTAAATTGCCCCTTAATGTTTTGAGATGCGTAGCTTAGAGAGATTAGCGGGGTAATTATGTGCTGTTTCTTTTATAAGGCTTGGGTGGGATTGTTGTTGGTGCAGACTCGATGGGCTGAACGGTCCCCTTCTCATTGTAGGGATTCTCTCGTTACCTGGTCTGGCCTACATCTGACTCCAGATCAGTGGATGACTCTTAGCTGCCCTCTGAAATGGTCTAGTAAAGCACTCAGTTCAAGGACAATTAGGTGATGGGGAACAAATATTGGCGTTTCCAGTGATGCCCAAATCCCATCACTGTGCCTCTGTATTCACTCCTGTGAACAGGGAACCCAATATGCGGAGGCCATTGAATAGGTGTGTTTATATTCCTGGTAAATGATTTTCACTTCGTGTATTCATGGAATCTTATCTTGCAATTAAGTGATTGCCTGGTCAGAGAAAAACAATGCTGTTTTGATACTGGCTTGAATTCTGTGTGTAAAATGAAGACAGATGTTTCCTGTGATACACCTCAGTGAAAGAAGTAGGTTGCAACCACAACATTTTTATTGTGTGACGCTACTAATTTTTTTTTTACCTGTCACAATCCCCGACGCAAAATGTTTAGTGGTGCTGTACAAGACTTGCGCAGTTTACAGTTAGCTTATGTGTATTCCAAACTAAAGTTGCACTGCAGGAACTCACCAAGGTTCCTTAGAGTCATTGATTTATGGAGTCATCCAGTGCAGAAAAGGTCCTTCAGCTCACTGAATCAACACTAACAATATCTACCACTAAAGACACACTAACCCCATTTTCCTGCTCTTAGGATGCACCTGGGGCACGCAGTGGCACAGTGGTTAGTACTACTGCCTCTCAGTGCCAGGGACCCAGATTCGATTCCCAGCTTGGTCTACTGTCTGTGCGGAATCTGCACATTCTTCCCGTGTCTGCGTGGCCTTCCTCCGGGCGCTCCGGTTTCCTCCCACGGTATGAAAGATGTGCTGATGAGGCGCATTGGCCGTGCTACACTCTCCATCAGTGTACCCAAACAACTGCCGGAGTTTGGCGATTAGGGGATTTTCACAGTAACTTTATTGCAGTGTGAATGTAAGCCTACTTGTGACACCAATAAATAAGCTTTTAAACATCTGGAACTCTGTTCCTAACAGCACTGTGGGTGGACCGTCACCTCAGTGACTGCAGCATATCAAGAAGGCAGCTCAACCAGCACCTTGTCAAGGGCAATTAGGGATGGGCAATAAACGCTGGTCTAGCCAGCGACACCCACATCCCATAAATGAATTTTAAAAAGATGTGGCATCTGGTGGGGTGTTTGTATCCAGTGGTTTTAAGGCAGATGTGGGGACAATTGAACTATAGCATGCTGAATAGTCTTGCCTTTATGTAGCGCCTTATATAGTAAGAGGATGTTCTACAGCGAATGACGTATTTTTGAAATTTTGTAATATAGGAAACAGTGCCTGTGCTTCGAAAGTATTTAATTGGCTGTAAAATGCTCCGGAGTGCTCTGAGGTTGTGAAAGTCACTTTAGAAACACAAGTCTTCCTGGAAGAGGCGCCACTTAGATAAATAGAAATTTGTATAGGGAAAAGACTGGAACTGGACTTTTTCCAAGAATTGCTGGGAATCGTAGCAGGCGGGTGGGGGAGGGGGCGGACCACGCAAAGGTCTGTTAACCTCAGGTGGGATTTTCAGGTTTTCACAGCATTTCATTGAATCCCTGCAATGCAGAAAGAGACCATTCGGCCCATCAAGCCTGCACCGACAACAATCCCACCCTATCCTCGTAACCCCAAACGTTTATCCTGCTAATCCCCTAAAACCAGGATCAATTTAGCATGGCCAATCAACCTAACCTGCACAACTTTGTGGAGTGTGGAAGGAAACCGGAGCACCCGGAGGAAACCCACGCAGACACGGGGAGAATGTGCAACCTCCACACAGACAGTGACTCGAGGCCAGATTTAAATCCGGGCCCCTGGCGCTGTGAGACAGCAGTGCTAACCACTGTGCCGCCTGTGGGATTGTTGTCAGTGCAGGGTCGATGGGCTGAATGGCCTCCCTCTGCACAGTCGGGATTCTATGATTCTATTGGTCAGAAGGCTGTTGTTTTTAATGCATATTATGCTGTTGAATTGGATGTTGAAATTAAATCAGCCAGAAATAGCCAGATGGGACTTTGGTTTAAATCTTGTCTGAATGACAGCTTCTCCGATAATGCAGCATTCCCTCAGCATTACACTGAAGTGTCAGGTTAGACTGGCTGCCCTACATTGGCATGGAGTTTAATCCTATGGCCATCTGAATCAGAAGCAATAATATTTCCTATCACTGAGCCAATTGAATTAGGTTACTGTAATAAGTCTTGGGAGGCAGATGTCCCTCCACCAAAATTTCTTTATTTATAAATTATCCACAACTGCAGGGAGAGTTTTTCTATACGTGCAAGCAAAATTTAAATTTGGCAATTTTGCCTCTGTGTAGAATGATGAATTCCTGTACGAGCACTGTGGTATCAGCCAGGGGGCAGACAGTGAGTGTGGGGAGGGGGAGAAACCTTAGGTTCCCCCAGTAGGAGAGGTAACAAGAAATGAATGACCCCCCTGATCTATACTTGCCTTTGTAAAGAGCCACTGTGGGATTTACTCCTCCGAACGCAGCTTGCTGATCACAATTACATTTTGATATTCGCTCGCAGTTACACAGTGCAAACTTCCACAGCAAAACTGAAGAAACGCGTGACAGCCAAGTGAGGGATTTGAGAGAAGAACCTCATCTTCCGATTAGACACTTGGCAAACCTTTTGGACTTGACACCGAGCCCAACAACTTTCTGTAATTTTAATTCCCACCTCTCCCCACTCCCCATGTGTCAGTCTGTATCTTGTTCTCGTAGAGTCATAGAGGTTTACAGCATTGGAAACAGGCCCTTTGGTCCAACTTGTCCATGCCGCCCTTTTTTTTGAAACCCCTAAGATAATCCCAATTGCCCGCATTTGGCCCATATCCCTCCATACCCAATTTACCCATGTATCTGTCTAAATGCTTTTTAAAAGACAAAATTTTACTTGCTTCTACTACAACGCTGGCAGCTTGTTCCAGCTTGTTGTCATGTTTTGCTTTTGGACACCGCTGGTCTTTATTGTGCTACTAATAACTGCTTTAGCCTTTAAAACTATCATTACAATTCAGTTTGTCTTGTTTTCCATGACATCTTTGTTGTTTAACCTCTATGGACCTCCAACCTATCCCTGACATCCCATTTTGCTCCACCTGCTACTGCCCTCCCCCCACCCCCCCCAACACCACCCCTCACATACACCACACACACACACACACACACATACATCTTCTTCATAGAATAAAACATAAGAGATATTTCAGGTACATGGATGGGAAAGGTTTACAGGGATGTGGGCCAAGTGCAGGCAAATTAAGCAGAAATTTATAGAGTTGGGGTGGAAACTTAAGGCCAAGTTAGACAGAGTGGTTATCTCAGGACTCTTGCCTGTGCCACGGGATAGTTTAGAGCGGAACAGAGAGAGGGAAAGTTTGAACTCGTGGCTGAGGGGATGGTGCAGGAGGGAGGGGTTCAGGTTCTTGAGCAATTGGGGCTCATTCTGGGGAAGGTGGGACCTCTACAAGAGTGATGGTCTACACCTGAATCAGAGGGGAACCAATATCTTGGGGGGAAAATTTGCAAAGGCTATGCTGGGGGGTTTAAACTGATTCAGAGGAGGGGGTGGGATCCTGAGTAGCGGTGGTGTAAGTGAGGGGGGCATAGATGGGGACTGCAATGCACGGCATCGTGGGGGTGGAGCGGGGCAGGGTTTGAAATGCGTATACTTTAATGCGAGGAGTATTCACAATAAAGTGGATGAACTTGCAGCGTGGATCAGTACCTGGGACTTTGATGTTGTGGCCATTTCAGAGACATGGATAGAGCAGGGTCAGGAATGGCTGATGCAGTTCCGGGGTTCAAATGCTTCAGTCGGAGTAGAGATGGAGGTAGAAGTGGGGGAGGGGTAGCATTATTAGTCAAGGATTGTATCACAGTGTCAGAGAGGAAGTTTGATGAGGACTTGTCTGTTGAGGTAGTATGGGCTGAGATTAGAAATAGGAGAGGAGGGGTCACCCTGTTGGGAGTCTTTTATAGACCTCCTAAAAGTTCTAGAGAGGTTGAGAAAAGGATTGCGGAGACGATCCTGGATAGGAGTGAAAGTAATAGGGTAATTGTTATGGGGGCTTTAGCTTTACTAATATTGATTGGAATTGCTATAGCTCTAGCTCATTAGAGGGGTCGGTTTTTGTACAAAGCATGCAGGAAGGTTTTTTGACTCAGTATGTAGATAGGCCAACCAGAGGTGAGGCTATATTGGATTTGGTGCTGGGAAACGAGCCAGACCAGGTGCTAGACTTGGAAGTTGGTGTGCATTTTGGTGATAGTGACCACAATTCGGTTACGTTCACCTTAGTGATGGAAAGGGATAGGCATGAACCTCAGGTCAGTAGTTTTAGCTGGGGGAAGGGTAATTATGAGGCTATTAGGAGAGAATTAGGAAGCATAGGTTGGACTAGGAGACTACAGGGTCTGGGAACGTCCGAAATGTGGAGTTTTTTCAAGGAGCAGCTACTGCGAGTCCTTGATATGTATGTCCCTGTCAGGCAAGGAGGAAATGGTCAAGCTAGGGAACCGTGGTGCACTAAAAAAGTTGATTCGCTGGTTAAAAAGAAAATGGAGGCTTATGTCCGGATGAGACTTGAGGGCTCAGGTAGTGCACTAGAAAGCTTTAGATTGGCTAGGAGGGAGTTAAAGAGTGAGTTAAGAAGGGCTAAAAGAGGACATGAGAAGACTTTGGCTGATAGGATTAAGGAGAATCCTAAGGCATTCTATAGATATGTTAAGAACAGAAGGTTGGTTAGGGCAAGATTTGGGCCAGTTAGAGACAGCAGCGGGAAGTTATGTGTGGAACCGGAAGAGATTGGAGAGGCATTGAACCAATATTTCTCTTCGGTATTCACGCAGGGGGACATAAATGTAGCTGTGGAGAACACTGGGTTACAGGGTTGTAAACTGGACAGTATTGCAGTTGATAAGGAGGATGTGCTAGATATTCTTGAGGGTTTGAAAATAGATAAGTCCCCTGGGCCGGACGGGATTTACCCTAGGATTCTCTGGGAGGCAAGAGAGGCGATTGCAGAGCCTCTGGCTCTGATCTTCAGGTCGTCGTTGGTCACAGGTATAGTGCCAGAAGATTGGAGGATAGCGAATGTTGTCCCACTGTTTAAGAAGGGGAACAGAGACTTCCCCGGGAATTATAGACCGGTGAGTCTTACTTCTGTTGTGGGCAAGGTTTTAGAAAAAATTATTAGGGATAGGATTTATAGTTATTTAGAGATTAATGAATTGATTGGAGATAGTCAGCATGGTTTTATGGAGGGTAGGTCGTGCCTTACTAACCTGATTGAGTTCTTTGAGAAAGTGACCAAGGAGGTGGATGGGGGTAAGGCAGTTGACGTGGTTTATATGGACGTTAGTAAGGCGTTTGATAAGGTTCACCATGGAAGGCTTCTGCAGAAAATGCAGATGTATGGGATTGAGGGTGATTTGGGTAATTGGATCAGGAATTGGCTAGCAGATAGGAGACAGAGGGTGGTGGTTGATGGTAAGTATTCGTCATGGAGTTCAG
Organism: Carcharhinus amblyrhynchos; assembly: GCF_965287045.1. Lineage (NCBI taxonomy): Eukaryota > Metazoa > Chordata > Chondrichthyes > Carcharhiniformes > Carcharhinidae > Carcharhinus > Carcharhinus amblyrhynchos. The sequence continues at coordinate 31,660,560 of NC_137350.1, read as the reverse complement.
TTACAAGTGGTGTGCCTCAGGGATCTGTTTTGGGGCCACTGCTGTTTGTAATTTTTATAAATGATCTGGATGAGGGTATAGATGTGTGGATTAGTAAATTTGCTGATGACACCAAAGTCGGAGGTGTGGTAGATAGTGAGGAAGGGTGTCATAGTTTACAGGGAGACTTGGACAGGTTGCAGAGCTGGGCCGAGAGGTGGCGGATGGAGTTTAATGCGGAGAAGTGTGAGGTAATTCACTTTGGCAGAAATAACAGATGTGTAGAGTATAGGGCTAACGGTAGGACTCTGAATAGTGTGGATGAACAGAGGGATCTGGGTGTATGTGTACATAGATCCCTGAAAGTTGGGAATCAAGTAGATAGGGTTGTTAGGAAGGCATACGGTGTCTTGGCGTTTATTGGTAGGGGGATTGAATTTAGGAGCCGCAGCGTCATGTTGCAACTGTACAAAACTCTGGTGCGGCCGCACTTGGAGTATTGTGTGCAGTTCTGGTCCCCACATTATAGGAAGGATGTGGAGGCTTTGGAGAGGGTGCAGAGGAGGTTTACCAGGATGTTGCCTGGTATGGAGGGGAGGTCCTATGAGGAGAGACTGAGGGATTTGAGGTTGTTTTCGTTAGAAAGAAGGCGGCTAAGAGGGGACCTTATTGAAACATATAAGATGATTAGAGGTTTAGATAGGGTGGACAGTGATAGCCTCTTTCCTCGGATGGAGAAAGCTAGCACGAGGGGGCATAGCTTTAAATTAAGGGGTGGTAGTTATAGGACGGATGTCAGGGGTAGGTTCTTTACCCAGAGGGTGGTGAGGGATTGGAATGCCCTGCCTGCTGCAGTTGTAAATGCGCCTAGCTTGGGGGCGTTTAAGAGATCTGTGGATAGGTTTACGGATGGAAAGGGATTGGTTTAGGTTAGAGGGTCATTGCTTTTTAACTGGTCGGCGCAACATCGTGGGCCGAAGGGCCCGTTCTGCGCTGTAATGTTCTATGTTCTAAATGGGACTAGTTCAGTTTAGAAAACCTGGTTGGCATGGACAAGTTGGGCTGAAGGGCCTGTTTCCATGGTGTATTATCTGTATGACCCTAAGGCAGGATTTTCTGGCCACGCTTGCCCTAAAACTAGAAAATCCCGCCTGAGGTCAACAGACCTTAGGATTGACCACGTTGCTGCCCCTCTCCCCTCCTGCCCACTACGATTCACATGGCAAGACGTAAGGGAAAATCCCGGCCTTTGACTCTAAAACCCATCAGATTTCTACTCCTCTCCAGTTCTGATGCAAAAGCAATTTTAGAGTCGCGACATTAACTCTTTTTCTTTCCCCGCTGAAGCTGCCAGGCCTACCGCGTTTTTCCAGCACTTTCTGTTTTTGTTATGGGGAGGGGAAGCGGCGGTGGATGCCAGTGACATTAATCTGTGAAAAAAATAAGTGAAGCTTGGAAACTCTTGGGTGAAAACCACCCAAAGCGCTGATTCTTACACCCTTGTTGGACCTGCCAAGAATTTCTGCACCACTCCTGTTGGTACCTATATTCACAGCTCCTGTTTGGAGCTGTAGGCCAAGGCTCTCCCAGTTAGCAGAAGCTCCTGAGGGGTGAGGTGCCTCAATTGTATTCTGCCTCACCACGAGAGCTCAGCTCCTCAAGGCTTTCGGTTTTTTTGGCTACCGTTCAGTTCCTAGACATCATTGCCATCAGGACACCACAGAGTCATTAGCTGCAACGAGATCCGCACAGTTAGAGTTGTGTATGAAATGTTTATTTATACATGTTAGCAAGGTTTTTAATCTGATGATTTTTTTTTTCTTGTCTTCTTACAGAAATTTTACTGGATGATTTCCTTCTCACCCACTCGGTTTTCATGCCAACTAACAAGCTGCTGCAAGTTTTGCACAAACAATATCCTTCCTTTGGAAAACATTGCCTCACTCTTCATTATTAAATCAAACTGCGAATCTACGTCTGTGTGACAAGACCTGTAATATTCCTGTCACCACCTACTGGGTTAAATGTCATTCATCCACAAACAAATGTACTCCCAAATTAATGATCATCCTCATCTTTACATATATTTATTTTAATTAGGGACCTCCCGTAATCTCTGGCATCTGAACACAACTCTTCCATTTCCTTTTTCTTCTCTCTTTCATATCCTCTCTATTTCTTCTGAGAAAGCTAAACCTCCTTCATGCCCATTTTCTTTTACCTTCGAGGGAACGGATTTCAGGTCCCAACCCGTCGCATCCCTTCTCTCCCCAAATACGCAAACCCAAAAACCTCCGGAGTCGACATTAAGGTTTGCACATCAGGATCCCCGGCCTGTGTTAACTGGATGGGGGGACAGGCCCATGCTCAAATATTTGGGGTCTAACCATCTCGCTCAGGTGGCTATATGGGTCCAGTGTGACGCTTAATGATGACAATGGCTCAAATTCAAACCACCTACCCCCACCATACCGACTGTGTCTCCCTGCCAGGTTTCATGTGACTCCCCTCCCACCCCCACAAGTTCTTTACAATCAATTGTCTGTCTCTAATGGAGAGAGCTATCGATGGCCCTTTGTGGACTATATCTAATTACTTACTTACTAATGTGGCCAAACTAGGGATCTTCAACAAATATCTCCCCGTGACGGATATTTGAGGAGATATTTGGATGGCACAGTAGCACAGTGGTTACCTCTGCTGCTTCACAGCTCCAGGGACCTGGGTTCGATTCCTGGCTTGTGTCACTGTCTGTGTGGAGTTTGCACGTTCTCCTCGTGTCTGCGTGGGTTTCTTCCAGGTGCTCCAGTTTCCTCCCACAGTCCAAAGATGTGTGGGTTAGGTTGATTGGCCATGCTAAAAATTGCCCCTTAGTGTCCTGAGATGCATAGGTTAGAGGGATTAGCGGGTAAATATGTAGGGATATGGGAGTACGGCCTGGGTGGGATAGTGGTCACTGCAGACTCGATGGACCGAATGGCCTCTTTTTGCTCGGTATGATTTCTATGATTCTGGAAAATATTGGAGGCCACTGTGGCTCGGAATTCCCCCCATCCCAGATCTCCCCCCCCGCCCCCCCAGTGGGAATATTAATAGGGTCAGCCTGTCAATTCCATGCATGTGAGACCCAATGAGCCTTTTTGGCCAATGTCTATGAACATTTGTTTCCATGGTGACAGAAAATTCACCTGATGAAGGAGCTCTGAAAGCTCGTGATACCAAATAACCCTGTTGGACTTTAACCTGGTGTTGCAAAACTTCCTACTGTGCTCATCCCAGTCCAACGCTGGCATCGCCACATCATGACAGAAAACTGGCATGGCTGCCAATTTCCTGGCCATCAATCCCAGCATGCACTTCTCCATGTCACTGCCACGATCCATTTTCTCATCCAAGTGACTAATTTTCACAAATGAACCTTTATAGTGAGACTGTGACTCTCCTGTAAGATAGTTCTTCAAACTTATCTTTATAAGCTTTTGATCATCTGACTTAATACGTGGCTCATAATTATAATGCTCCTGTGAAGCACCTTGGGGTGTTTCATTAGATTAACGGCACCATATAATTATATGTTGTTGTTGTGAGACAAAGCATAAAAGTTAAGCCCTCATCTGAATGGGCTGCTTTGAAATCAATTTGGAGAGAAATTGTCTTTTTCCACTTCGCCAAGTGACTTGGAAAAATATACCGGCATTGGAAGCAATCCAGAGAAGGTTCCCTAGGTCGATTCCAGGCTTGGAGGGATTTTCTTATGAGGAGAGTTTGGGCCTGTGCTCATTGGAGTTTTGAAGAATGAATGGCAACCTCATTGAGACGCCTTTGATTCTCAGGGGATTTGACAGGGTGAACACTGAGGGATTGTTTCTTCTTATAGGAGAGTCTAGAACCAGAGGGCACAATCTCAAGAGAAAGGGATCATCCATTTAAGACAGAGATGAGGAGGAATTTCTCCTGTCAGAAGATAATTTATTTGTGGAATTCTTTACCGCAGAGGGCTGTAGAGGCTGGATTATTAAAAGTGTTCAAGGCTGAGATAGACAGATTTTTAACCAGTAAGGGAATTAAGGGTTATGGGGATAAGATGGGAAAGTGGAGTTGAGGATTAACATGTCAGATCTCATTGAATTGCAGAATAGACTCGATGGGCCGAATGGCTTACACGCGTTCCTACGTCTTATGGACTGGTGCTGAGTACAAGAATTGCACTTCGACCACACTCATTCCTGAAGTCAGTCGTTTCAGCTCTGTCCGCAATCGAACCAGAGCTCCCCCAGCCCTGCCTCGGCTGAGCTCCCGTTAAGGCAATGTGTTTGCCTATCAAATGTTGCTCCCACTAACCCAGGCAACGCTCAGTCATCCAGGACTTCCATTAATGGTGGGGATCTAGAGGAATGCAAGTCTAAAGCAGTCTTGTTATGTTGCCGTAAGCCTAATAATACTCTCTCATAATAACCCCAGCCGCCCTGTTCTTCCCTAAATCCCATCCTAATCCCACACTAACAATGTTGTTGTGGCTGCCGGGCTACACATTCCACAGATAGCAACGTGTTATTGCATGTTATGTTTCTATGCAGCGCTCAACAGTGAGAGTAAAGATTGAAACACAGTCCCTTAGAGACCAGATTCAGTCCCTGCATCAATCAGGCCTCCTCCATCTGGCAGTGCAATCGAATTTATATAACGCACTCTGAGCTTTCCTGATGCATGTCTAGTGGATGAATGCATGACTCGGTGGGGAATTGAGGGACTCAGAATAAATAGGGTCCCATTTCCCTTCCTAATGCACTGAATTTGCTGAACACAGCCGAGACAGCCATGGGAGCACTGGATCCAATGGAACCAAGGAAAGATATCAGCATGAGTTAACACTCCTAATCACCAACTTGTGATCTGTGTCGCACGTGTTTGCTTGTGTCTGTACGGTACTATGTTGGACGAGGATTAGCTTGGGTTTAGACCCCTCTCTAATGGGCAGGCAAATTAGAAGCTAGAGGGCTGTCCAGACCCATGGAACAGAATAATAACAAGCATGAGTGCCCTCAGGCACGGTGGCACAGTGGTTAGCACTGCTGCCCCACAGAGTCAGAGACCTGGGTTCAATTCCAACTTGCATGGCCTCCCCTAATCTGCATGGGTTCCCTCCCACAGGATGCTCCGGTTTCCTCCCACAGTCCAAAGATGTGCAGGTTAGGTTGATTGGCTAAATTACCCCTTAGCATCAGGGAGATTAGCAGAGTAAAGGCAAAATGCCACGGACTCTGGAATCTGAAACAAAAAGGCTGGAAAATTTCAGCAGGTCTGATAGCACCTGTGGGGAGAAAATAGAGTCAACGTTTTGAGTCTGGATGACCCTTCATCAGAATGGGGTAAATACATGGAGTTATGGGATAGGACCTGGGTGAGACTGTTCTTGGTGCAGGTTCGATGGGCTGAATGGCCTCTTTCTCCACTGTAGGGATTCTGAGAGGAGGAGAATTTGAGATTGAGCAAAGAGGACATCACCTTCTGATTGATGGAAACTAAATTGTAGACGGCGCTGACCAATGGGTGATGGAGCTCAGCAGGCTTGAGTGCTATAATGGCGGGTTTGATATCAACCCAATACCTGGTTCAGGTTATATTCTACCTGCACAAGTTATATACCACTTCCATGTAGAAGGACAAGCAGATACATGCACCACCTGCAAGTTCCCCTCCAAGCCACTCAGCATCCTGACTTGGAAATATATCGCCGTTCCTTTGCAGTCGCTGGGTCAAAATTCTGGAATTCCCTCCCTAATGTCATTGTGGGTCAAGTCAAGCAGGTGGACTGCAGTGATTCAAAAAGGCAGCTCACCACCACCGTCTGAAGGGCAACTAGGGATGGACAATATATGCAACGCTGCCCGTGTCCCACGAATGAATAAAAAAAGGAACCGTCAGTAAAATAATAAAAGATGCAACTGCATCAGAATTTCTCACCATATTTTCAACGGCAACATTTTGCATGTAGCTGATTTCACTTATTCCTAGTTGCACTTCTTCCTTTCAATGAGCTATAATGGGCGTGCCCGCTGAGATTTGAGACCGGTTTTCCTTAACAGTGTGTTACGTACTGCACGAGCGCTTCCGAAAGAGCTGAAAACTGGAGTGAAGCCTACCTTCAATCGAAGAAACAGACAGTCTTGAGGGTCACAGTCGAATGGGCAGAGAAGTGTAAGGATCTCCTGCTGGAAGACGAAGTTGCTGTAAAATTGTTGAAGGTAGGAGAATGGTTCTGATAAATGCTTATCTTTGTACCTCCTGACTGCCCCTATACTGTGAAAAATATATCCAATTAAAATGTAAAAATATACCCAGTTAAAATTTATAAACTGTAGGTGCAGGAAATCTGAAGTTAACAGTTTGACACACTGTTTAATACTTAGAAAGTGAATGCTTCATCTACTGTGCTGTATTCCATTCACTCATAGAGTTCTGGGACTACCCTAGTTTTCCAAATTGGCAAAGAATCATAGAATCCCTACAGTGCAGAAGGAGGTGATTTGGCCCATCGGGCCTGCACCGGCAACAAATCCACCCAAGTCCTATCCCCGCAACCCTATATATTTAGCCTCCTAATTCCTCCTGACAATAAGGGGCAATTTAGCATGGCCAATCCACCTCACCCGCATATCTTCAGACTGTGGGAGGAAACTGGAGCACCCGGAGGAAACCCACGCAGACACGGGGAGAATGTGCAAATTCCACACAGACAGTGACCCAAGCCAGGAATCGAACCTGGGTCCCTGGCGCTGTGAGGCAGCAGTGCCACCCCATCTGCTACATTCACTCACAGATTTCTGGGACCACCCTATTTTTCCAAATTGGCAATGATGTTAATTCTCACTGATATGGTGCTGTAAAACACAGAACTATAGATATGATAACGTTCTTCATGACATTTTGAGCTATATATATGTGTCAGCATGTTTTTGTTGGTAGCCTTTGAACCATAAGATTCTGAGATCAAGTCCCACTTCACGGCTTGAGCACAAAAAGCAAGGCTGATGTTCCAGTGTAATGCTGATGGAGTGCTGGACAGTCAGAGATGCTGTCTCTCAGGTGAAACATTAAACAGTGGTCCCATCTGCCTGCTCGGTTGGATGTAAACAATCACATTAAATTACCTGGAAGAGAAACAGGGGAGGCAATGGCCTAGTGGTACTATCACTAGACTATTAATCCAGAAACTCAGCTGATATTCTGGGGACCTGGTTTCAAAACCCACCACAGCATATGGTGGAATTTGAATTCAATAAAAAAAATCTGGAATTAAGAATCTACTGATGACCGTGAAACCAATGTTGATTGTCAGGAAAAATCCATCTGGTTCACTAATGTCCTTTAGGGAAGGAAATCTGCCGTCCTTACCTGGTCTGGCTTACATTTGACTCCAGGGCCACAGCAATGTGGTTGACTCTCAACTGCTCTCAGGCAACTAGGGATGGGCAATTCTGGGACTCAGCGGAAAACAGGTGCTACAATAACTGGAGAATGTAAATTGGAACTATTCTTCCAGATCTCAAGCAAAGTTAAAGAGACAGTTAAAAAGAAAATCTTGTGTTTGTATATCACCTTTCATGGCAACAAGATGTTCCAAAGTCCTTTACAGCCAATGAAATACTTTTGAAGCCTAGTCACTGTCATGATGTAGGAAAAACAGCAACAGTTTGCGTGTAGCAAGTTCCCACAAACAACAATGTGATAATGACTAGGTACCTATAATCTGTTTCTGCAGTGTTGATTGAGGGATAAATGTTGGCCAGGACACCAGAGGGAACTCGCCTGCTCTTCTTCAGATTAGTACCATGTGATCTTTTACATCCACTTGGAGGGCAGATGGGATCTTGGATTAACAAGTTCCAAACCTCCCCCCACCCCCGCTGTGAGTTTTCAGATGGGGGTGGTGTACGCGATTACATGGGTGGGATTCTCTCCAAGATCCCGCGCACACTGACTTGGAAGCAGTTTTGTGGGATGCGAAGGGGCTTGTGGGGGCAAGGCCACCCTTGCCCCATTGAAGACTCCTAAGTGGCCACTTAATGGCCACCTAAGGGTCTTTTCCCACCCAGGTTTAATTTAAAGGCTGGCGGGTGGGTAACAAATCAGGGGGGAGGGGGAATAGAAAAATTTACAAACCTACGTCTCAGGTGGGAAGGAGTGAAGCCTATCAGAAGCCTTTTTCTACCCCATAAGAAGCTACCAACCTGATTGGCCGACAGCTGTCCAAGGTGGGACTTGCCACCTGTTGCCAATAGAATTATAGAATCCCTACAGTGCAGAAGGAGGCCATTGGGCCCATTGAGCCTGCACCGACGACAATCTCATCCAGGCCCCATTCCTGTAACCCCATCTATTTACCCCACTAATCCCCTGGCACTCAGGGGCAATTTAGCACGGCCAGTCAACCTAACCAGCACACCTTTGCACTGTGGGAGGAAACCCAGGCAGATCTAGGGAGAAAGTGCGAACTCCACACAGACAGTGACCCAAGGCTGGAATCGAACCCTGGTCCCTGGCACTGTGAGGCAGCAGCGCAAACCACTGTGCCACCATGCCTTCCTGTTGAGCATAAAATGGCCGCTAGCCTTCTGGAGTCAGCGGGGATGTGTTCTTCCCAGACTCTGGGTGGCTGAGGGGCTGAACAATTTGGGCCAACATCGTTTATCATGCAGCTCTCCCTCAGTACCGCACACGAGCATTTTTATGCTCGGGTGGGACTTGAACTCCCAACCTTCTGATTCAGAGATAAGAATGTCACCAACTGAGCCATTGCTTGTGTACGTTACAATAACATGCTGAGATGAACCACATGCTAGTTGCTAAACTGTTTTTCCACACAGTGTTGCATTGTACAACCTCAGTGTCAACACGGTTTCTATTTTCTAAATTGCTTGGGTCCGTTTCAGAAACCCTGTGGCCAATTTATACTGCGCGGACCTGCCTTGAGTGGAGGCTGGCTTTTTAACAAGAGAACAGCTCGCACGCAGTCATTGAGAAATTAGCAACCTGGCTGCAGCCCTCACCTGTTCTACCAGCTAGCACACGCAAACACACTAACTGAGTGGCCCATCTGTCTGAATAAACAGTAGACACTTTGAGCTCAGGCTGCCAGAGCTCACGCTTCACTGATGCCAGGGAGAGGACAGAGAAAACACCATTTACAGCCAGATAATCAATGTGGCTCAGCCAACACTTCCCCGAACTGAATCCATAGAAATTCCTACGGTGCAGAAGGAGGCCATTCAGCCCATCGAGCCTGTACTGACAACAATCCCGCCCAGGCCCTATCGCCGTAACCCCAAGTATTTACCCTGCTAGTCCCCCTGACACTAAGGGGCAATTTAGCATGGCCAATTAACCAAACCAGCACATCTTTGGGACGGGGGAGGAAACTGGAGTACCTGGAGGAAACCCGTGCAGACATGGGGAGAATGTGCAAGTTCCCCACAGACAGTGACCCGAGGCTGCAATTGAACCTGGATTCCTGGCGCTGTGAGGCAGCAGTGCTAACCACTGTGCCACTGTGTCGCCCCAGTGTTTTCAATGCTTTCGATCCCACTGCTGACCCAATTGATTGGCGGTTCCCAAACGTCGCTGGATTCCGGAGAAGTGCCGGAGGATTGGAAAACAGCTAATGTTACGCCGTTGTTTCAGAAGGGTGGCAGGCAAAAGGCAGGGAATTATAGGCCGGTTAGTTTAACGTCTGTTGTAGGTAAAATGTTAGAATTCGTGATCAAGGAGAAAATTGCGAGGCATCTTGAGGAGAATTGTTTGATAGAGCAGACGCAGCACGGTTTCATTAAGGGGAAGTCGTGTCTGACGAATTTATTGGAGTTCTATGAGGATGTGTCTAGGGCGGTGGATAGAGGAGAGCCGGTGGATGTGGTGTTTCTTGATTTTCAGAAGGGTTTGACAAGGTGCCTCACAAGAGGTTATTACAGAAGGTCAGGGGACATGGAGTTGGGGGTAGGGTGTTAGCGTGGATAGGGGATTGGCTGTCAAATAGGAAGCAGAGAGTGGGGGTCAATGGGTGCTATTCGGATTGGCGGTTGGTGACTAGTGGAGTGCCCCAGGGGTCGGTGCTGGGGCCTCAGCTATTTACCATTTATATAGATGATCTGGAGGAGGGAACCGAGTGTAGGGTGTCGAAATTTGCTGATGACACCAAGATTGGTGGAACGGCAAATTGTACGGAGGGTGTGGAAAGTCTGCAGAAGGATCTAGATAGGCTGGGCGAATGAGCCAGGAACTGGCAAATGGAATTTAATGTTGGCAAGTGTGAAGTTGTCCACTTTGGTAGGAATAATGGTAGGAAGGACTATTACTTACATGGCGAAAAACTGCAGCATGCTATGGTGCAGAGGGACCTCGGGGTCCTTGTGCAAGAGTCGCAAAAACCCAGCCTGCAGGTGCAGCAGGTGGTCAGGAAGGCGAATGGGATGCTGGCCTTCATAGCGAGGGGGATTGAATATAAAAGTAGGGAGGTCTTGCTGCAGCTGTATGGGGCACTGGTGAGGCCGCAGCTGGAGTACTGTGTGCAGTTTTGGTTGCCGCACTTACGCAAGGATATTTTGGCCTTGGAGGGGGTGCAGAGGAGGTTTACTAGGCTGATACCGGAGTTGAGGGGGTTGAACTATGAGGAGAGGCTGAATAAACTAGGCTTGTACTCGTTAGTGTTGAGAAGAATGAGGGGAGATCTCATTGAGACATATAAGATGATGAATGGGATGGATAGGATAGAGTGGAGAGGCTCTTCCCGCTTAGAAAGGACAGTAGGACTAGGGGGCACAGCCTCAAGATAAAGGGGGGGCGGTTTAGAACGGAGTTGAGGAGGAACTTCTTCACTCAAAGGGTGGTGAATCTCTGGAATCCTCTGCCCGTTGAAGTGGTGGAGGCTGCCTCGCTAAGTATATTTAAGACGCGGGTTGATAGGTTTTTGATAGGCAAGGGGATTAAGGGTTATGGGGAGAGGGTGGGAATGTGGAACTGAGCCACGACAGATCAGCCATGATCTTATTGAATGGCGAGGCAGGCTCGAAGGGCTAGATGGCCTACTCCTGCTCCTATTTCTTATGTTCTTATGTTCTTTCCCTTTATGCGGATCACTAGGTAGTCATCAAAAGCTTTTGTGGACCACAGCATACATAAACATTTTTATTTACATAGCCTACGCCTGACAGGAGTCTAACTGATACATTAACAGGTACTAAAAACACAGCCATTTCTAATAGTTTATGATAACACTCATAAATACATTACGATCATCACGGTACATTTACCCGTACTGGGCCTACCTGTGGAAACAGACAATGCTTACCTAATGAGAAGGCTCATGTCTTATTTCAACGGACCACCTGCAGTATCTTTGCAGACCATCAGTGGCCCGTGGACTGCAGACTGGGAAACGCTGCAGGGGATCCTTTCAATATTCATCCTCCTGGAATACAGATTTTGAAATTCTGTACTGAATTTATTCTTCAGTGGCTCTAAGCAGTGTGTTTACTCTTGGATTTTTGCTACACAGGAGATGGCAGAGGCACGTTGGGCAGAATGGCCTCCTTTCGTGGTGCAAACATTTTAAATTTATGGTCTCTTACTTTGCTGCCCTGGGGAGGAGATGGCCTAGTGGTATTATCGCTGGACTATTCCTCTGAAAACTCAGCTAATGGTCTGGGGACCCGGGTTCGAATCCCAGTGTGGCAGACACTGGAATTTGAATTCAATAAAAAAAATCTGGAATTAAGAATCTACTGATGACCATAAAACCATTGTTGGAAAAACCCATATGGTTCACAAACGATTTTTAGGGAAGGAAATCTGCCATCCTTATCCGGCCTGGCCTACATGTGACTCCAGAGCTACAGACTCTCAACTGCCCTCGGCAACGAGGGATGGGCAATAAATGCTGGCCCAGCCAGCAGTGTCCATGTCTCACGAATGAATAAAAAAAACTCAAATTCTCAATTTGCCTTAGCTATTCCACTTGTACCCCAAGCTGCCAAAGGCACCATCATTAACTTATTACCGTCATTGCCTTAGGATGTAATGTGGAAAATTGTTCGTGACAGTACTTCAGTAGAATGGTTGCAAGTGTGTTGAGTCTTAACCTTATTCCCATTCAAGCAAATAACTACTGATTGCATATTTTGCTAAGGTTGTATTGCTGCACTCCAGCAATGTTGCTGACTTGGCAGTTTGAAAATAAACACATCTCACTGTATTAACCTACATCAAATAGGACCTGAATGCTATTGCCAGAAAGGACCTTCACCTCTACCCGAATCTGAAGGAGGAGCTGACGCGGCTGCAGCACATGGTGGAGACGGTGGAATACAGGTCAGGAGAGAGACTGTGTCAATACAAACTGTGCACAATGTAGGAGGACCGTATGGGTGAGAAATTCAAAGATATGTCGGGTGGACGGTGGGTAGAGTTGAAATTAAGGACAAGTGCGGACTCCAAATTTGACCCCTGATCGATGGTAAATTGGCCAATCTCAGTCCCGGTCCTGTTGTGGGGGAGGAAGGGGTTTGGTGGGGGTGGGGTGAGGGTTTGGACTGAAAACCTCAAAGCTCCCAGAGGAAAGGGGGTCCCCGGGGCAAAATTTCAATCAGGTAAAGTTTGTGAGTAAAGGTGGGTAAAATCTGGCTTGGTTGTGATGGCCTCCACAGCCAAACAGCCTGCAATATTTACCATCTCGGTTCATGCAGAAAGAGCTGATGAGTTGTCTGATATTTTTGCTGATAACAACTTTTTATTTCCAGATTTTAATCTTTTTAGAAAAACAAAACTGAATTAATAAACTGCCTGGGGTGAGAATCGAACTCATGTCACCTGGATTGTTACAACTACATTGCTGCTTTACCCTATAACCTTATCTGCGTGCTTGTGTTTTTGACTGCTTTTTAGTTCGTTAGAAAAATGTTGGAGAGGCTCTATAGTTCAGGCAAGAGCCAAGAATGTTCCATTTGATGGAACATAGAATAGTACAGCACAGGAACAGGCCCTCGGCCCACAATGTTGTGCCTAACGTGACACCAAATTTGACTCATCCTTTCTGCCTGCCCTTGGTCCATATCCCTCTGTTTGTATATTTATGTGCTTATCTGAAAGTCCCTTAAGCACCCCTATCATATCTGCCTGCACCATCACCCCTGGGCAGTGAGTTCCAGACACCTACCCCTCTCTATGTAAAAAACTTGTCCCGCACATCTCCTTTGAACTTTCCCCCTCTCACCTTAAGTGCGTGCCCCCTAGCATTAGACATTTCAACTCGGGGAAAGAGATTTTGACTATCAACTTTATCTGTGCCTTTCATAATTTTGTATACTTCTATTAGGTCCCCCCGCAGCCTGCGCTGCTCCAGAGAAAACAAGCCTAGTTTGTCCAGCCTCTCCTTATAGCTCATACCCACTAAGCCAGGCAGCATCCTGGTAAACCTCTTTTGCACCCTCTCCAGAGCTTCCACATCCTTCCTGTAATGTGGTGACCAGAATTGGACGCAATTCGCTAACTGCGGCCTAACCAAAATTTTATAAAGTGGTAACATGACATCCTGACTTTTGTACACAATGTCCCGACCATGTGCCGCCTTTACCACCTTATCTACTTGTGTGGCCACGTTCGGGGAGCTATGGGCTTGAACCCTAAGATCCTTCTGTACATCAGTGGTGTTTATGGTCCTGCCATTAACTGTATCCTTACTCTTAACATTGGATGGTGGAGGAATCTGTTCACTTTCGTTAGGAAGCTGATGCCCTGATGTGGAGAGAGATGGTCAGGGGGTTAGATAGAGGTGGTGCAGGCTGAAACTTCCTCCCAGAGTTAGTCACCTCGGTGTCACATTCCCAGAGACCCCTGTCCAATCTTGCAAAAGAAAGACAGATTAGCTCTCCAAAGGGTGAACTATGCTAGCGATGCAGCAAGCATTTTTATTGATATTCTTTCTGAGTAGGATGGATTAGATGCACAACCACAGGAGATCAATATCCCAGCTTGTTTAAGTGACGTTTTTATTAGACATTTTTGTGTCAATGAGGTTACTGGCTCAGCCTGCAGAGCTGAGACACTATCGCCCCTCATTGATGGCATTATCCTGAAATGTTCATTAAAATGGTAAACTTGTTAACACCCTCTTAGTTGTTATCAATACCCTGTGGATGTTCACCTAAATGTCTAATTGAGTTTGCCTGCGTGTGCTGTGACACTGACTCACTCACTCTGTGACACAGGCTCCAGCATTAACACCATTTATTTACCTCAAATGCAGGCCACCAGAGGAATGCAGCCACTTGAGAAAGAAACAGGTAAAAAAAAACTCCCTTCATGTTTTATATTCCTACTATGCTTGTAAACGATAAAGAACAAACTAACGGGTAGACTGGTTATAAAGAGGACTGAATGGGGCATTCAGTTAACCCAAGGTTTTATGCTGAAATTGAGGGAAGATCAATGGTTTGAAGACCTCCTCTGCCTATGTGAAACAGACTGCACAGTGGTTAGCACTGCTGCCACACAATGCCAGGGACCCAGGTTCAATTCCGGCCTAGGGTCACTATCTGTGTGGAGTTTGCACTTTCTCACCATGTCTGCATGGGTTTCGTCTGGGTGCTCCGGTTTCCTCCCACAGTCCAAAGATGTGCAGGTTGGGTGGATTGACCATTCTAAATTGCCCCTTAGTGTCCCAAGATGTGTAGATGAGACGAATTAGCCATGTTAAGTGTAGGGGTTATGGGAATAGGGTGGGGAAAAGGGCCTGGGTAAGATGCTCTGTCAGAGAGTGTCAGTGCAGACTTGATGGGCCGAATGGCCTTTTTCTACACTGTGGATTCCACAAATGACTGAAGTTTCAGACAATCTCAAGACTGTGAGAGCAGCACTGAGATGTCATAATAGCTCGGTGTGTTTCAATCTGAGCTGGGATGTGGAGTTGCCAGTGTTGGACACAGTAAGAAGTCTCACACCAGGTTAAAGTCCAACAGGTTTATTTGGTAGCACGAGCTTTCAGACGTTGCCCCAGGTGAGCTGAGCAGCTGTTGGTCTCAAGAATATCCCAACGCCATTGATGTCATGACAAGGGTGCAGTGAATTTGCCCCATCTTTTAGCATGTTCACGGACCAAAACTAATGCACAAGTTGGACTGAATTGGCATTCTCAATCAAACCCATGAAGGCAGCTAACCCAATAAAAACTCAGAAGTTGCTCTAGAATTGGATTAATGGAGACTAACTCTACTCTCCATCTGACCTGTGCTCCACCTGCAATGGAGGGTCCATTTCTCAGCACTGACCCACCCCACCCACCCCAACCCCCTTTAGACCAACATGATACAACTTAGTGAAGAAAAAAGTTTAAGTTTTTATTTATTAGTCATAAATAAGGCTTACATTAACACTGCAATGAAGTTACTGTGAAATTCCCCAAGTCGCCACACTCTGGTGCCTGTCTGGGTCAATGCCCCTAACCAGCACCAGTCTTTCAGAATGTGGGAGGAAACCGGAGCACCCGGAGAAAACCCTCGCAGACACGAGGAGAATGTGTAAACTCCACACAGACAGTGACCCAAGCCGGGAATCGAACCCAGGTCCCTGGCAATGTGAAGCAGCAGTGCTAACCACCGTGCTACAGTGCCGCCCACAAAAGATGAGTTAAACCTTTGATGTAATAGAGTGAAGACATGTTTACTGGGTTGGACCGAACTTGCTGCTCAATATAATTGGTAAAAACAAACCCAATCATGAGGCCAGTGAAGAGAGAAAAAGTTAGAAGGATAAAGGGATAATAAATTTAACTATTCATTGTTTTAATAAACTTCCATTTGACATCTTGCAGCAAATAAGAAATCATAATTGGGAGAACGACAATTTGTGTTGTATTTTTTTTTGCGCGTCTTGTTTAATCTGACATGTTCCCCATAGAATACAAGTTAGAAATATGGATACAAGGGGTGGGATTTTCCAGCTGCACTTGTCCAAGTTTGGAAAATCCTGCCCGAAATCGATGGACCTTTGCATGGTCTGCTCCCCCGCTTGCTCCGATTCCCAACATAGAATCATAGAAACCATACAGTGCAGAAAGAAGCCATTCGGCCCATTGATTCTGCACCGACCACAATCCTATCCAGGCCCTACCCCCATATCCCTACATATATACCCTCTAATCCCTCTAACCTACGCATCTCAAGACTCTAAGGGGCAATTTTTTTTTAGCATGGCCAATCAACCTAGCCTGCACATCTTTGGACTGTGGGAGGAATCCCACGCAGACACAAAGAGAATGTGCAAACTCTGCACAGACAGTGACCCAAACCGGGAATCAAACCCAGGTCCCTGGAGCTGTGAAGCAGCAGTACTACCAACTGTGCCAACGTGCTGCCCCAAAAACACTCTATTCCAGTTTATTAATTACCTGAATTTAAATTCCTCCATTGTTGGTGATGGGATTTGAACTTGTGACCCAAGAGGATTATTCCGGGTTACTAGCCCAAAGACATTCCCACTTTACCATTCAATATAATGTCATGGCAGGCAAGATGGGAAAATTCCAGTCAATGTCTAGTTTATTGATGGCATTATGGTTTCTCATGACATCATTGAGTGGACAGATATAGAATCAGAGAATCCCTACAATGCAGAAGGAGGCCTTTCGGCCCATCAAGTCTGCACTAACCACAATTCCACCGAGGCCCTATGCCCGTAATCCGACTTAGTTACCCTGCTAATCCCCCTGACACTAAGGGCCAGCTTAGCACGGCCAATCCACCCAACCCGCACACCTTTGGATATGAAGAATATTGATGCTATTAATAGTAAGAGATACAAGACAAAAGATCAGGAGAAACCTTTTCATACAGAAGGTCATGGGGCTGTGAAATATGTTGCTGGAATTGGTGATTGAAGCTAAGACTGTGTAAATATTTAGGAAAAGGTTGAAGTGGCGCTTGAAGGAAAGGAGAACAAAGGCAGATGTTCATCTGAGATCAAAACAGCTGCCAGAGTGGAGGATAACCATCAATACTAACAGTGTTTGGGTTAAACAGTCTGTTTCCGTGTTGTAAACTCTGTAATTCCGTGACAGCAGAGGAACCAAATTTGTCTTCGTGTATTTGGTTGGTCAGAAGAACCATCTGGCGCAGCTCATGGAAACTCACATTAATCAAGCTGGCTGCATGCCTTCAGGATGTCTAAACTGTCCTTCATGGCCTGTCAGTTATTCAGATGT
The DNA here is from genome assembly GCF_965287045.1 of Carcharhinus amblyrhynchos. Taxonomy (NCBI): domain Eukaryota; kingdom Metazoa; phylum Chordata; class Chondrichthyes; order Carcharhiniformes; family Carcharhinidae; genus Carcharhinus; species Carcharhinus amblyrhynchos. The sequence continues at coordinate 31,643,333 of NC_137350.1, read as the reverse complement.
ATAGAGTAACTAATCGTTTTGTAGACAGAAATTGTGCGCAGAGTTTGTGCACAGCAAGATTCCACTAAAAGGAACAACTAGTCAAGCTTGGGAGAGCTTGTTGAGGGGTAGATTAAGGAGCGTAGGCATAAGGTAAGAGGTAACAGATTTAGAAGAGTGGGAGAGAAAGAGTTTTATTTTACACAGGAAGATGTGAGGCTGTGGAATTCAGTTCTAGGTGTCATGGTTCAGGCAGCAACTATGGCAACGTTCAAGGTTAGATTGAAATGGTGGCTGAAAGAGAAGGGGATAAAGAGATGGCAGCATTACCCACTCAGGTGGTGGTTAAACACAGGTACAGACTCATTGGGGTGGGCAGTTTATTATTATATTGGAACTTTGATTTATTAATGTTCTCCAGTGCATCAGGAGCACTCCCCATTCTTGTCCAGATAAAGCTATGAGATATTTGACCATCAGAAACAAGTCGATGGTCTTCGTTTAAGGTCCTGACAAGTTGGACAATGTAACATTTCCTTCAATACTGCACTGAAGTGTTATATTGAATATAATTCCTACTGTGCAGAAGAATTTGGCCCATTGAGCCTGAACCAATAATAATTTGATCCAGTCCCTATCCCTGTAACTCTATGTATTTATCAGGCTAATCCCCCTGATACTAAGGGTCATGGCCAATCAACCTAACACGCTTATCTTTGGAGTGTGGGAGGAAGCCCACGCAGACACAGGGAGAATGTGCAAGCTCCATACAAACATTCACCCGAAGCCTGAATCAAACCTCGATCCCTGGCACTTTGAGGCAGCAGTGCTAACCACTGTGCCACCCTAGATTACGCACTAACTGTGTTTAAGCAGTACCTTTTAATGCCATAGCCACACCAATCTGCTTCACAGAGGAGAGGCGTAAGGTGAAGTGTATGAGTGGCAGCTAAAACACAGTCACCAGGTGGAATTTGGGGAAGACCGAAAAGAAATAGCAATTTGGCAGCCTTTAAGGTGACCTCTCCTGACAGTGGGGCCTCAATAGCTGAAGACTGATCCAACATTGGACGGGGACAGGGCCAGTACAAAAAGATCTAGATTTTGCCTTAAGATAAGCACAGTCCACACTGGGAAACGCAGCTCTAACAAACAGCACTGCAGTTTGCTCTATGTGTGATAATGAGAACCAACCATTGATGCAGAATGGTTAGGGAGCAACAGAGGAAGGAAGCTGCAAGATAGACAAGTCTGGTTAGAAGCTCCATTTCTGCAAGTCATTCTTAGGCTTTTCTTGATAAACTGCTGAATAATACTCAAATGGACTGCAATTGATATTTAGGACACAGCTAAATGTTTACGCTCTAATACTCTCTGTCTTTGTCTCTGAACAGGTTAAACCTTTGTTCCGTCACTTTAGTCGTACCGATATCTGCCTGCAGCAGAGGGAGCCACTACGCGGCACAGATGAAAGTAAGTTTCAATCGTTCCCCGTTGTTACTGTGTGAGGGGCTCTTGTCAGTTGGACCAGGTGAACTCAAATGAACCAAACCCATAGATGAAAGCAGAATTACTGTGGATGCTGGAACCTGAGACAAAGACAGAAAATGTTGGAAAATCTCAGCAGGTCTGACAGCAGCTGTGGAGAGAGAATTGAACCAACGTTTCAAGATTGGATGACCCTTGGTCCACTTGCATGTGTACATTGGAGCAAATTGCCTCAGCGCTAGGGGCCTGGGTTCGAATCCAGATTTGGGTGATTATGTGGAGCTTCCTATGTTCTCCTTGTGTCCACGTGAGTTTCCTGCAGGTGCTCTGGTTTCCTCCCACAGTCCAAAGATGTGGATTGGCCATGCTAATTGCCCCTTAATGTGCAAAGATGTATTGGTTAGGTGGATTGGCAATTTTAAATTGTCCCTTGATGAAAGCAAATTACTACCGATGCTGGAATCTGAAACCAAAAGAGAAAATGCTGGAAAATCTCAGCAGGTCTGGCAGCATCTGTGGGGAGAGAAGAGAGCTGACGTTTTGAGAAAGGCCTTTGACAAGGGGTCATCTGGACTCGAAACGTCAGCTCTTTTCTCTTTTTACAGATGCTGCCAGACCTGCTGAGATTTTCCAGCGTTTTGTCTTTTGGTTTTAAATTCTCACTCGGTGTCCAAACATGTGTAGGTTAGGGGATTAGCGTGGTAAATGTATGGGGATAAGGTGGGCAGGTGGAGCTGGGTAAGATGCCCTGACGAAGGGTCATCCAGACTCGAAACATTGGCTCTATTCTCTCCCACAGAGGCTGTCAGATCTGCTGAGATTTTCCAGCATTTTCTGTTTTTGTACCAAACCTGCATTAAGAAGGTATATCTTTCTGATCTGACTGAAGTAATTTGTGTTGAGGAAGTGCATCCTCGCACTGAGGCTTGAGCACGTTCACGCTGATCTGGTTTGCACTGAGCTGTGACGGAAGAGGGCCAGTTCACTTGCTGAGCAGGAATGTGGAAGAGGTTGTTGATGCTGTCACTCCGATGCGTACAAGTACGAAATTGGTGTTGAGTCAACACCAGAAGGGGAACGAGTCTGACAAGACTGGCCTTCCAAACAGTGGACTTCCTACAGCTCAGAGCAACAGGACATTATCAATAATTTACCCAGCAAAGTGCTTATGCATCTCTGGGTGTGCAAAGATATTCCAAACAACTGACTTTTTCTTTGTTAATTGGGCATTTAATTGTACTTAGGTGTTAGAGATTCACCTTTGCATAAGCATGTAGGAGCAGATTGCCTCACAGCACCAGTGGGTTCAATTCTGTCGTCGGGTGACTGTCTGTGTGGAGTTTGCACGTTCTCCCTGTCTCTGCATGTGTTTCCTCCGGGTGCTCCGATTACCTCCACAGTGCAAAGATGTGTAGGCTAGGCGGATTGGCTATGCTGAATTGCCCTTCAGGGTGGCACAGTGGTTAGCACTGCTGCCTCACAGCGCCAGGGACCTGAGTTCAATTCCCGGATTGGGTCACCGTTTGTACGGAATCTGCACATTCTCCTCGTCTCTGCATGGGCTTCCTCCGGGATTCCTCCTACAGTCCGAAAGACGCGCTGGTTAGGTGCATTGGTCGTGCTAAATTCTCCCTCAGTGCCGGAGGTGGCAACTAGGAGATTTTCACAGTAACTCAACTGCGGTGTTAATGTAAGCCGACTTGTGACACTAATAAATAAACTTAAACTTAAAACTTTAGTGTCCAAATGAGTAGATTAGGGGATTAGCGATGTAAATGCATGGGTCATGGGGCAGCCTGGATAAGATGCTCTGTCAGAGCTTTGGTGAAAACACGATGGGCTGAATGGCCTGTTTCTGCATTACAGGGATTCTATGAAAGTGAAACTGATATACAATGTGTGTCTCTGTAAATTTGTCTAAAACAAAACATTTTCATCGATGCCAGTTAACTTTCAGAATAAAATGGAACTTGGTTAATGATCTCTTTGGATTTTGTCTTTGAAGACCATTTACAATCGTAGTGGTTTTCACATTGGATGAGAGGCTGAGAATTCGAATCCCACTGCGGAATTCAATTCTAGAAACAAATCTGGAAATTTTGGGAGCCTGGTGTCAGAACCAGCATCTGGGAAAGATCGGATATGATCAATAAAAGTCCAACTGAATCATAGAGTCCCTACACTACAGAAGGAGGCCATTTGGCCTATTGAGCTTGCACTGCCAACAATCCCACCCAGGCACTATTCCCATAACCCCATGTATTTATTCTGCTAATTCATTCCTGACACTAAGGGGCAATCTACCTAACCCGCAAATCCCTGGAATGTGGGAGGAAACTGGAGCACCCGGAGGAAACCCATGCAGACATGGGGAGAACGTGCAAACTCCACACAGACAGTCACCCGAAGCTGGAGTTGAACCCGGTTCTCTGGCACTGTGAGGCAGCAGTGCTAACCACCGTGCCACCATGCTGGCTGGTTTCATGAAAGACCATGTGGGGAGGAGAACCTGCCATCTTTGTCTCTCCGACCCAACGTGACTCCAGTTCAATGTTGGATGGTTGCTTCTTTATTGGCCTCTGAGACGGCATAACAAGGCTGACAGACGTACAAACAAAGACAGCCTCCAAAAGCATAAGCTTTTAATTACCTAAAGACTGAGTTCTAATTACACCCTCCGCAGCCTGGCGATCTGAGTCATAACAGCCAAATGCACTAATTAGCCAGGTATAATGTAGCTTGTTTGAAATGTTAGCATGGTGTGATAACTGTCTGGAATAGGACATATCATATACATAACTATGTGAAACATAGAAGATCGGAGCAGGAAGAGGCCATTTGGCCCTTCGAGCTTGCTCCGCCATTCATCACGATCATGGCTGATCATTCAACTCAATGGCCTAAATTCTAAAGGAAAAGCTGCAGTTCGGACCAGACTTTAAGTTTGCTTTGTTGTTTGCCTCTATTTGAATGACCCTGACGCTGCTCTTCCTTCCTGTTTCTCCCTCTGCCGCCAGTTTTCTGCCGTGTTTACTCGAGCGATCATTCCTACGTGACTATTAAGAGTAGGCTGTCAGCGTCGGTGCAGGAGATTGTACTGTCTGTCGCTGAGAAACTTCAGCACTCAGAGGAGGAGTCGAAGGAGCCAGTGGACAAGAACCTGCTACTGGTCGCCATCAGATCATCAGGGGGTAAGACCTTGTTGCACATTGTGCCTGAAACCCTTCCTTTTCGCAGATCCAACCTAGGCATTGATATTTAATAAATATAAAAAACATACCAACAAGGAGGAGGCCATCCAGCTCCTCGGGCCCACTCTGCCAAATCATGGCTGATCTGGTCCTAATCTCAAATTTGCACCCCACCCATTTCCCAATAGCCTATCACCACCCCTCCTCCACACATTGCTTATCAATAATCTCTCCACTACTGCCTCAAAAATATTCAAAGACTCTGCCTCCGCCACCTCATGAGGAAGAGAGTTCCAAAGACTCGAGACCCTCGGAGAGAAATAGTTTCGTCTCATCTCCATTTTAACTGGGCAACCATTTATTTTTAAACAGCGACCCCCTAGTTCTAGATTGTCCCACAAGAGAAAATATCCTCTCCCCTGTCGGCACGGTGGCACAGTGGTTAGCACTGCTGTCTCACAGCGCCAGGGACCCGAGTTCGATTCACGGCTTGGGTCGCTGTCTGTGTGGAGTTTGCACATTCTCCCCGTGTCTGCATGGGTTTCCTCCGGGTGCTCCAGTTTCCTCCCACAGTCTGAAAGACGTGCTAGTTAGAGTCATCAGCTAATTTCTCTCTTGGTGTACCCGAAAAGACTGGCAATTAGGGGATTTTCACAGTAACTTCATTGCAGTGTTAATGTAAGCCTACTTATGACAATAATAAATAAATTTTTAAAAAACTCTCAAGATCTCGTATGATTCAATCAAGTCGCCTCTTAATCTTCTAAACGTCAGCGGATACAAGCCCAACCTTTCCTCATCAGACAACCCGCCCATCCCAGGTATTTGTGTGGTAAACCTTCTCTGAGCTGCTTCCAACACGTTGCCATCCATCCTTAAATAAGGTTGATCTTGCTGCTACTTTCCTCTTGAGCTGCTGTCTGCTGTTGGTTGGATGCCAAGGATCCTGGCTTCCAGTGGGACTGTGGTGATCTTCACTGTATTATTCCATTCCATCCTTCCATTGCCTCTGGCTTCTGAACAATATGTAGAGTGTTTTTTGCCAAACAAAAGCGGGAACGCACTGTCTGTGAGTCAAACTGTCTCCCCTCACACCTGCCGGAGAACTCAGTTTACACAAAACTCTTTGAAGTAAAAGATATTCTTGACTCTTGAGGCAACTGATACACGTGAGTCAGCCGTCAACCTGTCAGCAGTAAGCCCAAGGATATTTAATGAGTAACCTGTCTATAGGCCGAGGCTGATAGTGCAGGACACCACCAAGTTTAAAAAGAGCAAAAGAGAAAGCAAGGTTTGCATTTATTTAGCACCTTTCATGACTTCTGGGTTCCCAAAGTTCTTTACAACCAGTGACTGTTGTAAGCAGCAACTGATTCTCACACAGCAAGACTCCACAATCAGGAATGAATTAACGATCGGATTGTGTTCCAGTGATTTTGATTGCGGGGCAGGAAGAACCTGCTTGCTTTTCTTCAAATAATAAGAGCGGCATTGCTGCCTCAGAGCTCCAGGGACACAGGTTCGACTCCAGCCTTGGGTGACTGCCTGTGTGGAGTTTGCACATTCTCCCCATGTCTGTGTGGATTTCCTCCGAGTGCTCCGGTTTCCCCCCATAGTTCAAAGATCATAGAATCATAGAATCCCTATAGTGCAGAAAGAGGCCTTCAGCCCATTGAGCCTGAACCAAACACAATTTCACCCAGGCCCTATTCCTTTAACTCCATATATTTTACCTTGCTAATCCCCTATCACTAAGATCAATTTACCATGGTCTATCAACGTATTCTGCACATCTTTGGATTATGGGAGGAAACGGGAGCACCTGGAAGAAACCTACACAGACGCAGGGAGAACGTGCAAACTCCACACACACAGTGACATGAGGCCAGAATTCAATCCAGGTCCCTGGAGCTGTGAGGCAGCAGTGCTAAGCACTGTGCCACTGTGCTACCCATAAGATGTGCAGGTTAGGTAGATAGGCAATGCTAATTTGCCTCTTAGTGTCCCAAGGTGTGTAGGTTAGGTGGGATTAGCAGGGTAAAAGCATGAGGTTATGGGAATAGGGCAGGGCTTGGGCCTGAATAAGATGCTCTGTTGGAGAATCAGTGCAGACTTGATGGGCTGAATGGGCTCCTTCTGCACTGTAGGCATTCTATGGATTCTACGAAGGGATCTTTTACATCTACCTGAGAGAGCAGATAGACCCTCAGTTTAACATTTGATCCAAAAGACGGCTCCTCCAACCGTGCAGCGCCCCCTCAGTACGGGCACTGGAGCAGCCGACTATAGATCCGGTGTGCAAGTCTCCAGGCTGGGGTCCTGAGCCCGCAACTTTCTGACTCAGAGGCGAGCCCAAAACTAATACCTTACAACCACGTAAATTAGCAAGCAGTGACACCACGCTTGGAATTGGATGATTGCAGGCTGGAGGAGTTACAACATGTAGAGTCTGTTACAGGAATGAATCCTTGGTTTTAATACAGTAGCGAAGAGGAGCAATCCAATAGTGAATTTGAATCTTAGGAGTGAGCAAGGGAGTATCATGTGGAGCTGTCACAAAGTGAGGTTGCCACAAGAGAGTCCTGTCAAAAAATTACTTTAAGCTCAGAGAACGAGCAGTTAGATTTTAGTCAGCATGCTGTAACTGTGGCTGCGATGCCACAATGTTTTTGGTGGAATTAATAGTTTATCTAAAATAGAGACTGGAGCACGGGGAAGGTGAAAAGCAGATAACAATCGTCTGGGCGTAAATTTCAGATGTGTCTGTGTTCACTCCTAAACTGTGGCTGGAACGTTCAGCCCAGGCTCCATCTTCCTCAATAAAAACAGAAGGTTCTGGAAAATCTCAGCAGGTCTGTTTGTGGAGAGACAAACAGAGTTAACGTTTTGAGTCCAAGATGACTCTTCTCCATCTTCTTCGCTGTCACAGTAACACTGAGCCGGTGTTTCCGACACGACCCACAAACATGTTGCTTTCGTTTTGCAGAGAAGACGATGTTCCGGTTGGATGAGGATTCCGTCTTTACGACCTTGGGCGTCAACACTCATCTCTTCGCCTGCACGAAGGAGTCCGTGGACTCACTGGTGAGATAGAAACCTCCTGTGGCATTTCAAAAGTGTCATCTGTGTTTTTCAGATCCCCCCATGGTCTTTGTACATTCCCATCTCAGTAACCTCTTCAAAAGGCAGCAACCCTCTGAGACCTCTCTACTCCTTCATCCCTGGCCTCTTCCATATCCCCTGTTTTCATTTCTCCGTAAAAAGTCTGACAACACCAGGTTTTAGTCCAACCTATTTATTTGATAATATTCTCACAAGCTTTCGAGGGGTTACCCTCTTCGTCAGGTGAATGGAGAGTTCTGGCCTCAGACAGAGCATATAAAGCACAGATGCTCTGTCTGAGGCCAGAACTCTCCATTCACCTGACGAAGAGGGTAACCCCTCGAAAGCTTGTGAGAATATTATCAAATAAATAGGTTGGACTAAAACCTGGTGTTGTCAGACTTTTTACTGTGTTTACACCAGTCCAACGCCGGCATACCCACTTCATTTCTCCACCATCGATGGAAACCGTCTTTGATTTGATTTATTATTGTCACATGTATTGGGATACAGTGAAAAGTATGGCTTCTTGCGCGCTATACAGACAAAGCATACTGTTCATAGAGAAGGAAAGGAGAAGGTGCAGAATGTAGTGTTACAGTCATAGCTAGAGTGTAGAGAAAGATCAACTTAGTGCAAGGTAGCTCCACTCAAAAGTCTGATGGCTGCAGGGAAGAAGCTGTTCTTGAGTCAGTTGGTGCATGACCTCAGACTTTTGTATCTTTAACCAGACGGAAGAAGGCGGAAGAGAATGTCCGGGGTACGTGATTATGCTGGCCGCTTTGCCGAGACAGCGGGAAGTGTAGTCAGAGTCAATGGATGGGAGGGTGGTTTGCATGATGGATTGGGCTACATTCATGACTGTTTATAGTTTCTTGTGGTCTTGAGCAGAGCAGGAGCCATATTAAGCTGTGATACAACCAGAAAGAATGCTGTAAAAGTTGATGTGAGTCATAATCCTACATTTTGAAATTCTCTCCCTGAAGCTCTGCACCTCCCTACCTACCTCTGATCCTTTAACACACTCCATCAAATCCACCATTCAACCAAGCTTCTAGTCATCCACCCTAATATCGTCTTACAGGGCTAGGTGCCAGGTTTTGTTGGTAACTGCTCTCGTGTAATGTTTTGAAGTGTTTTACTACATTAAAGATGGTACATGGTTGCATAGTTATGGTTGGTGTTTGACGAGAAGATAGTTTAAGTCTGAGATTTGGTGGGATGGGGGGTAATGTTAAGCAAGCTATTTTGACCACAGAAATTGGAGTGTAAGGGACAGTTTAATTCTATAATTAATGTAAAATGTGGCAATGTTTTAATTGTTAGTAACTTAATTATATTGATAACATTAAATTGTATTTATAGAGTGCCCTTGGTGTAATGAAACAACACCAGATGCTTTACAGGAGCATTTATAGAACAAAATACTGCACTGAACTACGCAAGGAAGTATTAGGCTAGGTGACTAAAAATGTGGTCAAAGAAGCAGGTCTTAAAGAAGGAAAGTGATTTCAAGAGGCAGAGAGGGACAGGGAGGGAATTCCAGAGACTAAGAGTCTGAAGGCACGGCCACCTGTGGAGAACTATTATAATGCACAAGAGGCCAGAATTAGAAGAGCCTCGATATTTTGGGAGGTTGTGGGGCTGCAGAAGGTGGCAAAGAACAGGAAGGGCAAGGTCACGGAGGGATTTGAAAACAAGGATGAGATGGAGAAGTGATGGCCTCACGGTAATATCGCTAGACTATTAATCCAGGAACTGAGTTAATGTTCTGGGGACCTGGGTTCGAATCCCGCCCCGGCAGATGGTGGAATTTGAATTCAATAAAAAATACCTGGAATTAAGAACCTACTGATGACCATGAAACCATTGTTGATTGTCGGAAAAACCCATCTGGTTCATTGATGTCCTTTAGGGAAGGAAATCTGTTGTCCTCACCTGGTCTGGCCTACATGTGACTCCAGAGCCACAGCAATGTGGTTGACTCTCAACTGCCCTCAGGCAACTAGGGATGGACAATAAATGCTGGCCCACCAGCGATGCCCATGTCCCATGAATGAATAAAAAGAAGTAAAATTTTGAGACACTTGCCATCCTAAGTCAGTGAATAACGTGCTACCTCTGACTATCGGAAGTCCACTACCCTTTGATGCTTCCTTGAGCATTGAGTCGTTGATTGGCAGCGGGCAGGATTTCTGTTCATGATATGGGAGGGGGCAGAGGAGGGCTGGATCTCCAATGTCCTGGAGGGGAGGGAATGCTCCAAATCCCTAGGGGCCTTTAGATTGACCCCCCACCCCACCCCACCCACCCGTTCTTGCCCAAGATGGAGAAAAGTCTATTTCTGTTTCCTACCCTACATAGAATCCTACATCAAAGGGCCGAATGGCCTACTCCTTCTTCTAGTTTCTATGCTTCTATGTTCTACAGTGCACAAGGAGGCCATTTGGCCCATTGAGGCTGCCCCCACCACAATCCCACCCAAGCTCTATCCCCATAACCTCATGTATTTACCCTAACCTAGTCCACCTGACACTAAGGGGCAATTTAGCCTGGCCAATCCACCTAATCCATACATCTTTGGACTATGGGAGGAAACCCACGCAGACACGGGGAGAACCTGCAGACTCCACACAGGCAGTGACCCAAGCCAGAAATTGAACCCGAATCCCTGGCGCTGTGACTGCGGCAGCAGTGCTAACCACTGTGCCACTGTGCTGGCTTAAAAGGCCTGTAAGTGGCCATTAAGTGGTCTGAATAGGTGAAAGGACAGGTTTCCTGCCTGCCCAACCGTGAAATTGCATTTGGTTCGGAGCAGATGGAATCTGGAGGGGGGATTCACGTCCATGCAATGTTGGACTTGCATCCGACCCCCACCACCACCCCCACCGCCCCCCCCCCCACCGCACCTTGGCAACAGAATCCACCCTGGGCCGAGTGTAAAATTATGCCCAGTGTGTTGGTGAGCAGGAGTGACAGGGGACTGGGAGTTGCTGTGAGTTAAAATACAGGCAGCAGAATTTTGGACGACCTCAAGTTTGCAGAGGTGGGAGAGCAGCCAGGAGTGGGTTGGAATAGTTGTGTCTGGAGCAAATGAAAGCCTGAGTGATAAGGAACAAAGGACTGTACCAGTCTGTGCTAGCACACACCAGGCAGCCTTAAACTGTGCCAAACCTCACCAGCCTTTGCAAAACTCTCCTGCCTGTCCCAAACTATCTCTGTTCAGAATGAATTGCGATAAACACAAGTGCCACGTGACTACCCGTTACTAAGCAAGGGGACTGTGGTTGTTAGAGTGAGGAGCGTTTCAGAAGTAATTCAGTTCCATAAAGAAAGGGCACAAGATTAATATAGCAGCAAACGGCTGGCTTGGTTTGGAGAATGTCTTTCGATTGCGTTTTCGTGTTTCGCTTCCTCATTTAACAGTATGCGTTAATCAATATGTTGACTCAAAGCAGAGACCTTTAAACCCATAGCCAATCGTCCTTTATTTATGTTGAGGCAGCTTATCGAAACCTGGGCAAGGTTTTTACAAGCAGCCCAACACCAAGGTTCAAAACAGGTAAATAAATTCCGATCCACAATCCTCTGGAATACCTTGATCCATCTGACCCCATTGCACGCGATATATAAACACAGATTATTGCCTTCTGATTGTCATAGAGTTCCTGTAGGTGGCACCACTCTGGCCTTTGAGTCAGAAGTAATTTCAAGCCTCACTCCAGTGTTTAACTCAAAAAAGCTGACGTGTCAGGGCAGTATCCAGGGAGTGATGGACCGTCAGATGTGGTGGCTTTTGGACAGAAACCCGTGTCCCTTTCTGCCCTGTTAGACAAAAGCAAAACAACTCACTATCTCACAAAAGGTCACGGGAGTTGCCCCCAGTGTCCCGGCCAATATTTACTCTTCGATCAAAGTAAAAAGCAGCTTATCTGATTGTTCTCACATTTACAGAATCGTAGAATCCCTACAGTGCAGAAGGAGGCCGCTCAGCCCATCGAATCTGTGTCGACAACAATCCCGCCCAGGCCCTATCCCCATAACCTCACATATTTACCCTGCTAACCCATCCCAACATTAAGGGGCAATTTAGCACGGCCAATCCACCTAACCCGCACATCTTTGGACCATGGGAGGAAACCAGGGCACCTGGAGGAAACCCTCACAGTCGCAGAAGAACTTGCAAACTCCACACAGACAGTCACCCAAGGCTGGAATCAAACCCGGGTCCCTGGCGCTGTGAGGCAGCAATGCTAACCACTGTGTCACCATATTTGTGGGATCTAGCTGTGTGTACATTGACAGCACATTTCCTAAATTACAACAATGACCATGCACTGGCTGTAAAGTGCTTTGGGACATCCTGTAGTCATGAGAGGTGCTATATAAATTCTGTTCTCTGGTGGGAGAGTGGAGATGTGGTGTGAGCAGGACCTGCCTTGGTGTTGGTAGCGCTCCCACTGGTGTTCAGTGCTGAGCATGGCACATAATGGATGGCACGGTGACACAGTGGTTAGCATTGTTGCCTCACAGCACCAGGAACTTGGGTTCGATTCCCGGCATGGGTCACTGACTGTGCGGAGTCTGCATGTTCTCCCCATGTCTGCATGGGTTTCCTCCCGCAGTCCGAAGGACATGCTGGTTAGGTCCACTGGCCATGCTAAATTCTCCCTCAGTGTACCCAAAAAGGTGCCTGACTGTGGTGACTGGGGGATTTTCACAGCAACTTAATTGCAGTGTTAATGTAAGCCTGTTTGTGACACTAATAAATAAATTTTAACCTTTAATTGATGAGTAAATGAATGAGATATTGGTGTGTGACGGCCCCTTGTACATTTCCACCCCAGGAGGAGGAAGCCGGAGAAAATGTATTTCAAACTAAATTTCACCTCAAAAATAATTCCTCCCAGTGTAATAGGTGGCTGCTTCCTTACTGCTAAACACAAACATCTGCGCTGTAGGGATTCTATTCTATGATTCTGAACTATCAGCATTTAAACAAATAGTTTTATTCCATGATTTAATCAAAGGATGAACTGTAAACACATTCCTGCTGAGATTAAGCGAACCAATTATGCATTTTCCATTGAGCCAATTAATATTTGCACAGTAAACTCTTCCTAGAAATCTTAATTGTTAGTGGGTTTATCCAAAGCCACACCTAATTAAGGTATTGAAATATATTTACTCAACCTACCCTCGCTTTTCCAATGATCTTATTCTTGTTTAACCTCAATGTTAAATGGATGATAAATATCAGGGCTTTGCTTAGAGCTGTCATGCACAGAACCAACCTTTGAAATATAATACGAAATATGCCAAAAATACACAGCATGTACATCAGTATTGGTAAACTTGACTTGTTTCAGCTCATTTATTAAATAACCAATGTAATTCTCATGTTTATAATGTTGCTTTCAGTTCTATGGTAGCAGGAGCAGTGGAATTATAGAATCCCTATATGCAATTCAGCCCATCAAGCCTGCACTAACAGCAATCCCATCCAGACCCTATCCCCATAACTACACCAGTCCCCCTGACATTCAGGGGTGCTTTTATATGGTCAATCAATCTAACCCGTACAGCTTCGGACTGTGGGAGGGAACCCGGAGGAAACCCATGCAGACAAACATGCAGATTTCACACAGATGGTCCACCCCAGGTAGGACCTGAACCCGGGTCCTTGGCGCTGTGAGGCAGCAGTGCTAAGCACTGTGCCGCAGTGCTACCCATACATCAATCCCTCAGCAAGATTACCTGTGTAAAGGTGGACTCTCTGACATTTGGCCTAAACAATTAGTCTCAAAACTCCGACTTTTACATCAACATACCTCAGTAGCATAGTGGTTAGCAGTGCTGCCTCACAGCACCAGAGTCCTGGGTTCAGTTCTGGCCTTAGGGCACTGTCTGTGTAGGGTTTGCACATTCTCACCGTGTCTGCGTGGGTTTCCTCCGAGTGTTCCGGTTTCCTCCCACACTCCAAAGATGTGCAGGTTAGGTTGATTAGCCATGCTAAATTGACCCTTAGAGGAGATTAGCAGGGTAAATATCGTGGGGTTATAGGGACAGGGCCTGGTTGGGATTGTGGTTGGCGCAGACTTGATGGGCCAAATGGCCTCCTTCTGCACAGTGAGGATTCTATATACTCAATCAACACCACGAAAAAGCACTGCTGTTTGTGGGTGTTTGCTGAGTGAAAATTAATTGCCACATTTCTAACAGTGACTACGCTTCAACAAGTATGTAATTGGCTGTAAAGTACTTGGAGTCATATGGCGGTCATGAAAAGCATTTCATAAATGCAAGCCTTTTTTTTTAGGGTGAAAGAGAGGTGTAGTGTGGAACGATTAAAACTCTAAATGCTCAAAAGACCAGAATTAGAGGAGCACAGATATCTGGCAGGGTTGTGGGGCTGGAGGACATAACAGAGATGAGTAAAGGCGAGACTTGAAGAGTAGTTTCAAAACAAGAATGGGAATTTTAAGCTGTTCAAGATTTTTTTAAAAATCAAGATGCTGTTTGCATGGTGCCAATGTAAGCCATCGACCACACAGTTGTTAGTGAAACAAGGACTTGCCGTCAGTTAAGAAATCTGGCTTGACCTATTTGGAACCATCCCAGAACTAGCCCAATGGCTTGGAGCTAAACGTTTGTAGGTACACTTGCCATTGCAGGACTTGGGGATATAATCGAGGCTGGCATTTCAGTGCGGTACTGAAGGAGTGCAGCATGGTCAACAGTGCTGTCTTTCGGATGAACGTCCTGTTTGTCAGTTCAGGTGGATGTAAAAGTGATTGAAAGGACGAGGAATTTTCCCAGTTATCCCAGTCAAATATTGCTCCATTAACCAATACTTTTATAAAAAGATTATCTAGTGATGGATTAGTTTGCTGATTGTGAGGATTGGCTCTGCTCAGATCACCCATCCTGATTACCCACATGACTTCTGTGATTACACTTGGGTTGAGAAAGATTTTGAGTTGTCCTCAGAATAAGTTCTATCCGAGTGAATCATCCACCTTGGAATAATAAAGCAATCCCAAACATCGTCAAGAAAATCATGCCCCAGATCTTCCTATTCTGGATAGTCAGAGGCCCAGCACAGCCCCCAAAACGTGCTACAGAATCCAGCAGAGGCCCCAACACAATGTTTACGTAGGAATTATCTGGGAAGTTTGGACTTCTGATGAGCAACTTCCCGGGAGCCTCCAAAAATGGCTCCGACTCTGAGATGGAGTCGGAGACTTTGGGCTGTTCCGAGTGGTAAGCTACGAAACGTTCGACCAAAAAATCCTATTCTAACTCCAAGGAACAATGCAACTGAGCATCACCCCCTCCCTCCTCACCGCCGCACCCCTACCCCACCACCTGCCCATATGCCTCCATCCTTGAACCATCAGCCCCCCTCCCTGACCTCCACCTCCAACCCTGATATCCTGACTTTCCACCGACCACCTTACCCAGCAGGCATCCTGCACCCTTATCCACTTACCCACCCTCACCTTACCTCCTTCCATCGGGAAAAAGATACAAATGCCTGAGGTCACGTACCAACCGACTCAAGAACAGCTTCTTCCCTGCTGCTGTCAGACTTTTGAATGGACCTACCTTGCATTAAGTTGATCTTTCTCTACACCCTAGCAATGACTGTAACACGACATTCTGCACTCTCTCATTTCCTTCTCTATGAGCTGCATGTTTTGTCTGTATAGCGCGCAAGAAACAGTACTGTATGTAAATACATGTGACAATAATAAATCAAATCAAATCAAATCACTTACTTCACCCACCCTACCCACTTATGTTCTCCACCCGAAACACTTAGCCACTTACATTCCCCGTGTTACCTCGTTATTCACTTGTGTGCCCCAGCCCTTACCCACTTACTTTACCCACCCTACCCCTTACATACTAAGCTTCCCTCTGCAGTTTTACAAAGAAACTTCGGGACGTTTAAACTCGTTATTTACCAGAATACAGTAAGTCGAGCTGTGAAAAGGGCATGTGGCTTGTCTTCCCTCGACGATCCAAGGCTATGAAACAGCTGCCAGGACTTTAGGACCTCGCTCGACCGAGGCTCGTAAAATCCCGCCCGAGGCTTTCGGAGAATTCCACTCTGCGAGCCTCGCCTGCCCAGATTCCAGGGTTGCTGAAGCAGTAAAATTCCTCCTGCGAGCAGCTCCATTTCAGATACACTCAGCATTTCTGAAGAAGTGGGGAACAGAAGCCGGAAATGTGGAGTCTCTGGCATGGCACAGAGAAATAACACCAGAGTGGCAACCTGACTGTAATTGCCACTCCTCAGAATGGCAGAGCAGACTCGATGGGCTGAATGGCCTAATTCTACCCCAGTATCTTATGGCCTTATGGTTTTAGTGTTGGCTCAAACCCATTGGTTCTTTATCAGCTGTTGGGTCCATTAGAATGTCAGAGGTCAAAAAGTGTTTTTGATTATTAAATGGGTACTAGTGTCCTTGCTGGAAATGATTGCAGATGTAACACTGATTGACGGTATGTGAATGCTGACTATTGATTGTCATTGTGTGGTGGTTCACAGGTTCCGCCCCCTGCTGTCGAACGCCTCCCTCACGAGGGACCAGAAATCAATGAAACCAACATGGTGGAAATGGCCAATCAGCTCACAATGTTTGACTGGGAGCTTTTAAATTGTGTGCACGAGGTACTAATCTCCCGCAAGTCTTCAACCTCACCTTTTAATGCGTTTGTTTATAGAGGAGGCGCTGGCCTAGTGGTATTATCGCTAGACTATTAATCCAGAAACTCAGCTAATGTTCTGTGCACCCGGGTTCAAATCCCACCACAGCAAATAGTGGGATTTGAATTTAATAAAAAACATCTGGAATTGAGAACTTACTGATGACCGTGTCGATTGTCAAGACAAACCCATCTGGTTCATTAATGTCCTTTAAGGAAGGAAATCTGCTATCCTTACCGGGTCTGGCCTACATGTGATTCAAGAACCACAGCAATGTGGTTGACTCTCAACTGCCCCCTGAAGTGGCCGAGCAAGTTCAAGGGCAGCTAGGGATGGGCAATAAATGCTGGCCAGCCAGCGATGCCCATATCTCATGAATGAATAAAAGTAAATGTAATATGAGTGGTATAAAGATAATGTCACTAGACTAATAATCAAGAAATCCAGGCTAATACTCTGAGAACATGGGTTGAAAGCCCACCATGACAGCTGATGGAATTTAAATTCATTAATAAAATTCAATTAATTAATCCAAAAACAATCCAAAAATCAAAATTCATCTCAGTAACCATCTCAAAACCATCTTTGATTGTCAGAAAGATCCATCTGGTTCACTAATGCCCTTCAGGGAAGGAAATCTGCCGTCCTTACCCGATCTGGCCTACATGTGACTCCAGGACCACAGCAATGCGGTCAACCCTTAACAGCTGTCAAAGGACAAATATGATTGGGCAACAAAAGCTGGAATTGACATCCACTTCCTACATTTTTAAAAAATAATCGTTGTGTACTGCTTAAAAGGAAATTGGAAAGGTGATTACAAAGCATGGTTAAGGAGCAGCTAGATAAATACACGAGGGAGAAGGGAAGATTGGATCAGGCAGAGAGGGGCGGAGGAGGCCCGCGTGAGGCATAAACACTGGCAGGGAGAGGTTGGGCTGAGTGTCCTGTTTCTGTGTTGTCCGTTCTGTCTGTTCCATGGTGACACGTGGCTGGTTTCCTTACAGCTGGAGCTGATCCATTACGTTTTCCGGAACGAGAGCATCAGGAGGCGAACGGCGAACCTGGAGCTGGTGCTTCAGCGGTGCAGTGAGGTGCAGCATTGGGTGGCGACTGAGATACTGATGTGCGAACGCCTGGGCAAACGCGTGCAGCTCCTCAAAACCTTCATCAATATCGCTGCTCTGTAAGTGCTCCCCCAGATGTAACGTCTATGTGAGAGGACAGCAAAAAGCAATGCAATAAGAACTGTAGCAGCATGGTTTTACCCCATCGAGCCTGCACCAACAGCAATCCCGTCCATGTCCTATCCCCGTAACCCTACATAATTACCCTGCTAATCCTCCCCCCGCCACCCCCCGACGCTTAGGGGCAATTTAGCATGGCCAATCCATATAACCTGCACATTTTTAAGACTGTGGGAGGAGATCAGAGCACCCGAAGGAAACCCACGCAGACATGGGGAGAACATGCAAATTCCACACAGATAATGACCCGAGGCCAGGATTGAACCCGGGCCCTTGGCACCATGAGGCAGCAGTGCTAACCACAGTGCCACCGTGCCTCCCCACCTGGGTCCTCATGCTGCCAAAGCGCACACACTCCACTGAGCTACGTCACCACCCCTAAGATACCCCTGTATCTGTGCTAAGTGAGTGCCAGCTAGCCTTGCTGAGTGCTCTTTTTTCCTAGCTCAAAAGATTGAGGGTTCGAGTCCTGCTATAAACCGGTGCACAGAATTTAGGATGATGCTTTTTTTTCATAATTATTGAAGGTGCGGATTTTCTCCTGGGGTCCTCCAGGTAAAATGTCTTGGGCACTTTGTAGAAGAATAGCGAGGAGTTCCCCCTTCCCAATGGCCAACATTCATATCTAAGACAACATGATCAGAAAGAGATTAACTGGCTGCTCAGTCTGAGGAGGAGAGGCGGTGGCCTTGTGGTAATGTCACTGTGCTGATAATTCTGAGGCTCAGGCCAATACTGTAGGGACTTGGCTTCGAATCCCATCATATCATTTTGTGGAATTTAAATTCAATTAAAACAAAACTGGAATTGAAGACTAGGTACAGCAGTGGTGACCACGAAACTATCATTGATTGTAAAACCAATCAAGCTGGTTCGCTTTAGGGAAAGTCTGCTGCTCTTGCCTGGTCTGGCCTACATCTGACCTCTGACCTCTTAACTAACCTCTGAAATGGTCTAGTTCATCACCCAGTTCAAGGATATTTGAGGAATGGGTGACAAATGCTGGTCTTGCCAGAGGTACCTGCATCCCAACAAAGAATAAGTTTAAAGTTTATTTATTAGTGTCACAAGTTTTATTTGATTTGATTTATTATTGTCACATGTATTAGTATACAGTGAAAAATATTGTTTCTTTGCGCGCTAAACAGATAAAACATTCCATTCATAGAAAAGGAAAGGAGAGGGTACAGAGTGTAGTGTTACAGTCGTAGCTAGGGTGTAGAGAAAGATCAGCTGAACACAAGGTACGTCCATTTAAAAGTTTGAAGACTTACACTGCAATGAAGTTACTGTGAAAATCCCCTAGTCGCCACATTCAAGACGCTTGTTCAGTTACATCAAGAGAGAATTTAGCATGGCCAACGCACCTAACCAGCACGTAACCTTTGGACTGTGGGAGGAAACCGGAGCACCCGGAGGAAACCCACGCAGGCACAGGAAGAATGTACAAACTCCACACAGATGGTGGCCCAAGCTGGGAATTGAACCCAGGACCCTGGCACTGTAAGGCAGCAGTGCTAACCACTGTGCCACCGTGCTGCCCATATTCAAGATCACAATATGGAATAAATAGCTATCGCTAATAGCCACATAGTTATATTGACAAGAACTCAAAAAATATTTTGTTAATGGCAAACTGGTCAAAGGCAGTCAGGTGCTATGTTCATAGAATCCTACAGTGCACAAGGAGCCCATTGATCCATCAAGTCCGCACCAACCACAACCCCATCCAGACCCTATCCCCATAACCCCACACAGTTACCCCAGCTAGTCGCCCTAACACTAAGGGGCAATTTAGTATGGCCAATCCCCCTAACCTGCACATCTTTGGACCGCGGGAGGAAACTGGAGGAAACCCATGCAGACACGGGGAGAAAGTGCAAACTCTACAAAGACAGTGACTCAAGCTGGGAATCGAACCCAGGTCCCTGGCGCTAGGAGGCAGCAGTGCTAACCACTGTGCCAGCGTGCCACCCGTAAATGTTATGCAAATCTTTACAACTGAGCTCAGTGCTGCCCCCTACAACTGACGTCTCCCCCACCCCCTCAACTGGGGCTAGGAAAAAGGTGAACAAAATCAGACCAAGTTCCTGCTCCAGATTGTTATCCAATCATTCATCTTTAGCTTCGAAACCTCTGCCCGTGAGGTGGGAATCTCAAGGTCGGCTGTGACCCCAGGCACAATGATGGTGAGGCTGACAGATTACGAGCAGGTGAGATACAGGAAGCTGCCTTTCTACCAGTTCAGGAGAAGAAGGAAAGGAAATTTACAAGAAATGATAAAAATCGCCCTTGCCCGGATGAATAAGCTGGAGCAGTTGAGATAAAAGAAGGCTGTTTATGATAAGGCCCGGGGAGTACTCCATCCAGTGTGAATCAGATAGTACTTCCTGCAGGCCGTCTAGACATATCACACAGACCGCACAGAGATAATCAGTGGCTTCAGTTTCAGGGCAAACACAACATCTGCCATTTGCAGAGCTTACAGGGGGGTCCTGTTGACTGACTCCACCCAGTGTGAGTGTTGGCGATGAATCACAAAGCGGGTGTCGTGTAGTCAACAAGACTTGTTGTCTAAAGTTCACATTCCTTAAGCTGACAGCTCCCTCAGCACCTGCTTGAGTAATCTAAACATCAGCGCTGCAAATCCTGGTGTTACAGAGTTGAACTCCTGCCATCTGTAAAACCTCACTGGCTTAATGGCTAGCTCGTAGTAATTGTTCGTTCTGCTGTGATTCTCACGCTCACCACAACAAGTGTGAACATGGAGGAGTGATCCTGCGCTGTTTGGACTGTAAATACCGTTAATCCATAGGTGTCGATAAACTTAACTGGATATCATTGCCAGCTAATATACTGGACGCTCTGAATAAATAGAATCGTAGAATCTACAGTGCAGTAGGAGGCTGTCTGGCCCATCGAGCCTGCCCCAATAACAATCCCACCCAGGTCCTGTCCTATCCACATCTTTACCCTCCTAATCCCCCTGACATTAAGGCGCAATTTATCGTGACCAATCAGCCTAACCCGCACTTCTTTGGACCGTGGAGGAAACCGGAGCACCCGGAAGAAACCCACACAGACACAGGGAGAATGTTCAAACTCCACACAGACAGTCACCCAAGCCCGGAATTGAACCCAGGTCCCTGGCGCAGTGAGGCAGCAATGTTAACCACTGTGCCATCGTGCCACCCACAGTCGATAAGCTCAATCGGATATCATTGCCAGCTAATATACTGGACTGTCTGAACAAGCAGGAATAGTAAAAGAACGATAGAATCCCTACAATGCAGAAGGAGGCCATTTGGCCCATCAAGTTTGTACTGACTCTCTGACAGAGTATCTTACCCAGGTCCTCTCCCCCACCCTATCCCTGTAACCTCAGATATATACCATGGCGAATCTATCTAACCTAGATTTCTTAGGACACCAAGGGGCAATTTACTATGGCCAATCCATCTAACCCGTACATCCTTGGACCGTGGGAGGAAACGGGACCACCTGGAAGAAACCCATGCAGACACCGGGAAAACGTACAAACTCCACAAGGCTGGAATCAAATCTAGGTCCCTGGCGCTGTGAGGCAGCTGTGCAACCATTGTGCCACCTTGCTGCTCTGTCTGGAATTCCCTTCCTAAACCCTCATGTCATTCCTTCTCTTCCATCTTTAAAAAATCCTCCGTTTTTAGCCAGGCTCTTAAATGTTCTTCCTCAATTCTACTGCTCGTCCTGATGGCCATCTCTCCCCAGTGAGATGCCTCAGAATATTTACTACACAAAAGGTGTAAAGTAAAAGTAAAGTTTGTATATTAGTCACAAATAGGCTTACATTAACACTGCAATGAAGTTACTGTGAAAATCCCTTAGTCGCCACACTCTGGTACCTGTTTGGGTACACTGAGCGAGAATTTAGCATGGCCAATGCAACTAACCTGGGAGGAAATTGGGGCACCCATGGGAAACCTATGTAGACACGGGGAGAACATGCAAACTCCACACAGACAGTGACCCAAACCGGAAATCAAACCTGGGTCCCTGGCACTGTGAAGCAGCAGCGCTAACCGCTGTGCCACCATGCCCCCTCGTGTTGTATACTTGTAAGTTAATGCTTTGGCATGCTTCGTTGAACACAGCCACGCTTTGATTCCCAGTTATTAAAACAAATATTTCTTCACCCCGACCTTTGGTCTCTTTTCTTGATGCCAAGCTGCACTAGGGCGTTTAATACATTGAGGGTGCTGTGTGAAACTGCAAGTGACTGGACTCAAAGAACGTGAAGAAATGCTGAGGTTGAATTGCCCCTGCCTGGCACGCGGGAATATCTCACCCGGTTGTCCATCTCGATCACTAACGTCCCCCTTCTCTTTCCAGCTGTAAGGAGAAGCAGAACTTGTTCTCCTTCTTTGCCATCATCATGGGTTTGTGCAATGCAGCAGTCAGTCGGCTCTGCCTGACCTGGGAGGTGAGTGAACCATCGAACAACCGGAGCTTTCTTCAATTCTACTTCCTGCGCTGTTTATGATCATTGTCACAGTTATGGTGAACATTAGTTAACATATTCATTCATCCTAATCGTACAAATCACTGATTCCACCTCTATGCAGAAGGAGGCCATTTGGTCCATCAGGTCTGCACCAACCCTTCAACTGGATCATAACAGTTGACACAGTATGTTGTGAAAATGGAAGTGAGCTGTGAAGTGAGCTATCCCTGTAGTCCTGTGTATTTACCCCACTAATCCACACATCCTTGAACACTAAGGGGCAATTTACCAAGGCCAATCCACTTAACCTGCATATCTTTGGAGTGTGGGAGGAAACCAGAGCACCTGGAGGAAACCCACATAGACATGGGGAGAACGTGCAAACTCCACAGTGACCCAAGGTTGGAATTGAACCTGGGTCCCTGGCGTTGTGAGGGATTATTGGCGTGGCAGTGATAACAGCTGTGCCACCGTGTTGCCCTGTTCTGTATTATATCCAGTTCCGAGCAACATACTCTAGGAAAGATGCGAAAGTATTCGAGAGAGTGCAAAAAATTCATGAGAATGGTTCCAAGGCTGAGGAACTGCAGTTTTGTAGACAGATTAGAAGGGTTGAAACCATTTTCCTTGGAGAAGAGAAGGTGGAGAGGAGGTTCAAAATTATGAGAGGTTTGGACAGTGTAGATAGGGAAATTATGTTCCAATTGATGGAAGACTTAACAACAAGAAGACACGGATTTAAGGTAATTGGCAGAAGAAGTAATGGAGACACAAGAAGAAAATATTTCACACAGTGAATGGTTAAGTTCATAGAATCCTTCAGGGCAGAATGAGGCCATTCAGCCCATCAAGTCTGCACCATCCATAATCCCATCCAGGCCATTTCTCCATAACCCCATGCATTTACCCTAGTTAGACCCCTGACACTAAAGGGCAATTTAGCATGGCCAATCCACCTAACCCACACATCATTTAGACTGTGGGAGGAAACCCGAGCACCTGGAGGAAACCCACGCAGACACGGGGAGAACATGTAGACTCCATACAGATAATGACCCAAGCCAGGAATCCATGCGAGGCAGCAGTGCTAACCATTATGTGCCACCATAAGATCTGGAATGTACTGCCCGAGAGTGGAGTGGAAGCAGGTTCAATAAAGCCTCTCAAGAGAGAATCAGATTATTATCCGGAAAGGGTGCGGGGTTGCAGGGAAAAGATGGGGGAATGGCACTCGTGAATGAGCATTCAGGGAGCTAGTGCCAACATGATAGACCAAATGGCCTCCTTCTGTGCTGCAATGATTCTGTGGTATTACTGATTAATGCATTAAGTTTTCGGACAGTCTCAGGTATAAAGTTCACCATATTTATTATGTCAAATAGATTTTTTTTAAAGTTCCGGCCTGAACTTCTCTTCTGAAGGCAATGATCCTCTCCTGCAGTGGGGTAGAAACCCACAGCAGGAGACTCTCAGCACAGTCCAACGGAAGCGGAAACTCTGACACACAAACTTCAACACATTCCGAGCGCTCTTCCCTACCTCTGCTCCAGCTCACCTGTCAGCCCGTTCTTTGTTACCCCCTGATGCTTTCATTTCAGAATATTTGTCTTCAAATCTCTCATTTCTGTCTGTCCTACCTTCTAGCGTCCTGCATCCCTGCTTTGTGACCTCCACTTGTGGCAATCTCCTCCCCTCTGTTTCAGTCTTTTCAAGTCTGGATTCTTCAAGTGGAATTTTCCCATCTTGTCCGCCACGGGAATCGTAGCAGGATGGGACACAGACCACTCAAAGGTCCCGTTGTTCGCGGGCAGGATTTTCCAGACTTGGGGCGAGCACGGCTGGAAAATCTCGTTCCCTCCCTCAAGCTGCCCATTCTCCTCCATATCTTCCTAACTTCAAAAATTTGACTACACTTCACATAATTTCACTTTACCCCCGATTGTGAACCACTGCGACCCATTTTACCTGTTAAGGGGATGAAATAGATGTGGGCCGTTGTTATACTGGATGCAGTATACACAGTTCTCAGATATAGGGGTCGAGCTTTTCAAAAAGTATCATTTTTTTATTCCCACTTTGTCTTTTTTGCTTTACAGAAACTGCCTGCAAAATGCAAAAAGCTGTTCCAGAAATTTGAGAGCTTAACGGTAGGTGAAGGAAAGTCCCTCGCTCTGGGTTAGATGGTCTAGTATTGCAGTTGAGGGGTTGGATTATCCACCTCATTCACCACTGAAGAGTAATTCCTACAGACAAGGCATCTACCAGATGCTGAATGGTTACTAACTTTGCTGGACAATTATCAGGAGGCCTGGCCCCTAACCATCGTGGTCAGATCACTCTGCTAAGCTTGAACTCTTCGTGTCCTTGGTTTATTAAAGAGGAATGCGCTCTACCATTGAATGCTGATGGTTGGTCTTTTGATTTGATTTGACTTATTATTGTCGCATGTATTAGCATATGTGAAAGGTATTGTTTCTTGCACGCTATACAGACAAAGCATACCATTCATAGAGAAGGAAAGGAGCGAGTGCAGAATGCAGTGTCATAGTCATAGCTAGGGTGTAGCAAAAGATCAACTTAATGCAAGGTAGGTCCATTCAAAAGTCTGACAGCAGTAAGGAAGAAGCTGTTCTTGAATCGATTGATACGTGACCTCAGACTTTTGTATCTTTTTCCCGACAGAAGAAGGTGGAAGAAAGAATGTCTGGGGTGCGTGGGGTCCTTGATTATGCTGGCTGCTTTTCCGAAGCAGTGGGAAGTGTAGACGGAGTCAATGGGTTTGAGTGATGGATTGGGCTTCGTTTACAACCCTTTGTAGTTTCGTGCGGTCTTGGACAGAGCAGAAGCTGTGATACAACCAGAATGATTGCTTTCTATGCTGCATCTGTAAAAATTGGTGAGAGTTGCTGCAGACATGCCAAATTTCCTTCACCTGAGAAAGTAGAGGCGTCGTTGGGCTTTCTTAACGATAGCATCGCATGGAGGGAACAGCATACGTTGTTGGTGATCAGGACATCTAGAAACTTGAAGCTTTTGACGATTTCCACTTCATCTCCATTGATGTAGATAGAGGCATGTTCTCCACTGTGCTTCTTGAGGTTGATGACAATCTCCTTCGTATTACTGACATTGGGAGAGAGATTATTGTCATGGCATCTGATTGTGGCCTTATCACCACTTTCTTGCCTGTCCCCTATAAACCTTTGACCCCCTGTGCTAGTCAAAAGTCTGTCTAACTCAGCCTTGAATATATTCAATGACCCAGTTTCCATGGCGTGCCAGGGAAGAGAATTCCAAACATCAGGAATTCCTCCTCATCTCCAGTTTAAAATAGGAGACCCTTTGTGTTGAAAGTGTGCCCCAGGAGAGAACGCACTTTCTCAGATCATCTGTCTGCTTTGGAAACATGTCACATCGTCCCACTCCATAATCCAGGAAAGGCAATTGCTCTTGTACCGAGGTTGGCGCAATAGTTTAAACTCACACGTGTATTTGCGCCCCATCCCTTCCTCCTTCACTAGGCTAAAGGGTAGACCATTTAGAACAGAGATGAGGAGACATTCACCCAAAGAATGGTGAGCCAATGGAATTTGCTACCACAGGAAGTAGTTGATGCCAAAACATTGAATGTATTCAAGTGGAGGCTGGATATAGCACCTGGGGTGAATGGGATCAAAGGTTATGGGAGAAAGCAGGATTAGGCTATTGAGTTGGATGATCAGCCATGAACGTGATGCATGGCGGAGCAGGCTCGAAGGGCCAAATGCCTCCTCCTGCTTATTTCTTCTACTTTTCTAATGGTTTCATTATTGGTTGCAATGGGAAACATCCTCTATCCTTCTCTGGCTGGACCCTGTTGCAGGTCCAAACAGCATCGAACAGTTTCTCTTGGGAATCATAACGAGGGGCAAACAATGGAAAGGTCCGTTGACCTCAGGTGGATTTTCTGGTTTTGGGGCGAATGCAGCCGGAAAATTGTGCCCAACGTCTTTTGGGAAAATTCGGTCTGATAATCAGGAGGGCAGTTCATTCACGTGGATACTCTCGATTAAATTGTGCTGATGGCTGACCCTGAAACTCTTTAATTTTACAGGATCCCTCTCGCAATCACAAATCTTATCGAGATGCCATCGCCAGGATGAACCCACCCCTCATTCCATTTGTTCCCTTGCTGCTGAAAGGTAAGACGATGGCACTACTTCTCCAACCAGGTCCAGCTTCAGAAAGACTGGCCTCATAGAATCATAAGGGACAGAAGGTGTCCATTCGGCCCATTGTACCTGCTGGCTCTTTGAAAAGAACTATCCGATTAGTCTCAGTAGTATCATGCTACAGAGAAAGAGGCCATTCGGCCCCTTGCATCCGCGCCAGCTCTTTGAAAGAAATATCCTATTAATCTCAGTATAACCATTCAGTAGAGAAGGAGGCCATTTGGCCCATTGCACCTGTGCTAGCCCTTTGAAAGAGCCAACTGATTAATCTCAGTATAATCATACAGCAGAGAAGGAGGCCATCCAGCCCATTACACCTCTGCTAGCTCTTTGAATCCGATTAGTCCCCCTCCCCTGCTCTTTCCCCGTTTCCCTGTAAATCTTCCCTTTTCAGATATGTATCCAATTTCCTTTTGAAACGTGCCACTGAACCTGCTCCCACCACCCTCTCAGTGCATTCCAGCTGGCTGCATGTAAACATTTCCACCTGGTTTCTTTGCTAATTATCCTAACTCTAGTTGCTCACGCTGTTACCTGAAGCTTTAATCTACCCTACGCTTTCTGAACTTGGGCAATGCTGCGTTTCAGTGTGAAAGGGCCTTTGTCATGTTTCAGCTGAAGTTGTTTCCTGGGCTGGAGTGCTTACTGTCAGTTTGAAGCTAAGTGATTGACCTCACCCCAGCCAGAACCTGTTACAAATGCTATAAAGGAGGAAGTGATATAGGAACACTGGAATAAGAGACTGACATGAGTTCAGCGCCCACCCGCAACAAAATTAGGCTGATAACTGATTCACGGTCAGCTGGACTTTCCTTAGTCCATAGTCAATCGCACATGGGGGTCTATAATTAGCCTACCAGCCCTGTGCCAAGGTGGCGAGGCAGAAAAACCATCCAGCTTACCAGCTTGCACTATCCATTCAGAGGGCAGTTAAGACTCAACCACAATGCTGTGAAGCAGGAGTCACATCCAGATTTCCATCCCCAAAGGTTATTAATGAACCAGATGGGTTTTTAATGGCAAGCGACGATAGTTTCATAGTTACCACGAACTTTCATTTCCTGATTTTATGAATTGAATGTAAATTCCACCAGCTGCCATGGTGAGATTTGAACCCATGTCCCCAGGGCATTAGCCTGAGCCTCTGGAATACTTGTCCAGTGACGTTAGCACATTGCCACCGTTTCTCCCACCTTGCGCATTAGCTGTGACTTAAGTTAAAGAAAGATCTGCCTCAATGTCGCAGCTTCCCCGACTTCAGCACTTCAACACAAATTCAATTATTTTTGAAGTGTAGTATCTGGAGTGACTTATATGCAGCAAACTGGGGCGGCACAGTGGTTAGCACTGCTGCTTCACAGCGGTAGGGACTGGGTTCGAGTCCAGCCTCAGATCCCTGTCTGTGTGGGGTTTGCACATTCTCCCCGTGTATTGACTTCAATCAGACCATTGAGGTTGGCCTATTGGAGTTTGAACTCCCTGGTTAAGGATCCAATCGTTGTGCCAATCAGGGAATCTTTGCTTTGTACTTAACCGAGACTATCAGTTCCTCTGACACCCCCAGAGATAGACAGCTAACTGCTAGCACTCTGTGTACTGCTGTTAGAGTTGTATATAAAAGGATTTTGGTGAAAGAACTTCAGCCTCCAAAGATTTATTCCACTCTGTCTGTGTGGGTTTCCTCTGGCTGTTCCTGTTTCCTCCCACAGTCCAAAAGATGTGCAGGTTAAGTTGATTGGCCACACTAAATTGCCCCTTAGTGTCCAAAGATGTGCAGGTTAGGTGGATTGATCATAGTAAATGTGTGGGGTTACATGGATAAGGGTGGAGGTGAAGGCCTGCGTGAGATACCTTTTCAGAGAATCAGTGCAGACTCGCTGGGCTGGTTGGCCTCTTTCTCCACTTTAGGGATTCTATGGAATCTCCCAGATGAATGGCAATGACCAAATAATCAGTTTTAGTGATGATGGCTGAGGGATAAACTTTGACCAGAACACCAGGGTTTCCTGCTTTTCAAAAGGGGATAGTTTAAATCCTCCTCAGGGGATACACCAGGCCTCAGTTTAACTTGAATGCTAAAAAAACAGATAACTGTTTGATATTCATATTCACTCACCAAGATTATGTGTGAGGAGTTGCGAGGAACCAGGAGGTGACTGTTACCAATTGGAACTTCCTTCAATAGTCACTTGAGCAGCACCAAGGAAAGTCGCTGGCCCCCTCTCAATGATCAACACTAACATAAACAGACCCCAAGATTCAAGGCCAACCCAGAATAACATCTTTCACCTGCAATTCACAGAACAAAGGCTGAAAAGCTGGGGCTTTTCTCTTTAGAGAGGAGGAGGATGAGAGGCGACTTAATAGAGGTTTGTAAGATGATGAGGGGGATTGATAGAGTGGACGTTCAGAGACTATTTCCTTGGGTGGATGTAGCTGTTACTAGGGGGCATAACCATAAGGTTCATGGTGGGAGATATAGGAGGGATGTCCGAGGTAGGTTCTTTACTCAAAGAGTGGTTGGAGTGTAGAATGGGCTGCCCGCTGCGATAGTGGAATCGGATAATTTAGGAACTTCCAAGCGGTTATTGGATCGGCACATGGAGCACACCAGAACGATAGGGAGTGGGATAGCTTGATCTTGGTTTCGGATAAAGTTCAGCACAACACTGAGGGCCGAAGGGCCTGTACTGTTCTGTACTATTCTATGTCAATGAATAGCAGAACTTTCTAGAAACGTGATTAGTTGCAAATTTGCCTGAGTCTGCTGTACAGAAATAAAATTATGAGAGTTTCTGTGTGAAAATGACCAGAGAAAAACAGGGAACAGAGAAACCCTGGAGAAAGAGGGGTAAGAAATAATATCAGGTTATAGATTAATAAAAATCCATGTACTAAATGTCTCTCTATCCAGGGGAAGGTTCGTAGAAGTCAAAATAAAGTTTATTTATTAGTGTTGCAAGTAGGCTTACGCTAACACTGCAATGAAGTTACTGTGAAAATCCCCTAGTCGCCACACTCCGGCGCCTGTTTGGCTACAACGAGGGAGAATTTAGCACGGCCAATGCACCTAACCAGCACACCTTTCAGATTGTGGGAGGAAACTGGAGCACCCAGAGCAAACCCACACAGACATGGGGGGGAGCATGCAAACTCAATACAGCCATCCAAGCCGGGAATCAAACCCGGATCCCATGCACTGTGAGGCAGAAGTGCTAACCACTGTGCTACCATGCCACCTTTCAATTATTCAATTTAATTGTTGTCTTAAGGCCCCCATCTCCGAGACACAATGGCTGGAATTCTCCAGCCACTCATGCTCCGTGGCTGCTGCGATGAGGGTTGAGAATTTGGCGCTCACCGGGACCAAAAGATCCCGGCCATTGTGGACACTGTACCTTATACAAAACTCATGGTGGTTTGAGGCTGTTATAATAACTGTATGATTTCTAGTGATTTTCTCTTTTGGTGACTTTTACAGACATGACATTTATACACGAGGGCAACAAAACACTCCTGAATCAATTGGTGAACTTTGAGAAAATGGTGAGTATTTGTTCACTGTTCTAGCACACCCAGAAAATCCAAAAAACACTGTACTTCCCAGTTTCTAATAGACTAGCACACTGTCCCTAATAGAGAGTGTTCTAGCACACTACATCCCAGTCTCCATAGAGACAGTTCTAGCAGACTGCATCCCCCAGTCTCCATAGAGACAGTGGTCTAGTACAATGCATCCGCCAGTCTTGATAAGAACAGTCTTCTAGCACACTGCATCCCCCAGTCGCCATAGGGACTGTGTTCTAACATACTGCATCCCCCAGTCTCCATAAGGACAGTGTTCTAGCACACTGCATATCCCAGTCTCCATAGGGACAGTGTCCTAGCACACTGCATCCCTCAGTCTCCATAGGGACATTGTTCTAGCACACATCTCCCAGTCTGTATAGGAGCAGTGTTCTAGCACACTGCATATCCCAGTCTGCACAGGGGCAGTGTTCAAGCACACTGCACTCCCCAGTCTCGATAGGGATAGTTTTCTAGCACACTGCATCCCCCCATCTCTATAGGGACAGTGTTCTAGCACACTGCATCCCCCCATCTCTATAGGGACAGTGTTCTAGCACACTGCATCCCCCCATCTCTATAAGAACAGTGTTCTAGCACACTGCATCCTCCCATCTCTATAAGAACAGTGTTCTAGCACACTGCATCCCCCCATCTCTATAAGAACAGTGTTCTAGCACACTGCATCCCCCCATCTCTATAAGAACAGTGTTCTAGCACACTGCATCCCCCCATCTCTATAAGAACAGTGTTCTAGCACACTGCATCCCCCCATCTCTATAAGAACAGTGTTCTAGCACACTGCATCCCCCCATCTCTATAAGAACAGTGTTCCAGCACACTGCATCCCCCCATCTCTATAAGAACAGTGTTCTAGCACACTGCATCCCCCCATCTCTATAAGAACAGTGTTCTAGCACACTGCATCCCCCCATCTCTATAAGAACAGTGTTCTAGCACACTGCATCCCCCCATCTCTATAAGAACAGTGTTCCAGCACACTGCATCCCCCCATCTCTATAAGAACAGTGTTCTAGCACACTGCATCCCCCCATCTCTATAAGAACAGTGTTCTAGCACACTGCATCCCCCCATCTCTATAAGAACAGTGTTCTAGCACACTGCACTCCCAGAATCCATAGGGGCAGTGTTCTAGCACACTGCATCTCCCAACCTCCAAAGAAACAGTATTCTAGCAGTCAGTACAGGGGGAAGCCGGGTTGAATTCTAGCTCTCTGCTGCATTATCAGCTGGGTTAAAGGCTCTGAGCTGCATTGGGCTGTCCCCCAAAAGAAGGGTGGTGGAAAAGTTAGCTTGAGTGTTTTGCTTTTATTAACATGACTTGTTTGCACTGGTCGCTACGATTGTGACATCATAACCAGACTGCTCCTTTTCACAAAGTATCTTGAAGGATGGAATATGGTTCCATCCCCTTAGCAAGAATCATGCAATGGACCCAGACTCTGGTGAGGCCCCAGAAAAAGGCAGCTAGTTTCACCGGTGAGATTCATCAAGGCATGCCGAGAGTGCAGGCCTGTGACTGGTGATCACTAATATTGAACACCAGTCATTCTCAACATGTCATGGAGCTTAAACCTGGCACCGCTCATTACTCATTGCACAAAACTGTTTTTCTGAAACCCTGTACTGTGGGGGGTACCGTGCAGACGAGAGTTGTTTGGTGAGGTTCCCAGCCATGGTGCACTGTGCCCTGGGGGAGATGCTTCTATCTGACAGTTAACACGGATAAGTCCGAAGACACTAAGACAAAAGCAAAGTACTGCGGATGCTGGAATCGGAAACGAAAACAGAAAATACTGGAAAAACTCAGCGGGTCTGACTGCATCCATAGAGAGAGCGTAGAGCCAATGTTTCAAGCTTTTTACACAGTTTGAGTGTACACAGAGGGTGGTGGGTGCCTGGAACTCACTGCCGGGGGAGGTGGCGGAAGCAGATACGATAGTGACTTTTAAGGGGCATCTCGACAAACAATATATGAATAGGATGGGAATAGAGGGATACGCTTTCCGGAAGGGAGGGATTTTAGTTACATGGGCAGCACAACCGGTGCAGGCTTGGAGACTGGATGACCCTTCGTCAGACCTGCTGAGGTTTTGCAACATTTTCTGTTTAAGTCCGGTGACATGTTTGTCAAGCTGCAGTTCCTCAAATGCTGATCCCTCTGCAGTGCAAGTTGTTCAATTTGTGTGGGCTGAGAGTGTTTTCAGGGAGTGTGACACAGCAAAAATGCAAAACCTACAGCAGGTAATTACTCATGAATTCAGCAGAATATGAGTTTTTTTATATCTGTTTCCTACCATTGCGGGGGAGGGGTGTGAACAGGGCAGCACAGTGACACAGTAGTTAGCTGCCTCATAGCGCCAAGGACCTGGGTTCAATTGCAGCCTCAGGTGACTGTCCGTGTGGCGTTTGAACATTCTCCCCGTGTCTGGGTGGGTTTCCTCCAGGTGCTCTCACCATCCAAAGATGTGCGGGTTAGGTGGATTGGCCCATGTTAAATTGTCTCTTAGTGTTGGGGGACGAGCTAGGGTCAGTGCTGGGGGTTATGGGCATAGGGCGTGGCTGGAATTGTGGTCGGTGAACAGGCTTGATGGGCCGAATAGCCCCCTTTTTGCACTGTAGAATTCTATAATAACAGTTGGCTTGGCTGTTGCAGCACCTGGTAGCTGGAACACCAAGCAGCAGTGCACAAGCTAAGGAGGGGAATGGCTGGGCCAACCTTACAATAATAAACAGCATTCATATAGCACCTTTTACACGGTTGAATGTCCAAAAGCACTTCACAAGATTGCTAAAAGACAAAAATTAGCCAGGAGCAGGAAAAGGGTTCAGTGCAAGGTTATGAAAATTCAAGTGTAGTTTGTTGTCAGAAAAATCTTCTGCATTTGGTTAACCATCTCCTTCTCTCTAACAGCACATGGTGGCTAACGCAGTACGGACCATGAGGAGATATCGAAGTATCCCGCTCAGTAAGTTAACAGAAAGAAACTTTTTAAAAAAAGCAATGTTTTTACATGAACACTAGATTGTTGCCCTAAGTGGCAGCACGGTGGCACAGCGGTTAGCACTGACACCTCACAGCAGTAGGGAACCTTGTTCAATTCCTGGCTTGGGTCACTGGCTACGTGGAGTTTGCATGTTCTCCCCATGTCTGCATGGGTTTCCTCCCACATTCTGAAAGACGTGCTGGTTAGGTGCATTGGCCACGCTAAATTGCCCCTTATTGCCCCGGGATGTGTAGGTTAAAGGGATTTATGGGACTATGGGGGTAAGGCCTGGGTGGGATTGTTCTCGGTGCAGCCTTGGTGGGCTGACTGGCCTCCTTCTGCACTGTAGGGATTCTGTAGTTTCGGTGGCTCTAAAGAGCCACCTGGCACTGAGATTTCCACCTCGTTCACTAATGGCTTCACCTTTTCCTTCTCTACAGCGCCAGAGCCCGAACTGGCCGCAAACCACATTGAGATTAAAGCCTACATCCGTCAGCTCCACGTGATCGACAATCAGCAATTGCTCTACGACCTCTCTTACAGACTGGAGCCCAAGGATCCGTAACCACGGAGCACCCCGCTCTGCTCGCAGTCTGCAATGCTAGCCCATGGCGTTGAAAGTGTATGTGGCCATGCCACTGCTGATCTGAACTCACTGTGTAGAACCACCGATCGACCAAAAGAGATCTGCCGCAAGCTGATTGTGCAATGGGAAAGCTGACCTCAAAGTGAACCCGGCTTTAGGCCTACCCCAGACACGTTAACACATTGGATATATTACACTGGACTGCCGCAGCTCAGGAGCCCTTGTGGTGTGTGCCCAGTATTCTTCCCAGAGTTTTTGTGCACTGATTTAGCTCCTTGAGCAGAGAATGCCTGCAAGCTCTCCAGGACTATTATTTTTTTGATATCTTCTGCTTAACGATATCACGGATTCATGTGTCCAGAAACCAGGATATACTGTCAATCAAACAACGCACAGGACAAAAATACAACAGGGGAAGTGGAGAGGGTGGGAGTGATACACCCGTACAGGTCTTCCTCAAGAATATCCTCATTTCTGCTCGTACCCAGCCTAAATCACTGAAGATCTAAATCTAATGCCTTCAGTATTTACACTACTGTAATGGATGGTGTCACAGGACATTGGCTCCCTCTTTTGGCAAGAAACAGATGGGGCAACGTGGTGGTGCAGTGGTTAGCACTGCTGCCTCACAGCATTAGGGATCCAGGTTCGATCCTCGGCTTGGGTCATTGTCTGTGTGGCGACTGCACATTCTCCCCATGTCTGCATGGGTTTCCTCCAGGTGCTTGAGTTTCCTCCCACAATCCAAAAGACTTGCTAGTTAGGTGCATCTGCCATGCTGAATTCTCCCTTATTGTACCTGAACAGATGCCAGAGTATGGCAACTAGAAGATTTTCACAGTAACTTTATTGCACTGTTAACATAAGCCTTCTTGTGACATTAATAAATAAACAACACTACTGCCTCACAGCGCCAGGAACCCAGATTCAATTCGAGCCTCAGGTGACTGTCTGTATGGAGGTTGCACGTTCTCCCAGCGTCTGCGTGGGTTTCCTCCAGGTGCTCCAGTTTCTCCCACAGTTCAAAGATGTGCAGGTTAAAGGGATTGGCCGTGCTAAATTGTCCCTTAGTGTCCCAAGATGTGCAGGTTTAGGGGATTATCAGAGCAAATACATGAGGCTACGGTTATAGGGTGGGGATACTGTGTCAGAGAGTCGGTGCAGACTTGATGGACCGAATGGCCCCCATCTGCACTGTAGGGATTCTGTGGCTTAGGTTTGAACCCTGAAACATGCCAATTACATCATTACTGATGTGACACTAGCAACCACTACCCTCCAACTTCGAAATATTTATTAATTTCCCTTCACTGCCTACTTCAGGTGACAGACAGATCACCGGCTCACTCAATTACTGATGCCACCCTGGACTGGGAGCCAGATACAAGAGCAACGGGGAGAGATACACTGGGGCTGGAATTCTACCGGCACGCCTGTCCCAATTCCGGAGGCAGGCGGGATCGTAAGAACCTTGGGCGGACGTGCTGGTCAAATTCCGCCCTGGCATTCTCTGTTCCCTTTCTCTCCGTCTGTGTGGGGAAACACCCTACGATGCTGTACACCACCTCTCTGGGGAATCATGACTGTAATTTCACACACTATCAACAGATGGGGCATTCTGAAGCTCCAATATTTCCACACCAGTCTGACACTGAATCAGTATGACGCCTTTGTAGAGTTGTACCTTTTATTTGCTGTAGAATTTACATTGTAATATAAAATGAATCAATTATTTTATCAGTTTGCATTTAGGGAAATAATTTCTACATTTTTTTTAAAATTTTGTACAAAGAATGCTTTTTCTCATTTGGATTTATTTTGAGTTTATGGGTGTAGATATGCAGTGTTTGTCAAATTATCTCCGTGTCGTCTCCATGTAAAGAAAGCACTTACAGATCAGACTAAAATTATCCATAAAAGAATAAACAATTTTTTTAAAGATTTGGTTAATGTTTTATATTTTCCAAATATAGAAATGTGAAAATAAGAACTGAACACCGTGGGGTGGGATTCACTGGCCACACACGCCCTAAAACCGGAGACTCACCCGAACTCAACGGACTTCAAATAATCCACTACATTTCCTGTCTCTCCCGCTACGATTCCTGTGGCAGGAGAGATGGAAGAATTTCAGCCGATTGTTAATAGGTTTGCATTTTGATACAAAATCAGATTTGGGTTACTTTAGAAAGTATTTTACTGTTTTTTTTCCAAAAAGAACCAGAGGAAATCTTTGCAAATACATTTGCATTGTCAATTCTGAGTCCTCTTCCTCCAGGTACCATACCTTAGCTTGTTGGTGACCATGGACTTCCATTGGATTGGTTCATGATTATGCTCGGCAAAAGGGAGGCAGTGCCGTAGTGATATTGCCACTGGTTTAGTAATCCACAGATCCAAGGTAATGCCCTGGGGACCTGGGTTCGAATCCCACCATGGTAGATGGTGAAATTTGAACAAATTAAAAATCAGGAATCAAAAGTCAAATAGAGTCATAGAGGGTTGCAGCATGAAAACAGGCCCTTCGGCCCAACTTGTCCATGCTGTCCTTTTTTTTAAACCCCTAGGTTAGACCCGATTGCCCACATTTGCCCATATCCCTCTATACCCATCTTACTCATGTAACTGTCTAAATGCTTTTTAAAAGACAAAATTGTACCCACCTCTACTGCTACCCCTGGCAGCTTGGTCCAGACACTCACCACCTTCTTTGTGAAAAAAATTGACCCTTTGGACAGTTTTGTATCTCTCCCCTCTCACCTTAAACCTATGCCTTCTAGTTTTAGACTCCCCTCCCTACCTTTGGGAAAAGAATTGAATCATACAGGTTTACAGCATGGAAACAGGCCCTTCGGCCCAACCAGTGATGACCATGGAACCATTGTTGATTGACATAAGAACTCATTGGGTTCATTAATGTCCTTTCAGGAAGGAAATCTGTCATCCTTGCTTGGTCTGGCAATATGGTTGACTCTCAAATGCCCTCGAAAATGAAGGGCAGTTTGAGACGGCTAATAAATGTTGACCCAGCCAGTGATGCCCAAATTTCATGAATGCATACAAAAGTACCACAGTAATTTGCCATTACCTTCTGCAGTCTGACTGATCGGAAAACTCTCCCACTCTTACTGCCTGCTTTCAGCTGTATTTGGCCACATTATATGTGCACTATCCATGGCCATAAAGTCTGAAATGGGGCAGCATAGTGGTTAGCACTGCTGCCTCACAATGCCAGGGAGCCGGGTTTGATTCCCACCTTGGGTCACTGTCCGTGCGGAGTCTGCACGTTCTCTCTGTGTCTGCGTGGATTTCCGCTGGATGCTCTGGTTTCCTCCCGCAGTCTGAAAGACATGCTGGTTAGACGCATTGGCCATGCTAAGCTTTCCCTCAGTGTACCCAAACAGGCGCAGGAGTGTGGCGGCTATGGGATTTTCACACTAATTTCATTGCAGTGTTAATGTAAACAGCTTCTTTCACCTGAAGCAATTTCCTTGCTAAAACCCTGAACCATGCTGTTATGAGCTCCATACTCCACAATTCCATTGCACTCCTGGTTGGCCTGCCATGTTTTCCTCCCACTCCTCTAGCTACGATTTCCTAATAGTGTATTAGCAACCAGGGACTGGACCACGATTATGGTTGCCAAAATAC
Organism: Carcharhinus amblyrhynchos; assembly: GCF_965287045.1. NCBI lineage: Eukaryota > Metazoa > Chordata > Chondrichthyes > Carcharhiniformes > Carcharhinidae > Carcharhinus > Carcharhinus amblyrhynchos. The sequence goes on along the minus strand of NC_137350.1, from coordinate 31,606,104 downwards.
TGCAGTGGTTTGCCATTGCCTACTGCAATATGGCTGACCAGGAAACTTAGGGGTGGAACCAGGATCAGGCAGGGAAATGGGCTGGCCCCATTGCACTGTGGGTGTGCTGACGCCTGTGATCATGGAACCAAAAGTAAATGCTGGAAAATCTCAACAGGTCTGGCAGCATCTGTAAGAGCTGACGTTTCGAGTCCAGGTCACCCTTTGACAAAGCTTTAGATTTAGCTTTCACAAAGGCTCGTCTGGACTCAAAACGTTGGCTCTTTTCTCTCCTTACAGATGCTGCCAGACCTGCTGAGATTTTCCAGCACTTACTTTTGGTTTCAGGTTCCAGTTAGTGCAGTAATTTGCTTTTAGCCTGCGATGATGGTTTGCCCAGGGTAGGGTAGAGTAAAGGATCAGGGCAGCCAGTGAGGTTAAACCAAGGCTTTAACTGATGCAATTTTTCAAAGCCACCTCAGCCTCTTGGCTAAGATGAAGTGTGAGATCAAGCCCAGATGCAATGCCACATCCCATCAGCTTGGATTTTGTTTGATCGAGCCCAAGATCAAGAAAATTCACTCACCTAATAGGACTGGACTTACATGGGACCATATTGTTGCGTATGAAGGGATTGAAGATCTAGTCCCAAACCACCTGTTTGTAACTGCGCTCTTACGTGGGGCAGAGATACCATTACATCCACATTATCACTTCTCAGACAGTCACTTTCGTCATCGTCACTCGGGTGATAGTGACAATATTTCAGTGGGACCAGTGGGGAGGCGAGATTCACTGTGTTGTAGCAAGTGGCAAAATTCACACAGTAACTACCTCTCTTTAAGAAAGTCATAGTTATTCCCGCCAAGATTGAGTCCAAAGATTCTTGGATTAGGTTGATTGGCCATGCTAAATTGACCCTTAGTGTCAGGGGGATTAGCAGTGTAATTATGTGGGGTGACAGGATTAGGGTCTAGGTGGGATTGTGTTCAGTCAATGGGCCGAATGGTCTCCTTCTGCACTGTAGGGATTCTACGATTCCATAGGATACAACATCTTATCTTGTCGGCTGGGATCTGGTTTGTCCCTGTGTGGGAACCAGGATCGGACCTGATATGAATAGGCTTTTTTGATTAGAATTAAAGTACTGAAAAATCCCAATAAAAAAAGACCAGGAACCTACTCAGCCTTTTGGCTAAGATCAAATGCCAGATCAAGCCCAAAATGGGGTGCAGTGCCTTATCTTGTCAGCTTGGATCTTGTTTGTCTCTCTTGTGGGGACTTTGAATTGGATTCAATTAAAATTTGAATTCAATTTTTGGAAGAAGCAAGTGATGGATTTGAGTTTGCTCTGTCCACTCTGAGCATTGGCTTTGTAACTTTAAAAATGGAGTGAAAATTATAAACAATGACCAGAAACCTCTCAATATTCCAATGGTAAAGAAGGAATGTAGGAGAAAGGATAACCAGCCGTGGTTATCGAAGGAAATAAAGGAGAGTATTAAATTAAAAGCTGAAGCGTTTAGAGTGGCTAAAAGTAGTGGGTGAGTAGAAGATTGGGAGAGGTTTAAAAATCAACAAAGATTGACTAAGAAGTTGATAAAGGAAGAAAGGATAGACTATGAAGCTAAACTAGCACTAAATATAAAAAAGGACAGTAAGAGTTTTTACAAATATATAAAGAAGAGGAGGCTGGCTAGAGTGAATGTTGGACCCTTAGAGGATGAGAGGGGGGATTTCGTGGTGGGAGATGAGGAAATGGCTGAGGCCTTAAATAAGTTTTTTGCCTCAGTCTTCACGGAGGAGGACGCGAATAGTTTGCCGGATATTAAAGATAGAAGGATGGTAGGGGTTGAGGGCCTGAATGCGATTACTGTCACTAGAGAGGTAGTGCTTGATCGACTAACGGGTCTGATGGTGGACAAGTCCCCAGGACCGGATGGAATGCATCCCAGGGTTCTGAAGGAAATGGCAGAGGTGATAGTAGATGCCTTAGTGATTATTTACCAAACTTCGCTGGATTCTGGGGAAGTGCCAGAAGATTGGAAAACGACTAATGTTACACTGCTGTTTAAAAAAGGTAGCAGGCAAAAGGCAGGGAATTATAGGCCGGTTAGTTTAACGTCTGTTGTTGGAAAAATGCTTGAATTCGTCATCAAAGAAGAAATAACGAGGCACCTAGAAAAGAATGGTTTGATTGAGCAGACGCAGCATGGATTCGTTAAGGTGAAGTCATGTTTGACGAGTTTATTGGAATTCTACGAGGATGTGACTAGTGCGGTAGACAGAGGGGAACTGGTGGATGTGGTGTTTCTCGATTTTCAAAAGGCGTTTGATAAGGTGCCGCACAAAAGGTTGCTTCAGAAGGTGAGGGAGCATGGAGTTGGGGGTAAGGTGTTAGCGTGGATAGAGGATTGGTTGTCTAATAGGAGGCAGAGAATTGGTTTCAATGGGTGCTATTCTGATTGGCGGTTGGTAACTCGTGGAGTGCTGCAGGGATCGGTGCTGGGGCCTCAGCTATTTACCATTTATATAGATGATCTGGAGGAGGGGGCTGAGTGTAGGGTGACGAAATTTGCTGATGAGTGGAAAAGCAAATTGTGCGGAGGGTGTGGAAAGTCTGCAGAGGGATCTGGATAGGCTGAGCAAGTGGGCGAGGACCTGGCAGATGGAGTACAATGTTAGCAAGTGTAAGGTTATCCACTTTGGCAGAAATAATAGTAGGAGGGCTTACTATTTAAAGGGCGAAAAGCTGCAGCAGGCGACGGTGCAGAGGGACCTGGGGGTCCTTGTGCATGAGTCGCAAAAACCCAGTCTGCAGGTGCAGCAGGTGATCAAGAAGGTGAATGGGATGCTGGCCTTTATAGCGAGGGGGATAGAATATAAAAGCAGAGAGGTCTTGCTGCAACTGTACAGGGCACTGGTGAGGCCACAGCTGGAGTACTGTGTGCAGTTTTGGTCGCCGCACTTGCACAAGGGTATTTTGGCCTTGGAGGGAGTGCAGAGGAGGTTCACTGGGCTGATACCAGAGATGAGGGGGTTGGACTATGAGGAGAGACTGAATAGACTGGGTCTGTACTCATTGGAGTTTAGAAGGATGAGGGGGGATCTTGTAGAGATGTATAAGATAATGAAAAGGATGGATAGGGTAGAGGTGGAGAGATTCTTCCCGCTCAGAAAGGACAGCAGGACTAGAGGGCACAGCCTCAAGGTCGGGGGGGGGGGGGGTGCAGCTTAGAACGGAGTTGAGGAGGAACTTCTTCACTCATCCAGTGGTGAATCTCTGGAACTCTCTGCCCGTTGAAGTGGTGGAGGCTATCTCGCGAAATATATTTAAGTCACGGGTAGATAGGTTTTTGACAGACAAGGGAATTAAGGGTTATGGGGAGAAGGCGGGAAAGTGGAACTGATCCACTTCAGATCAGCCATGATCTTATTGAATGGCGGGGCAGGCTCGAAGGGCTAGATGGCCTACTCCTGCTCCTATTTCTTATGTTCTCATGTTCTCTCCCCCTCTCACTGGAAGGATTTTAAGTTTGATAGTAATCACATGTTCTGTGGCCATCAAGTTCTGAAGTGGGATTTGAACCTGGAGATTTTGGCCCAGAGGTGGGAATGCAACTGACTGCACCACAAATTCCATCCCAACATCACCCAATTTTTACCCTCCATAAATTTGAGATTGTACAAAACTCTGCTGCTTGTGCCTTTGGCTGAAATTTTCCCATCGCGGGAATCATAGCGGGTGAGGAAATGTCCATTGAGCTTGGGGCAGGAATTTTCAGCCTTGGGGCGTGCGCAACCGAAGAATCCCGTCCACTCATCACACCAAATCTTCTCCATCTGACACCTGTAGACTTGCTGATCTGCAGTAACCCTTGGTCCACTACTGATTTAGTTTTCAAATCCAACCAAGGTTTCACCCATTCCAATCTGCAAGCTCTTCCACGATGTCTGCATGCTACAGTGCAGAGGGACCTGGGGGTCCTAGTGCATGAATCACAAAAAAGCTGTCTGCAGGTGCAGCAGGTGATCAAGAAGGCAAATGGAATGTTGGCCTTTATAGCGAGGGGGATAGAATATAAAAGCAGGGAGGTCTTGCTGCAACTATACAGGGTACTGGTGAGGCAGCAACTGGAGTACTGCGTGCAGTTTTGGTCGCCGCACTTGCGGAAGGATACATTGGTCTTGGAGGGAGTACAGAGAAGGTTCGCTAGGCTGATACTGGAGATGAGGGGGTTGGACTATGAGGAGCGATTGAATAGACTGGGTCTGTACTCGTTGGAGTTTAGAAGGCTGAGGGGAGATCTTGAGGGGGGAATCTTATAGAGACATATAAGATAATGAAGGGGCTAGACAGGGTAGAGGTAGAGAGATATTCTTCCCGCTTAGAAAGGAAACCAGAACTAGAGGGCACAGCCTCAAATTAAGGGGGGGGGTGCAGTTTAGATCAGAGTTGAGGAGGAACTTCTTCACTCAAAGGGTGGTGAGTCTCTGGAATTCTCTGCCCGTTGAAGTGGTGGAGGCTACCTAGCTAAATATATTTAAGTCAGGGGTAGATAGATTTTTGACAGACAAGGGAATTAAGGGTTATGGGGAGAAAGCGAGAAAGTGGAACTGATCCACTTCAGATCAACCGTGATCTTATTGAATGGCGGGGCAGGCTCGAGGGGCTAGATGGCCTACTCCTGCTCCTATTTCTTATGTTCTTATGACTGGAGTCCTCAAATTGTGGCTTCGATTGTAACCATTCCATTACTGGCTGCATGCTTTTAGCTGCCTGAACCCTAAGTTTCGCAACACTCTGAACTTCTCCACTTCTCTATCTCTTGCTCCTTTAAGACACTCCTTCAAACCTATCTCTTCCATCAAGCTTTTGCCCCATTATCTCCTTATGTGGCTCTGTTTTATTGACAATGCTGCCATGAAGCCACATGGGACGATTAACTATATTAATGACACTATCTAAATGCAATTAGCGGTTGTTAGCTGTTTTACTGCTCCTTGGGGTTATGGCACAGATAGGAAGTGTTACTCTGTATTCATCCCCCAAACTGGGAAAGGTTGATGACAACTCATTGTGCAAATTAGACAAATCCTGTTGGTCCATCAGAAATAAGACAAAGTCTGGTGTTGGTTGGCTGCAAAATGTGGAACCAGCTCACGCAGACCATGAATTTTGCTTTTGATGTCTTTTTAGAGTTTCTTTATTTATTAGTCACAAGTAAGCTTACATTAACACTGCAATCAAATTACTGTGAAAACGTCCTAGTCGACATACTCCAGTGCCCATTCGGGTACACTGAGGGAGAATTTAGCACGATCAATGCACTGGATAAAAGCAAATATTGCAGATGCTGGAATCTGAAACTGAGAGAGGAAATGCTGGAAAATCTCAGCAAGTCTGACAAGCTTTGACAAAGGGTCATTTGGATTCAAAATGTCAGCTCTGTTTTCTCTCCTTTCAAATACTGCCAGACCTGCTGAGATTTTTCAGCATTTTCTCCTTTGGTTTCACTTAACCAGCACATCTTTTGGACTGTGGGAGGAAACTGAAGCACCCGGAGGAAACTCACACAGACACAGGAGAACATGTGCAGACTCCGCACAGATGGTGACCCAAGCTGGGAATCAAACCCGGGTCCCTGGGCACTGTGAGGCAGCAGTGCTAACCACTGTGCTACCATGGCTTTTGTATTGCTGCCTGAAACTAGTAGGGCAGCTACAGTCAGGCTATGGAGGGGAAGTTCATCAATGATTCCTACTCCTGTGACTCTTTATTAGTCATGACTCAGCTGAGAACTGTCAACAGACAGCACCCCTTTCTCTGAGTCAGAAGGGAAAGCATTCAATCCCCATTCCAGAGATTTGAGTGTGTAATCCAGACCAATACTATGGTGAAATACTGAGAGAGTGCTGCATTGCCAGAGCTGTCACCTTTCAGATGAGGTCCTGCCTGCCCTCTCAGATCAATTCAATGGTATTCATGACACTATTCAAAGAACAGGAGAATATTTCTGAAAAGAGAGGCATGTTGCAAAGTTTTTCATCTCGCACTCAGCAGGACAAATACAAGAATGCTAAATTTCAAACAAATACAATGGCTGGAATTCTCCCATCCCGCCAGCCACTAGAATTCTAGTGGGCGAAGGGGACAGACTGTGTAAAGGTCCATTGGTGTCACTCAGGAATCTCTGGTTTTCAGGTGGAAGAAAAGAGTGTTGATTGGTTGGCAAGTTAGCTCTGGATAGCTGAAACATTGTCATGGGGTCTTGCCAACAAACCAGCATCCTTTCATCCTGTAAGTTAAATGGTTGTGATCCTTTAAAATTTGGCATTTGTCCTGATGAGTGCAAAATGAAAAGCTTCAACATGGTGGCAGAAAGGTTAGCACTGCTGCCTCACAACGGCATGGACTTGTCTTCAATTCTGGCCTCGGGTCTTCTCTGTCTGGAGTTTGCACATTCTACCCATGTCTGTGTAGGTTTCCTCTGGGTGCTCCAGATTCTTCCCACAGTCCAAAGATGTTCAGGTTATGTAGCTTTGCCATGCTAAATTGACCCTAGTGTCAGGGGAATTAGCAGGGTAAATATGTGGGGTTATGGGGATAGGGGCTGGGTGGGATTGTGGTCATTGCAGACTGAATGGGCTGAATGGCCTCATTCTGCACTGTAGGGATTCTATGAACATATATCTCTTCTCATCTACATTCAAGCTCTGTAAAAGCAAGCCACTGTTTGAACAACAGAAGCGTTCTGCTCAATGTCCTTGTCAAAATTCATTCCTCAACCATCAAAAGAAAAAGGATGACCTTGTCCATTATTTGGGACCTCTCTGTGTGATATCACCATTCAATAAAATACAGTAGTAACCCACAATTTGGAAGCTCTTTATTGCCTGTGAAGTTCTTTGGAATGCCCTGAGGTGTTGAAAAATGATTCATAAACGTCATTTTATTTTGGAAAATGTGTATTTGTATCTGTGAGGTAATTCGGCCAAAATTTTCCATTCCTTCCTGCTGGCGGGCAACCTTCACTGCTGGAAAATATGCCACAAGGGGGCTGGAAAAGCCTGCCCTTCACATTCTTCCTTATGTTTGGGGGAATGATGTACCACTACTCCCAGATTTATAAATCCACTCATGAAGGACGCATGTCATTTAACTCCTAACTTACGAATTAAATTGAGGTGAGGGCAGGATTAAGTTCAGCTGGTCATAGTTTCTTTCCACCTTGAAAGTTAAATAACACACACACACCGGACTCATGATAGCGCTTTGGACCCTGAGTTTGAGGCACCCGGCAGGGAATAGTGACTGTTAAAACACACCAGCAAATGTCAGCAATAGTGGGAAGCATCGTCTGAGTGAGGGGTGACCTTATTCAAGCCTATAAGACCCTGAGGAGACTTGGAAGGGTAGATGGTGAGATGTTTTCACAAGTGGCAGAGTCTCGAACGAGGGGACAAAGCTAGAAAATAAATGGCTGTTCATTTAAAATTGAGGTCTGTAGAAATTTCTTCCCGCAGAGGGTGATGAGTCTCTGGAGCTCTCTGCACCAAAGGTTGGTGGAGGCTGGACCGATCGAAGTATTTAAAGTGAAGGTGGATAAATGTTTGATAGATCGAGGAATGGAAGCTATAGAGAACTGGCACAGAAACAGAGTTGAAGCTGGCATAAATTGGCCATGATTGTATCAAATGTTGGGCAGGCTTGAAGAGTCTGGTGGCCCACCCCCGCTTCTACTCCTTGTGTTTTATCGCAGAATGAAAACATATAAGGCAGAAGAAGCTGTTGGCTGCAGGATTCTGATGTCAGAACATGACCATACTTAATTAAGTTTATTCACTAGTATCACAAGAAGGCTTACATTAACACTGCAATGAAGTTACTGTGAAAATCCCCTAGTCGCCACACTCCAGTGCCTGTTCGGATACACTGAGGGAGAATTTAGCACGGCCCATGTATTTAACCAGCATGTCTTTCGGACTGTGGGAGGAAAATGGGAGCACCCGGAGGAAACCCACGCAGACATGGGGAGAATGTGCAAACTCCACATGGGCAGTGACCCAAGCTGGAAATTAAACCCAGGTCCCTGGCGCTGTGAAGCAGCTGTGCTAACCACTGTGCAATCCCAAAGTGGAGATGGATAAATATTTGATAGATCGAGGAATAGAGAGCTGTGGGGAAATGGAGTTGAGTCTGGTATAGATCAGCCATGATTTTATTGCATGGCGGGGCAGGCTTGAAATGCCTGGAGGCCGACTCCTGCTTCTATTTTTGTGTTCTTATGCTCTATCGCAGAATACAAACATTTAAAGCAGAAGGCCCTGTGGATTGTAGGACTCTGATATCAGGGCATGGCCACACTTGCCGGGATTTGGACAGCGGTGGGGGGTGGGGGTGCTATTTATGCAGACATGGTCTCCTAATTGGCCATCTCTGAGCTCATAAGAATATAAGAACATAAGAAATAGGAGCAGGAGTAGGCCATCTAGCCCTTCGAGCCTGCCCCGCCATTCAATAAGATCATGGCTGATCTGAATTGGATCAGTTCCACTTTCCCACCTTCTCCCCATAACCCTTAATTCCCCTGTCTATCAGAAATCTATCTACCCGTGACTTAAGTGACAGGTGAGGTCCCAGAAGACTGGAGGGTAGCAAATGTGGTCCCATTGTTCAAAAAAGGTAGTAGGGTTAACCCTGGGAATTATAGGCCAGTGAGTTTGACGTCGGTGGTAGGGAAGTTAATGGAAAAAATACTTAGGGGTAGGATGTATGAGCATTTGGAGCGTTGCGATCTGATTAGGGATACGCAACATGGCTTTGTTAGAGGGAGGTCTTGCCTTACGAATCTGGTGGAATTCTTTGAGGAGGTGACAAAAACGGTTGACGATGGGAGAGCCGTTGATGTCATCTATATGGATTTCAGTAAGGCGTTTGACAAAGTCCCTCACGGTAGGCTGGTAGAAAAGGTTAAGGCGCATGGGATACGAGGCCAGGTAGCGAGGTGGATTGAGAACTGGCTGGGAAATAGGAGACAGAGGGTAGTTGTGGAGGGTACCTTGTCGGGCTGGAGGCCAGTGACCAGTGGTGTGCCGCAGGGCTCAGTACTGGGACCTCTCCTCTTTGTAGTCTACATAAATGACTTGGAAGAGGGCGTAGGTGGTGTGATCAGCAAGTTTGCTGATGACACCAAGATGGCAGGGTTGGTGGGTACGGAACTGGATTGTCAGGTGATACAACAGGATATAGATAGGTTGGTGCAGTGGGCAGATAGGTGGCAGATGGCATTTAATCCTGACAAATGCGAGGTGATGCATTTTGGACGGAATAATGCAGAGAGGAGCTATGTGATAAAAGGTAGGCCGATTAGGAGTATAGACGTACAGAGGGACCTGGGAGTGCAGGTTCACAAATCCATGAAGGTTGCGTCACAAGTGGAGAACGTTGTTAGGAAGGCTTATGGGATGTTAGCCTTTATAGGAAGGGGCTTAGAGTATAAAAGCTGCCATCTAATGCTTCAGTTGTACAGAACGTTGGTTAGACCGCATTTGGAGTACTGCGTCCAGTTCTGGTCACCTTACTACCGGAAGGACGTGGAGTCTCTGGAAAGGGTGCAGAGGAGGTTTACCAGGATGTTGCCTGGCATGGGGGGACTGAGTTACGAGGAGAGATTGAAGGGACTGGGGCTATTCTCCTTGGAAAGACGGAGATTGAGAGGGGACATGATAGAGGTATATAAGATACTGAAGGGAATAGATAGAGTTAATAGTGAGAGACTGCTCCCTAGACTGGGTACGAACACGAGAGGTCATCACTTAAGGGTGAGGGGGGGGGAGGTATAATTTGGAGGTAAGAAGAAGGTTCTTTACGCAGAGAGTTGTGGGGGTCTGGAATGCGCTACCGAGTAGGGTGGTGGAGGCAGGAACGTTGGACTCGTTTAAGATGCAGTTAGATAGGCACATGAGTGAAACGAGAATGGAGGGATATGGTAGGGGCTATTAAATAGGGTTAAACCTCGGGAGACACCGGAAGGGCAGGCTGTATGATTAATATTTTTTGTCTTTATTCCACAGGTGGAGGTCCACCTCGTGTCAAGCGAGGGGCATGCACACGGCGGGTCATGCGTGGGCTGCTCTTGGAAGTCCAGGAGTGGCCTAGTACTTCATGTCGGTGTGTGTGCTTGATCCTGGACCGATAGACAGGCGCCACAACAGCTCAGTGACTAGCACTGCTGGCTGTGCAGACACATGGATTTGGGCCTGTGTCTGTGGGAGTTTGCGCATTCTCCCTGTGGTTGCGTGGGTTTCCTCCGGGCGCTCCGGTTTCCTCCCACACCCCAAAGATGTGCTCTTAGGCTAATCGGTTTTTACCAAATTGACACTATTTCTTCCCTGAATCTGACTGAGTAGGGTTCCATTCGTAGACATGCAGGGTAGAATAGGTGTAGGGTGATGCGGCGGCGTCGGCTCGTTGGGCCGAAGGGCCTGTTTCCCGTGCTGGGTTGTTCTTTGTTCTTCTTTGTTCTTAAGTCTATTCAACGAGGTAGCGTCCACTACTTAAATGGGAAGGGAATTCCAGAGATTCGCCACCCTTTGAGTGAAGAAGTTCCTCCTCAACTCCGTTCTAAACTGCCCCCCCTGCCCCCTGCCTTATTATGAGGCTGTGCCCTCTAGTTCTGGTATCGTTTCTAAGTGGAAAGAATCTCTCTACGTCTATCCTATCTAGCCCCTTCATTATCTTGTAAGTCACTGTAAGATCCCCCCTCAGCCTTCTAAACTCCAACGAGTACAGGTCCAGTCTACTTAATTTCTCCTCATAAGCTAACCCCCTCATCTCTGGTATCAGCCTGGTGAACCTATTCAACACCTAAGGTTTTCAATGTATTCATAAACATACAAATAATACTATCATTTGTAATGCATTCGTTTAAATGTACAAAAGAAACACTCAATAGAATTGAAATGCAGAATGGGTGTAAAGGTACAAAAATAATTGTTCAACATCACATATGGGCCCGAATTCTCCGGCCGTTCACACCAGGGGGCATTCTTTGGTCCCGCTGCAGTGAATGGAGACTTGGCTGAGTGTCTAATTCTCTGACTCGCTGGCAGCAGTGGTGGGCATGGGCCATGGTATCTGAGATTGGACTGTCCCAACTTCAATCCTCTGTCTCAGCTGAGCTCATCTTTATTTATTCAGGGGACGTGGGCATTGCTGGCAAGACCAGCTTTTAATCCCCATCCCTAATTGACTGAAAGAAGGTGGTTTCGAATACAACTAAGTGCCTTGCCAGGCCGTTTTGGAACAGGGGCACAGAGGAATGGGCATGGTTGGGAGTACCCAAACAGGAGGCACTCTACCCTTGACCCATTGGTGTAGCTAATATGGCACCAAATGAAATCTGGCAGCTTGGACAGTTGGCGCTTCCATTCATCATAAATTTGTGGGGATGGTAGGGGATGGACGTGGCAGCCAATTTTGTGCCCCACCGGTCTATCACCCCTTCCCCAGGTCAATGTTACTGGGCTAGTAATCCAGAGGCCTGGACTAATGAGCCAGAGACATGAGTTCACGTGATTTAAATTCAATTAATTAAATAAACCTGGAATTAAAAAGCTAGCGTCAGTAATGGTGGCCATGTAACTACAGATCTATCTCATTCACTAACATCCTTTAGGGGAGGAAAATCCATTGCTCTAACCTAGTCTGGTCTATACGTGACTCCAGACCCACAGCAATTTGGTTGATTTTTAACTGCCCTGTGAAAATCTGCTCAGTTGTTGTAAGATTGGCTCACATCACTTTCTCAAGGCAATTAGGGATAGGCAATAAATTGTGACATAGCCAGAGGTGTCCCATGAATTAATGGACCAAAAGTTAGCAAACAAAATTTAATATTTGAACAGTATTCTGCCTAAATTACAAATTTGCAGACTGAAGAATGCAATCAGTAGCACTGAACGAGCACAGACATTTTAGGAAGTAACTTGGAATTAATGGTCGTCGTGTCATTCTAATGATCAGCGGGGAATGCCAGAATATACAGTCATAACTATAGAATATTCACAGACGTCATCCCAAAGCTTTTACAAATCACTAGTCAGATCACATTTGTGTCCTGTTTTGATAATACTATCACAAGGAAGATACATATGGATTGGAAGGGGAATGTACCCTTTAGGATGGTGGCTTTTCTTTATTCCCTAGCGTTTGATTGATACAAAACACAGATGATTCCTGCAAAGGATGCCATGGAGGTAGAATCAATGGAAATAAATGTATGTGGATCCTCTCTGAGCTCCACTGCAATAAAACAAACACAAATCAGTGCGTTAGGTCTGTCCATATTCACTCGTTCAGTGGTTACTCAGTGCTTCCAGACAGTACAAAGCGATGGTCAGTTCATGGAGACTTGTTTCTCTCATCTTTTGAATGCCTTCTCTCGTTGTCTGAATTCCAATTTCATTCAGAATCTCTGCAGTTATTCCAAACTCAGCATCCGTCAGAGCCTGAGTGTCCACTTTCACAAACTGACCCACTTGGCTATGTTCTAGATCATCGATGATGTGGGTTACCTTTAGAAAGAAGTAACAGGTAAATGGAAGGGTTGTACCTTTTCAGCTCCACAGCAGGATTTACAGCTTGGTCCAGCACTGAGGGGCCATCCCAGTTATGAAGTATTCGTTTATTGGCTAAACTGAGCACCAAACCTACCCACAGCCAGGCACCAAATGACAGATCCAATCTTAGTGCCAGCAATGCAAGGATGGCACGGTGGCACAGTGGTTAGCACTGCTGCCTCACAGTGCCAGGGACCCAGATTCAATTCCAGCTGTGGATAACTGTGTGGAGTTTGCACATCTCCCCCATGTCTGCATGGGTTTCCTCCGGGTGCCCCGGTTCCCTCCCACATTCCAAAAGTGTGCAGGTTAGGTGGACTGGCATGGTAAATTGCCCCTTAGTGTCCATAGAGGTGTAGGTTAGGTGGATTAGTGGGGTAATTACCCCAGCAGTCTGAACATGCCAGGTAGACCGTTTAGGACAGAGATGAGGAGACATTTCTTCACCCAAAGAGCCTGTGGAATTCATTACCACAGGAAGTAGTTGATGCCAAAACATTGAATGCATTCAAGAGGCAGCTGGATATAGCACCTGGGCCGAATGGGTTCAATGGTTATGGGGAGAAAGGGTATTAGGCTATTGAGTTGGGTGATCAGCTATGATTGTAATGAATGGTGGAGCAGGTTCAAAGGGTCAAATAGCCTCCGCCTGCTCCTATCTTCTATGTAAATATGCGGGGTGACAGGGATAGGGCAGGGTATGGGCCTGGGTGAGATACACTGTTGGAGAGTGGGTGTGGGCTTGATGGCCGAATTCTGCACTGTAGGGATTCTGTGATTCTCTGCTGCTGACTGCCATTTTCATTCAGCACCGAGTCAGGAGAAACTCACAGCAGCTCGCTCAGAGGCAATCCAAATACAGCTACTCCCCACATTTACAAAACTCTGAGTTGCTGATTTTAGTTTCCTGGCTATCACTCCTACTTGTCCATTGCTTGCAATTTAGCTGACTCCCAGATCCTGGATTTGATGTTGCTCGGGCAGGCAACCTGGGAACGCGGGATGATGTTGAGTGCACGTCCTGAAGCTATCGCGCACTCGAGCAATATTTCAATGGGCGGGCGAGCACAGGGTCAGAAGTGCGCCCATCGTCAATTAATTTAGTCCATTAAAGAGCCAGTGAAATGCAATTTGACCCGGCCTGTCTGCTTTTGTAATTGGTAGGCAGGCTGACTTGCCAGGTGGCTTTACAATTACTTTCAGCCTCAATCCAGGGTCGGGATGATGTGTCCAGGCTGAAATAACATTTTAAGAGTTGCCTGGAGATTGGAGTCTGTGAGAGTGATTTTACCATTTTTTGTTAAGTGCTGGGCGGATTTGAAACTGGGAGAGTTTCAGATGTGACTTTTGGGCATGTTTTCAGGTCCCCTACACGTACGTAATCTGCCTGTAAAATTTGGAGTGAGCCTGTTGCTCGCTGCAGAAGCCTGTGGGCGGATGCCCAAAAGCCTGCAGAGAGAGGTGGTGCGCAAGTGCAGGCCTCTGTGTGACCGTGCTGCCTACACACACTTTGCATAGCGTTTCTGTGGCTGTTTATTTGTCATGGGTCTGCAGCTCTCTGAGACAACTCCACAGCGGCTGTGCCTCTGAGGCCGCACATTGGTAATGCCAGCCAGACCCTCCCATTTCTCCACTCCCACTCTCTTTTCGCCATCCCTGGCAGCACTCAGCCTTTCCCAGTTTATTGGCATGAAATTGCACTCCAGACTGGCAATGGCCAGAAACGCATTTCATACCACTTAAAGTTCAAGTTTATTAGTCACAAGTAGGCTTACATTAACACTGCAATGAAGTTACTGTAAAAATCCCCTACTCACCTCAGTGTGGTTATGCTGAGGGAAAATTTAGCATGGCCAATCCATCTAACCTGCGCATCGTTGGAGTGTGGGAAGAAGCTGGAGCACCCGGAGGAAACCTACACAGATCCCAGTGTCTCCCATTTTACTTTATTTTTATTGTCCTGTAATCACTTTCAGGTATTTGTTTTCTTCTGTTTTGTTAATTCCCAAATGTTAAACATTTGCTAATTTAACTCACTCCTGGGTATTCTTTCATCTAAAAGTACTTATTTGTCCCTTTTCACGTTTCTTACCATATTAAGTTGCTGAGGTAAAATCTTCAAATTCTGAACCAACAGTGGCAGTGTTGCAGGTGGCAGATCTGCAAGAGAGGAAAAGAGAACTTTTGCAAAGATCCAAGAGTGAAATGCTTTCTTCCCAGAGACTTTCTACATGCACGCTGCTGACTTCTAAATAATTCCTCATCTGTTTTTAGAGGGAGTATTGCCAAAATTCTGAATATTCACAGTGATTCTTTAAGAGCCTGGTGATTGAGCCGGACCCCGTGGAGAGGCTGCGTGGGAAGCCGAGAAAATCAGGAGCAAGGACGCGCATCCTGGGATGGGGAGGAACCTCAGTTGGAGCCAGGAATGAGAAGAGAGTGGACGTGTAGAGTCTGTTAGACCCTTATCTTGTATAAATGTTATATTGATAGTAAGTCATTCATTGTGAAGACACAATGAGTCACCTTTGACTTTACTACAATAGCCATTACTAATGTACATTATACATTGTATTGTACATCTATTTTACTAATATACATGACAGTAAACCCCTCATCCTCAAACTATGACTCTAGTTCTGAACAAGCTCTCTGGTTTGGAAAAATAAATGTTATATTTGTGGCTTATCAAATATTTACATTCTGCTAAATTGTATATACTTGAACACATTTTCAAAGTTTATTTTAAATTCTACAAGTTGCAGTGCAGTAACCCAGCAAGGTTCCTTCAGCTATTCATTTTGAACTCTGCAACCGAGAAGGAAAGGTAAAGTTAAGGTCACCGTAGCCCCAGGTGACCATAAGCTGCTCATTCCTTTGAGGTGGAGAGTTGACGGGTGGTGATTTAACCTGAGGATCACCACGAGGCAAGCGGCAAGTAGAGAATAACCTCAGCCGGTATGGGAATTGAACCCACGCTGTTGGCATCGCTCTGCATCACTAATCAGCTGCCCAGCCAACTTATCTAATCAATTTGAATGACAAGGGCAGCAGACACATAGGAACACCACCAGCAAGGGGCATTTTAGCATGGCCAATCTGCACATCTTTGGAGTGTGGGAGGAAACCGGAACACCCAGAGGAAACCCACGCAGACACAGGGAGAACATGCAGACTCCGCACAGACAGTGACCCGAGGCAGGAATCGAACCTGGGTCCCTGGCGTCCAGGTCTTTAGTTTCATAACATAAGCATTCCGTTACTACTATATGCTACAACTCCTTTTATGGAAGAGTGTGAAGACTATAGGAGGCTGTTGAAGGCTGTATAGAAGACATCTATTCTAGGACAGTTCAAAACGAGAAGGATTTGTTGGTCCGCACTGAAGGTTCAGATTTGGCTCCTTACCTTCCAAAGCTGCAATGAGGAGACACACTGCTTTAAGAAGATGGTTCTCAACAGCATTCTGCAACTGATCCTCGCTCCAGATGCTCAGCAGCTTCTCTGCACATTCCTTTCCTTTCGCATCCAACTTATTTAAATCTGAGAGATTATATTTGATTCCAGCACATGCGTCGCAGAGCTGGGGAATAAAAGAGTGTAAGGTGAAACAGCATGATCAATAGCACAACTCCTTACTGGTTAAATAATGCCTTTCATGTGATTCCAACGGTTTTGTGGCACCGTGCAGTGCGTATCCTACCTCTAGGGCAGAGATTCCAGCTTAATGACCCACTTCAGGACTTGCTGGTCATTGCAGGTGTACTCATAACATGGGCGAACAGAATGATTATCAGCCTGGAAATTCTTCCAATACGCTTAATGGCTATGCTGCCGAGAAGACAACGGCAAACCACTGCCAAGCATAGTCATGGACAAATCTAATAGCAGTCCCTGCTAACACTCTCTTGGAATGTGGTACCTGGCAGAGGGGGAAACATCCCACAGAGATTCACAGAAACGCAATGAAACAAAAATTGAGCCAAATACGGGAGGGAAATCACAACACGCAACTGGTGTACAAAATCAAAGAGATGGGAAATGGCATTCTCACTGGCAAGATCTCAATTCCCGGTTCGCCCTCACTATAAATGTAAAGAGTTCCCACCTGCAAACTTCCATATCTTACAATAAATTTAAATCTTATTAAAGGGCTTCCCACCACACGATTCCTCCCTATCCCCCTGCCCAACCCCCCACGCCTTACTGAATATTCATACCTCACCAATGTATATATCACGATAAATAAAACAGAATTCAGTCAAGGGGAACCCTCCAGGGGCATCAAGGTAAGTATAGCCCTCAGGGGGGAGAGCGACATGCCTTGGCACTGCTCTGGCACAGGTTAGCACTGCCTCCTACCACAGGATGACTCTCCCTGAGCAGTGCCATCCAGGCAGTGATATCATGGCAATACCAACCTGCCAGGGATAGTGCCAGGTTGTCAATGTCCTCGGTGAGTTCACTGGACAGTCCCATGGAGGTGTGTGATTCCCTTAGCATGTTGGTTGGGGGATGGGTGATCCCATGAAGGGACGGTGGGTGAGTGCCCCAATATCCGCGTGATGGGGAGGGCGGGGAGAGAGAACCCTCAGGTTTTTTGTATTGACAATCTGGTCTGAAAACTTGGCTATGCTTTTGGAGAGGTGGCTCAGTGGAACAATGATTAGGCTCAGCGGAACAATGAACAGTGACCTGGGGCTGTGAGAAGATTGGATTGACAAGAGGCCAGAGTTGGAGGAATGCTGACATCTCAAAGGGTTGCAGGGCTGGAGAAGGTTACAGATGTAGAAAGGTTGAGGTTATGAAGGGATTTGAACACAAGAATCAGTGAAAGGTGTTGGTGGTGGTGTAAGTCAGTAAGTACAGTGGCAATGGGTTAGGAGAACTTGGGATAGGATAAGTTACAGGCAGTAGAAGTTTGGATTTAGAGATGGTGGCAGGCGATAGGTCCTTCAGGAGAGCATTAAGTAATTGAACCCAGAGACCAAGACAGCAAGAAGCTACAAAAGGTCGTGAAGGAAGCCCAGTCGATTACACAAACCAGCCTCCCAACCACTGACACTATCAACACTTGGTGGTGGAAGAGCATAATTAAGGACCCTATTCACCTCTGACATTTTCTCTTCCACCTTCTTCCGTCAGGAAAAAGATACAGAAGTCTGAGATCACATAACAACAAACTCAAGAACAGCTTCTTCCCTGCTGCCATTAGACTTTTGAATGGACCTGCCATATATTAAGATGATCTTTCTCTGCACCCTAGCTAACCCATGGGAGGAGGTTACTGTCAGCAGGACTGGAAGACCCCGACGGTGGGAATGGCCAGAAAATCCAGCCCAGTGTGAGGAAGGTAGCAGGACATGTGGGACCTTGGAGGACATTGGAACAAACAGCCTATCTCATTGGATAAAGAGTCTTAGGCCGGAATGTTATGGTCATTCACGCCGACTGGATTTTCCTATCCCACTGCAGGGAAAGGAGATTCGGCTGGACGCCAAGTTCTCTGACCTTGTTGCAGTAGGAGCGTGGCTTGATAAGGTCATGCTCTTAGAGACTGAGATAGGAAGAGAGGAATAACGGAGAAGGAGCGTGGATTACAGCCAGTGAATCCAATGTAAATTCAGGTACAGAAATAGAGGAGATAAAGACAATTTGGATTTAGAGAGAGAAAGAAAGACAAGAAAAAATTGTTAAATCTAAATTTCCCATCTTTAAAATCTCCAGCAATGACAATTTGCAAGGTTACCACATCAATGACTATTAAATCCTAATTTTATTGTTCATGTTCTGGGCCTGAAGAATTGATTGGCAGTGATTAACAATTATCTTGGCATTGAAAGGATATCTGTGGTATTATTAATCACTGGATTTAACATTCTATGATGAGATTAATGGGCGTTCATTGTAAAAAAGGCAGCAACTTCACAAAACTCACAAGATTAAGTGCTTGATTCAATTTTTGTAAAAATAATGGTACAGCACCGTCAACGTTTCAGGAAATTCACAAGCTATCTTTTCCTCATCGCAAGTTCTTTGCTGATTGGCATTTAATGATATTCAGATATCATTGTTTTTTCAACAAATCCTGTCCCATTGTTGCAACAGCATTAACGGTCATTTATTCTGGATTTAACCATAAAATTGTAGAATAGAATCATAAAATCTTACAGAGCAGGAAGAGGCCATTTGGCTCTTCGAGCTTGCACCAAAAAACATCCCACCCGGGTTCCCATCCCTTTAACCCCATCCTGACACAAAGGAACAATTGAGCATAGCCAATCAACCTAACGCACTTATCTTAGGGAGGAAACCAGAGCACCCAAAGGAAACCCATGCAGACACGGGGAGAATGTACAAGCTCTACACAGACAGTTACCCGAGCCCAGAATTGAACTTTGGTTCCTGGTGCTGTGAGGCAGCAGTGCTAACCACTGTGCCACCCAAACGTTGATCAGGTGTCAGCCTGAACTGATCCTTCCCTGAGGATGTCAGGTAAAGTTGCCCAAAATGAAAGTGTTCACTAGTCACTGCTTGCTTCCAGTAAAGTTCGCAGAATTTAGATTTGTTCCACATAATTGACAAAATCAACCGCATTCTAGAGGATGATGTGAGGGGGCTGTCTTCAGGAAGGTTTGTGTTTTGAGGGGAGGCTGGATAGAGTGGGATTTAGAGATCTATAAAATAATGAGGGGCATAGATCAGCTAGATAGCCGACATCTTTTCCCAAAGGTAGGGGAGTCTAAAACTAGACAGCATAGCTTTAAGGTGAGAAAGGATACAAAAGGGTCCAGAGGGGCAATTGTTTCACACATAGGGTGGTGAGTTGATTTGTTATAGTCACAAATAGACTTACATTAACACTGCAATGAAGTTACTGTGAAAATCTCCTAATGTGAGTGTCTGGAACGAACTGCCAGAGGTAGTAGTAGAGGAGGGTACAATTTTGTCTTTTAAAAAGCATTTAGACAGTTCCATGGGTAAGATAGGTACAGAGGGATATGGGCCAAACACGGGCAATTGGGACTATCTTAATGGTAAAAACTGGGCGACATGGACAAGTTGGGCCAAAGGGCCTGTTTCCATGCTGCAAACCTTTATGACTCTATGACTAATGGATTGTAAAGATAAACTTCCTGCATATCGTTACATCTGCTAGATTAACTACCTGATTTCAAAAGAGACATTGATTGGGGTGTGGAAACTAATCTCGGTGTGTATGAGCTGGGTAGGAATTGGGGGCAAAATCAAACAGGCCCAATCACTAGCTGGCAATCATGAATTAAAACATGTGGGTGGATGTTGGCAGCGTTGGATTAAGTTCAGCTCTGGCTGAAAAGTCTTTGTGATGTTCAGTAACTCGGCTTTTTCAAGGCTGTCCTACGTATGTTAGCCGATGCAACAATATTAGCAATTTATTGGAGAAGGATTGCAACCTAGCTCAATCCTGTTCTCCTCCAATATCCCCACACACATTCTTTCCACACAGAGCCATGAGGCAGTGGTCAAAAACATCTTCTAATCTCTTTCTGAATCCAGGGACACTTAGGTCATTACATCAACAATTGAGACAGAGCAGGGAGCAAATCTGGACTCTTTTCTGTTTAATATTTCAATCAAATGTGGGCGGCACAGTGATTAGCACTGCTGCCTCACAGTGCCAAGGATATGGGTTCAATTCCAGCCTTGGGTGACTGTCTGTGTGGAGTCTGCACCTTCTCTCTGTTCTGCGTGGGTTTCCTCTGGGTGCTCCGGTTTCCCCTCCAAAGATGTGCGGGTTAGGTGGATTGGCCATGCTAAATTGCCCCTTAGTGTCAGGAGGGCTAGCAGGGTAAATACATGGGATCATGGGAATGGGGTTTGGGCAGGATTGTTGTCGGTGCAGACTCGATGGGCTGAATAGCCTCTTTCTGTACTATAGGGATTCTACGATTCAAAGTCTCCTCTTACCAGCTCACTGAGAACTGAATGAAGTTCCGGGTCTTCAATAATCTGTAATATTTGGTCCAGGAGTTGGCTTTTCAAAGCATCTTCTAGACACGTAAATTCATGGAAAATTTCCAAACCTTCCTTCCCTTTGACTGAAAGATATAGAATTCAACAACAGGCTGTGCGTTAGAAGCTGCAAAATTCTGGAGAAACTTTATCACATGACCTGTTCCCTTAAAGGCACTATGCCCCAATGCACATGGCAAAGGGGAAATGGCTGTACTCAGAATGGTTAGAATATAGAATCACAACCACAGGAAGTGGTTGAGGTGAATGTTAAGTGTTTTCATGAGAAATTTACCCAAGGACAGAAGTAAAAAGGGGAAAAAAACGTTGAACGGCTGAAATGAGGTAGATTGAATGGACAGAGGTTTGTGCGAAGGGTAAACACCAGTATACATGAATTGGATCAGATGCTGTGTCTTTTCAGTTCTCTGAAACAATGCTTCCAAGATATCTGAAATCCACCTGAGAAGGCAGAGAGTGACCAAATTTAATGTCTCATTTGAAAGATAGTGCAGCACCCTCTCAGTACTATGTTGGAGCCTATATTGCTGCTGTAATATGAATCCCTGGAGTGGCCATAGTTATCACCAGTAATGTCTCAAATAGACTGAGAGATACCACAGAGGAATGTGAGAAGTTGGGGTTGTTGTCCTTGGAAAAACAAAGGCTGAGGGATAACATGCTTGAGGTAGAAAAGATTGTGAGGGGTAGAGAGAGAATAGACAAGAGGGACCTGTTTCCCTTGTCAAAGAGTTCAAAAACCAGGGGTCATAGATTCAAGATAAGTGGCAGAAGGTTTAGACGGGACAAGGGGAAAACCTTTTGTAAGCAGAAGATGGTGGGTATCTGGAATTCGCTGCCCGAGTTGGTGGTGGAGGCAGAGACTCTAAACTTGTGTAAAAAGCTCCTGGATCCCCACCTTAAGTGCTGTAAGGTAGTGAGCTATGGACTATGTGCAGGAAGGTTTGATTACAAAGGGCACTGGGGTGTCTTTAGGTCGGCATGAACTAGATGGGCCAAATGGCCCCCTTTTACGCTGCATCATTTCTACAGTTCAAATGTAAAACTGCATATTAGAATTACAGAGGTTCTTTGTGGGATGTAGAGAATCGTGGGAGATAATGCTGCAAGAGACCAAGTGCTGGGATTCTCCGGCCTCACCCATGGCTGGGACTCTCCGGTCTCGCCCATGGCTGGGACTCTCCAGTTCTGCTGCAGCGGAGGGCAATTTGGCTGAGGGCCAAATTTTCCATTCTTGCTGGCAAGGGCAGTGGTGTGTTAGTGGCTGGAAAATTGGGGCATAAGTTTAGAGAGAATTCAAACCGGAGAGGTTTGGACTCACGGAAGGATGAAGTGAAAAACAGCAGAGAGAGCATTTGAGAAGTTGATTGTCAAGCCATTGACATTATGGACTAGCGATTTAGCAGGTAATGGTCCAATATTCTAGGGGTAGGTTAAGAAGGCTTTGGTGAGAGACCAGGCAGAAGGCAATGAAGTTCAGCTTGTGGACAGAGGCCAGCAAGTCTGTACACCATCAGACAAAACAAGGACACTCGTGGAATCAGCATTAGGGCACTGGGATGAGCCAGATAGGGTAGCTTTATTACTGTCAATGTTAAACTGAAGGTCTTGTTGTCACGAAAGTTCTGGAGTATTAGTGTTGGTGAGACAGAATTGAGAGTCACCATTGTGCGTGGAAGCTAACTTTGTGTTTGTAGAAGAATCGTAGAACCATACAGTGCAGAAGAGGCCCTTCAGCCTATCGAGTCTGCATCGACACATTAGAAACTCTTGAACTCCCATCCCAAGCAGCATCCTGGTGAATCTCCTCTGCACCCCTCCAGCGTAATCAATAACTTCCAAATGATTGCAGCAATAAATTTACCATTCACTCCGTCAAAACACAACTGAAGCTTTGCTGATCTTTTCTTTACTGGCAATGAGATGCCTGAAAAGGAAAAAGATAAAAAGTCATTCAGTTAAAGGAACATTGGAAGTCTACGAGAGCTGCTAGTCACAAACTTAGGATATTTTATGATCTGGTGTAAGAGTCAGATGTTTATAGTCTGTGTGTAATTAACTGGCTGAACTACATATGAATTGGGAGCAGAAGTAGGCCATTCAGTCCCTCGGGTCCAGAAGGGCAATTCTTTCACTCAGAGGATGAGTTGTGAGTGTCTGGAACAAGCTGCCAGAGGCAGTAGTAGAGGCAGGTACAATTTTATCTTTTAAAAAGCATTTAGATAGTGGCACGGCTATAGAGGGATTTGGGCCAAATGGAGGCAATTGGGACTAATTTAGTGGTTAAAAACTGGGCAGCATTAACATGTTGGGCTGAAGAGCTTGATTCCTATAATAGCTCTATCTTAAACCTCAATGACTCGATGACTCCAACTTGCACTGCCATTCCACAGAATTATGGCTGATCTGATTATAACCTCAACCCCATACTCCTACCTATCCCAATAATCTTTCACCCCTTTGTTAATCAAGAATCTATGCATCTCTGCCTTAACAATATTTGGCTTTTGAAGAGAATTCTAAAAACTCACGACTCTCAGAGAAAATACTTCTCCTCATCTCTGTCTTGAACGAGTGCTCTTTATTTTTAAACAGAGACCCCCTAGTTCTAGATTCTCTGACAAGTGGAACCATCTTCTCCACAGCCACCCTATCAGGATCTTAGAAGTTTTGATCAAGTCATCTCTTACTCTTCTAAACTGTAGTGGGTACAAGGCTAGTCTCTCACAAGGCAATGCACCCATTCCCCTTATTTTAGTCTAGTAAACCTTTTGTGAATGATTTCTAATGTATTTACATATTTTCTTAAATAAGGAGGCCATTACTGTATACAATACTCCAGCTGTGGTCTCATCAATGCCCCATACAACTAAAGCATAAACTCTGTACTTTTGTAATCAATTCCTCTCACAATAAATGATAACATTCTATTAGAAGCACAGAATCATACAGTGTGAAAGGAGGCCATTTGGCCCATCAAGTCTGCATCGACCACAATCACAGCCAGACCCTATCCCCATAACCCATTGTATTTACCCTAGCTAGCCCACCTGACACTAAGGGCAATTTAGCATGGCCAATCTACCTAACCCTCAGAGGGTGACAGGAAACCAGAGCATCTGGGGGAAACTCAGGCAGACATGAGGAGAACATGCAAACTCCACACAGGCAGTAACCCGAGGCTGGAATTGAATCCGGGTCTCTGGCACTGTGAGGCAGCAGTGCTAACCACTGTGCTGCCCTAATTAGCTTTCCTAATTACTTGTAATCTAGCCTTTTGTGAGTCATGCACTAGGACATCCAGATCCCTCTGCATCTCAGAACTCTGCAACCTCTCACCATTAAGCTAATAAGTTTCTTTTTTATTCTTCCTGCCAAAACGATCATTTCACATTTGCCTACACTATATTCCATTTGCTAGAATTTTTTTCCCATTCACCTTACTGATCTATGCCCCTTTGTAGCCTCCTTATGTCCACTTCACAATATACTTTCCTACCTATCTTTGTGTTGTCAACAAATTTAACAGCCATACCATCGGTGAGAAGAAACTCTTACACTGAAAGATTGTGGAACTCACTGTCAGAGGGAGTGGTTGAAGCAAATCAGTTAGTCTAACATCTGTCACAGAGAAAATGTTAGAAGCCATTATTTAAGGGGGTTATCGCAGTGCAGTTGGGAAAATTTAGGTGGTCACACAGAATCAACATGGTCTTGTGAAAGGGAAATCATGTTTAACCAATTTATTGGAGCTTTTTGAAGGAGTCACCTGTACGGTGGATAAAGAGGAACCATTGGATGTGCTGTATTTAGCTTTCCAGAAACTATTTGTTACTTGGCCTGGACTACATGTGACTCCAGATCCACAGCTGACTGTGAAATTGGCTGGTGATTAGGGTGAGGTAACAAATGCCACATACCATAAAAAAATTAAAGCAAAATAATCTCCAACTCTAACGTTTGATTTGATTCTTTTTTTCCTTTTGCTATAATTGTCCACCTTTTAAAACTGTAGAAATTCAGCCAAACAGTAGTTTCTTGTCATCAAGCACCCTTTAATGTGTACCAAGTAAGAGACCACTCCTGCGTGGAGTGTTAGGTGGGTTTAACACCACGGGACCTATAATGCTGGCCTGGGTGAAGCAACAGCTTTAAAAGCCCCCATTGTATGCTTCCTGTTGGGCGAACCTCTGCTTACTCAGTAAGGGAGCACATATCCTACAAAGCCCGCCGCGAGATCGATCGACAATCCTTTATGTCATCATAAGGAAAACCCAAGCCTTTTCTTTTCACTTGTTCGCAGCTTGTGAGTTTTGCTGGCGAGGCCAGCATTCATCAATCTTGAGAAGGATTGCTGGACCATTTCAGTTGTCAGTTGATAATCACCCACTTTGTTATGGATCTGGAGCCACCAGGCAGTTATTCCGTCTTGAACCAGTTAGTGAACCAGATGGGTTTTTAACAACAATCTGGTAATGGCCACCATTACAGAACAAATCCAATTAATTTAATTAATTTTTTATGGTGTGGTAGGGTTTGAACTTGCGTTTTCAGAGTTGCCAAGTCACTACAACACTACCTTCCAGTTTTATAGTTCTCTGGTTTCCTTTTCATCATAATTTCCCCAAAGACGTCACAATGCTGAAAATTAGGATAAATCAAAAATACTCACCAGACAGGGCTGCCCAGCCTGGAGATATCATCTACTTACTGATCGGCAATGAAAGGGGGGCCTCCTGGTGGGTTACCTGGCCAAACGTTTAGAAGGGGAATGTGTCTCACAGAAGTCCCACAGTGCAGAAGAGGCCATTCGGCCCATCAAGTCTGCACCTACTCTCCGACAGAGCATCTTATCTGGCCCACTCCCTGCCCTATCCCCATAACCCTGTGAATTTATCCCACTAAATTCCTAACCTCACATCTTGGGAAACTAAGGGGCAATTTAGCACGGCCAATCCACTTAACCTGCACATCTTTGGAATGTGGGAGGAATGCGTCCCAGGGCACTAAAAGAGATGGCAGGAGAAATAACAAATGCACTAGTGGTAATTTACCAAAATTCGATGGGCTCTGGGGTGGCTCCCGCAGATTGGAAAACAGCAAGTGTGACGCCGCTGTTTAAAAAAGGTGGACAAAAGGCAGATAACCACAGGCTGGTTAACTTAACTTCTGTAGTAGGGAAAATGCTTGAATCTATCATCAAGGAAGAAATAGCAAGACATCGGAATATAAATTGCTCCATTGGTAAGACGCAGCATGGGTTCATAAAGGCAAGTCATGTTTGACTAATTTGGTGGAATTCTTTGAGAACATTACATGTGCAGTGGACATTGAGGAAGCTGTGGATGTGGTGTATCTGGATTTCCAGAAGGCATTTGACAAGGTGCCGCACTGAACACTGCTACATAAGTTAAAGGTGTGCAGTGTTACGGGTAATATATTAGCATGGATAGAGAATTGGTTAACTAACAGAAAGCAAAGAGCGGGGGTAAATTGGTGTTTTTCTGGTTGGCGATCAGTGACTAGTGGTGTGCTTCAGGGATCAGTGTTGGGACCACAATTGTTTACGATTTACATAGATGATTTAGAGTTGGGGACCAAGTGTAGTGTGTCAAAATTCGCAGATGACACTAAGATGGGTGGAAGACCAAAATGTGCTGAGGATGCTGAAAGTCTGCAAAGGGATATACATAATCTCAGTGAGTGGGCGAGGGTCTGGCAGATGGAGTACAATGTTGGTAAATGTGAGGTCATCCATTTTGGTAGGAATAACAGCAAAATGGACTATTATTTAAATGGTAAAAAATTGTAGCATGCTGCTGTGCAGAGGGGCCTGGGTGTCCTTGCGTAGGAATCTCAAGGAGTTGGTTTGCAGGTAATTAAGGCAGCAAATGGAATTTTGTCCTTCATTGCTAGAGGGATGGAGTTTAAAAACAGCGAGGTTATGTTGCGGCTGTTTGAGGTGCTGGTGAGGCCACACCTGGAGTACTGTGTACAGTGTTGGTCTCCTTACTTGAGAAAGGCCCTGGACGGGGTGCAGAGGAGATTCA
Organism: Carcharhinus amblyrhynchos; assembly: GCF_965287045.1. Taxonomy (NCBI): domain Eukaryota; kingdom Metazoa; phylum Chordata; class Chondrichthyes; order Carcharhiniformes; family Carcharhinidae; genus Carcharhinus; species Carcharhinus amblyrhynchos. The sequence continues at coordinate 31,579,435 of NC_137350.1, read as the reverse complement.
CTAGGTTAATTCCAGAGTTGAGAGGGTTGGCTTATGAGGAGAGACTGAGTAGACTGGGCCTATACTCATTGGAATTCAGAAGAATGAGGGGAGATCTTATAGTAACATATAAAATTATGAAGGAAATAGCTAAGATAGAAACAGGGAAGTTGGTTCCACTGGCGGGTGAAATTAGAACTAGGAGGCATAGCCTCAAAATAAGGGGAAGCAGGTTTAAGACTGAGTTGAGGAGGAACTTCTTCACACAAAGGATTGTGAATCTGTGCAATTCCCTGCCCAGTGAAGCAATTGAGGCTACCTCATTGAATGTTTTTAAGGCAAGGATAGATACATTTTTCAACAGTAAAGGAATTAAGGGTTATGGTGAGTGGGCGGGTAAGTGGAGCTGAGTCCACAAAAAGATCAACCATGACCTTATTGAATGGCAAAGCAGGCTTAAGGAACCAGATGGCCACCTCCTGCTCCTAGTTCTTATGTTCTTATAAACCGGAGCACCTGGAAGAAACCCACGCAAACACGAAGAGAATGTGCAAACTCCTGGGTCCCTGCTGCTATGAGGCAGCAGCGCTAACCACTGTACCACTGTGTCTGGCCTGGGAACTGTCAGGGTCCAACACTCAACTGCACAATCACTTACAGAGTGTGTCACCTCCTGAGATAGTCAGGTCCCACACCTTGTAGGCAAGGACTGTTCCTTTAGGAATATCCAATGTTCTCTCTGTCAAAAGTCTGCACTCTGCACTTGCCTGAAAGAGAGATACAGATTCGAAATGAAATTGGTGTGAGACGTAAAGCTGTAGAAATTTACATTCCTCAGAAGAAGCAAAGCAGCGGCTTAAGTTGAATTTCTAACTGCTGTGAACTCTCTCGAGTAGTTTTCCCCAGGACTTCTTGCCCTAGATTCCTCTCCCGTACTGTCATAATATTGATCAGAGCCTAAGTAGTCTCCTGTATTTGTTTTGATTGTCGAAATGGTCCAGAGCGGAATGTTTTGGATCTTCTACCTGCTTTTATTCTCGTTTACTGCCCCTCCCAGGACAATTATCATGGCTTCAGGGGTGATGGGTGGTGTCCGTATTGTTTTCAAATCCATCCATGGGCTCACCCCACCCTGCGTCTGTAATTTCCACCAACCGTACAACGCTCCGAAGTCTCTGCTCCTCTCCAATTCTGGCCTCTCTCACGTCTGTGAGTTTAACTGCTCCACAGTAGAGACCTGTTTTCAATGATCCGGAACTAAGTTCTGGAATTCTCTCCCTAAACTCCCCACTCTCTCCACTCCTTTAAGAGACACCATGAAACCAGTTTTGACTGAACATTAGGTCATTTCCCCTCATACCTCCTGATGTTACTTGGCGACAATTTTTATCTAGGATATCATGGGGTTTAGGCCACAGAAACAGGCCATTCAGCCCAACAAGTCAATGTTGCTGCTTATCCTCCATTCGAGCCCCTTTCTATTACTCCGCAACTAAATCTATCATTGTAACCATCTAATCCCTTCAGCCTTAAATACTTGTCTAGTTTCCCTTAATCCATCTATACGGATTGCTTCAACCACTCCCTATGACAGAGTTTCATATTTCTTACTATTCTTCCAGAAAAAGAGTTTCTTCTGATTGAATTCCCTATTTCCTGCGATTATCTTATAGAATCGTAGAATCTCTACAGTGCAGAAGGAGACTATTCGGCCCATCCAGCCTATACTGACGACAACCAATCTAGGCCCTATCCCCATAACCCCATATATTTACCCTTCTAACCCCCTGACACTAAGGGGCAATTTTGCATGCCCAATCAACTGCTGCCACTCTGCACAGGGATCGCACGGAGAGGGAGGGAGGCCAGCAATCAGGGCTGGGCATCAGCGGGGTGTCAGGGTTGGATTGGGACCGGAAGGTTGGGAAGGGGGAAGGTTAAGGTGGGCCAGGGATGGGAGACGGTGGTGAGGCGGGTTGGTGGTGGTTTGAAGCTGTCCCAGACATTTCCGGGGGGGGGGGGGGCAGCAATTGGGCCGTGAGGTGGTCTGAGGGCCGACAATGTAGGGGTTGTGGGGCTGACCAGAAATCGAGCTGGCCAGCAATCAGGAGGCCGGAAGAGCCATGGCACATGTGCTGATCTCAGCGCTGATAGATCGGCACATGCGCAATGGCCCACTCAGCACTATGCTGCCGGCTTCTCCAGTGGGAATAAGCCCCATCTTCTGATTTTTGGACTGATTTACACTGCAGCAATAAAAAAAAATATGATTTACATTAGTTTTTACCCAAATTCGACACTTAGAATTTTTTTGGGTGTATTGCCCCTGTTGTGTTCTGCCAGTTATTTGGATATATTATATATCACAGAGCAATGCCCAGCTGGCAGCAGTCTCTAAGTGTGCAGAGGATTTTATTTTTAAATTAGCACAGCTCTGCAATCACAAAATGTCTGCACTCATGCTTAAACTCAACTTTGAGCAACTTCCCTGCTTACCCTGGCTCAGAATCATCCCCCAGGCTTAACCAATCAAGCATAGTGAGCACAGATCGGTTGCTGGACTCACATAATCAAACACAGAACAATCAAACCATTGACCATTACAGATAACAATCTAGGATGCAGGGAGACCACAGCAGTCCCGGAAAGGATAACTGGCTCGGTGACATTGGTCATCAAGACTTGTAGTCCCCTCCTACCTTGGAGACGTAGGGTAACGAGGCGAACAATTTTGATGTTCCTTTGTTAACTTTCGTCAGTGTGATGGGTTCTACAGACGCTAATGTTTCGGTGACTATGCAGAGATCTCCTGTGTAACTATTTTTAATCTGCTCCCAACAACGCCCAATTGTTCTGGAGGAGGAAGAGAAGTGTAAATGAGTGGGATTTCAGAACATCCAATCTGTAATTCCCAGTAAAAAAATCCCAGCGCGCAAACCGAGCTGACTGCTCCCAGGTCAGGAGGCACCACTAACTAATGTCACCAGATGATACCAGGGCAGCAGGAATTTTCCCTTGTGGATCCTGTGCCCCTGCGTAAGAGGGAATGCAGGTCAGTAACCGTACCATTCTGGAGCCTGGACCCAGAGAGGGATTTTTAAGGAGGAGGCCAATTAAATGGCTGCATCTACAACCCCTGTCCAATCAAGGATGGTGGGCATCTGCAGAGGTTAGAGGGCCACCACAGTACCCTCCATCACTGACACATTGGCAGCCCTGCTGTCAGAGGTGTGTGCCACCGAGATCAATATATGAAGGTTGGAGGCACCCTCCGAAGACTTTGTAAAGAGATTATCGTCTGGTGGCTCTGACACCCATCATTATGAAGTACTTCGAAAGGTTAGTTATGGCACGAACCAATTCCGGCCATCCAGATTGCCTGAATCTACTACAGTTTGCCTATTGGTCCAGAGCAGATACTATCTCCCTGGCCCTGCGTTCAACCCGAGAACACCTAGATGACAAAGACACCTATTTACCAACTACAGCTCAGCCTTCAACACTGTTATCCCTATGAAACTCATTTCCAAACTCCGTGGCCTGTAGTTCAGCTCCTCCCTGTGACTGGATCCTGAACTTCCTAACCCACAGACCACAATCAGTAAGGATAGACAACAACACCTCCTCCACGATCATCCTCAACATAGATGCCCCACACTGCTGTGTCCTCAGCCCCTTACTATACTCCTTATACACCTATGACTGTGTGGCCAAATTCCCCTCCAAATCAATTTTCAAGTTTGCTGACAACACCACTGTAGAGGGTTGGACCTCAGACAATGATGAGACAGAGTACAGGAATGAGATGGAGAATCTGGTGAACGACAACAATAATCTCTCCCTCAATGTCAACAAAACAAAGGAGATGGTCATCGACTTCAGGAAGCATAGTGGAGAACATGCCCCTGTCTACATCAATGGGGATGAAATAGAAATGGTCGAGAACTTCAGGTTTTTAGGTGCCCAGATCACCAACAATCTGTTCTGGTCCCTCCATGCCAACACTATAGTTAAGAAAGTCCACCAATGCCTCTACTTTCTCAGGAGGCTAAGGAAATTTGGCATGTCCGCTACAACTCTCACCAATTTTTACAGATGCAGCACAGTTTGATATGGCTCCTGCTCTGCCCAAGACTTCAAGAAACTACAAAGAGTCGTGAACGAAGCCCAATCCATCACTCAAACCAGCCTCCCACCCATTGACTCTGTCTACACTTCCTGCTGCCTTGGAAAAACAGCCAGCATAATTAACGAGCCACGCACCCTGGACATTCTCTCTTCCACCTTCTTCTGTCGGGAAAAAGAAACAAAAGTCTGAGGTCACATACCAATTGATTCAAGAGCGGCTTCTTCCCGGATGCTGTCAGACTTTTGAATGGGCTATGTCGCATTAAATTGATCTTTCTTTACAACCTAGCTATGACTGTGACTCTACATTCTGTTCTCTCTCCTTCCTTCTCTATGTATGGTATTCTTTGTCTGTTTAGTGCACAAGAAACAATATTTTTCACTGTATATTATTAATGTGACAATAATAGGGCAAATCAAATTAAATTAAAAAATGGTCGCAGCTGCAGATTGACTCTGGTTCACAGGGAATGATGGGTAGACACAACTGTGGCCATCTTGCAATCACAGCCTAGGAAGATTAAAAATTAGATGGGACATTGGATTGCCATCATGAAATCGCCTCCATTCATTGGCTGAGTTACTGAACTAATGAAGAGCCGTAATGGCTGACTGAAAATTTCCACTCAATTCTGCTCACTGGAGTCAATAGGCTAATTAACAGGACTTTATTCTCTGCCCGCTGTCGCGACTGAGAGGTGACTTGTTGTGGCTCCAACAATGAAGTATTTATCAAGCCAACATAATAGAACATAGAACATTACAGCGCAGAACAGGCCCTTCGGCCCACGATGTTGCGCCGACCAGTTAAAAAACAATGACCCTCTAACTTAAACCAAACTCTTTCCATCCATAAACCTATCCATGGATCTCTTAAACACCCCCAAACTAGGCGCATTTACAACTGCAGCAGGCAGGGCATTCCAATCCCTCACCACCCTCTGGGTAAAGAACCTACCCCTGACATCCGTCCTATAACTACCCCCCCTTAATTTAAGGCTATGCCCCCTCGTGCTAGCTTTCTCCATCCGAGGAAAAAGGCTATCACTGTCCACCCTATCTAAACCTCTAATCATCTTATATGTTTCAATAAAGTCCCCTCGTAGCTGCCTTCTTTCTAACGAAAACAACCTCAAATCCTTCAGTCTCTCCTCATAGGACCTCCCCTCCATATCAGGCAACATCCTGGTAAACCTCCTCTGCACCTTCTCCAAAGCCTCCACATCCTTCCTATAATGTGGGGACCAGAACTGCACACAATACTCCAAGTGCGGCCGCACCAGAGTTGTCTACAGTTGCAACATGACGCTGCGACTCCTAAATTCAATCCCCCTACCAATAAACGCCAAGACACCGTATGCCTTCCTAACAACCCTATCTACTTGATTCCCAACTTTCAGGGATCTATGTACACATACACCCAGATCCCTCTGTTCATCCACACTATTCAGAGTCCTACCGTTAGCCCTATACTCTACACATCCGTTAATGGCCTGCATTCTCCCAGACAAAATTAAATGCCCAATGGGTGGGAAAACGGGAGAAATTCCCAGCTGTATTTTGGGTGTACTTTACCAGAGTGAATCTCCAACGCTCTGTGACTCCCTCAGAGGGAGTCATGCTGGGAGGTAGGAGGCAGGGCCTCAGCCTGCCCAAGAGGCCGGCAGCATAGCAGGGAGATCGGCCTTTGCGTGCTGCGTCTCCCCCTCCATCGCCAGCCTCCCAACCACTGACCTTCCCATCCTGATCACTGGCCTCCCAGAGAGGAAACAGTTGCAGGGAAAAGGCGGAAGGAATGGAAGTAAATTGATTGCTTCTTCAAAGGGCCGGTACAGGTATAGGCCTGAATGGCCTATACTGCACTACTCTCAAAATTTCAGTATTCATGGAATCATAGAGGTTCAAAAGAATGATTCTAGGAATGTAACGCTTGGTGTGCAAGGAGCGTTTGTGGTCTGTATTTGATGTGTTGAGAAGGATGAGGGAAGATCTCAGTGAAACTTACAGATTACTGAAAGGCCTGGATAGAGTGGATGTGGGGAAGATGTTTCCATTACTAGGAGAGACTAGGATTCAAGGGCACAGCCTTCCTGAGGAGGACTCTCTTCAGCCAGAGGGTGGTGAATCTATGGAATTCATTGCCACAGAAAGCTGGAGAGGCCAGATCATTGAGGGTGTTTAAGGCAGAGATAGATAAGTTCTTTATTGGTAAGGGGATCAAAGGTTTTGGGGAAAAGGCGGGAGAATGGGGTTGAGAAACTTAGCAGCCATGATTGAATGGCAAACCAGACTTGATGGGCTGAATGGCCTAATTCTACTCCTATATTTTATGGACTCATTAATAGCTGTGTCCAGGGGAAGAGTTAAAAGAGATGAAAACCTACACAGTGTTTAACTGCAGAGACATGTCGATCAGGATAGTAAGCAGCTAGTTCCAGACATCTGAACTTCAGATAAGAAAGGGAGAAAGATGCTACAGTGTGGGATTGTTCATGTCTTAGTTTGGAAAACCCTTTAAGCCAAGCAGTTGGAAAGGCCTATTGATGTATTTAAACCTCATGCTGATTGGATATTATAATTAAGCAAGTTATGAGGTTGTTATGATTGGTTTTAATATCTGAATGATGTAACCTTAATCAATAACTTTGAGCAGAGAGAGATAACTCCCATTCTTTGATTGATATATGCAAATTATTTGTAATCAAACTTGAAACTATAACTGTTTGTGTATTTCTGAATTCCGTACTCTGACTGATCTTAAAGATTGGGTCCGCATCTTGTAGTCAATAAATTGTCTTGAATCCGTGCCGTGACTTTGTCTGGCTATTTAAGGGGAATGGTAGTTTTAATTGCAACAACAAATAAAACATTATTTCAGTTTATTCATTAGTTTATTCATGTAGGCTTACATTAACACTGCAATGAAGTTACTGTGAAAATCCCCTAATCTCCACATTCCGGTGCCTGTTTGTGTACACAGAAGAATTGAGCATAACCAATGAACCTAACCATTATGTCTTTCAGACTGTGGGAGGAAGCCGGAGCACCCGGAGGAAACCCACACAGACATGGGGAGAACGTGCAGACTCCGCACAGACAATGACCTAAGCCAGGAATTGAACCTGGGTCCCTGGAGCTGTGAGGCAACAGTGCTAACCACTGGGCCACTTCTAGTAGGACTAGGGGGCACAGCCTCAAGATAAAGGGGGGGCGGTTTAGAACGGAGTTGAGGAGGAACTTCTTCACTCAAAGGGTGGTGAATCTCTGGAATTCTCTGCCCGTTGAAGTGGTGGAGGCTGCCTCACTAAATATTTTTAAGATGCGGGTTGATGGGTTTTTGATAAGAGAGGGGATTAAGGGTTATGGGGAGAGGGCGGGAATGTGGAACTGAGCCAAGACAGATCAGCCATGATCTTATTGAATGGCGGGGCAGGCTCGAAGGGCTAGTCGGCCTACTCCTGCTCCTATTTCTTATGTTCCTATGTTCTTATGTTCTTAATCAAATTTGAAACTATAACTGCTTGTGTGTCTCTGAATTCGGTACTCTGCTGGATTTTAAAGATTGGATCAGGGTCCTGCAGTCAATAACTCAACTTGAAGCCACTTCGATACTTTGTCTGGCTACATTAGAGGAATTTAACAATGACAACAAATAAAATATTCTGACTGCCCCGTCACACTCAGGATTGTTCTTTACCGTTTTTTCAGAATTTCAATGAGCTCCGCTACTTTGACGTGAAGTTGTTTTGTTCCTTGCAGTTGCATGGTGTTGCAATTGGCTCTCGAATATTCAGCTTTTGCTTTCATTGGATCAAAATTCACCTTTGCGTTGCCTGAGATTAACCCGTCCACTGTCTCCAGAAACTTGAAGGACATCTCCTTCTGGTAAACTGCGTGAAATTCAATGAAATACAAATTAAAATGTAACATGGGTTGAACATCTGCTTTCCATAGATATTGTTGGGTCTTTCAACCTATTCCATTCTGTAACAGCAGTGACAGCCCAGGCTAAATCTCTGTGCCCCTGCCACTGGAGGTGATATTGACCACTTGCCACCAGTGATGACACCACAATGCAAAGCAGCGCAGAGGAGTGGAAGGGAATAAGAGCAAGGATGAGAAAAAACAAGCAATCTGGCTTTGCAAAATCTTTTCAAATTCCAAACCAGATCAAAGGTGGGGAGGGGGGGGGGAGGAGTGGTGGTGGGAGTAGGTGTATGGAGTAGGAAAATCCCATGTATCTACCCTAGCTAGTCAGCAGCAATTTAGCATGGCCAATCAACCAAACTCGCACATCTTTGGAGTATGGGAGGAAACTGGAGCTTCCAGAGGAAACCCATGCAGACACGGGGGGAACATGCAAACTCCACACAGACGATGACCCACGGCCGGAACTGAACCTGGGTCCTTGGGGCTGTGAGACAGCAGTGCTAACCGCTATGCCACCATGCCAGCCTCATTGCTCAATGGGGTGGATGATTTATAGCACAAATGTACTTTAGGACAGAATTTTTAAAGTTCTCCCCAGCAATTCTAATCAGCCTTGCTGTTTCGATGGAGCTGGCTGCGAAGGAACACCGCCACTGAGTGTCTGTACTCCACTACACAAGATGTCAGCTGAATCGAGATCTGAAAGTTTTGAAACTCATACATGCCACCAATGTGAGAAACCAGGGCATTCAGCCGTGGAAAGCTAGTGTAAGGACATGGCATGAAGAGGCTGTGGAAGAAAAGGACACAGAGCCTGATGGAAGAAAAGCAAGCTCTGGGTGAAAATGATTTAAAAAAAACCAAAATACCATGTTAACAGAAGAAGGTGGCTGGAATTCTCTCATCCCGCCCGCCACTGGAATTTTAGCAGACAGATTGCAGAGAATGTGAAACTCCGTGGATGGTTGGGCGTAAATTTCTGGTTTGTAGACCAGCGTGGCCTGAGAGTTCTGCCCAAAGTGTTCATGCTGCACAAAATGGTCGAGAGAAACAGAGCAACTCTCAGTCTGAGGATGGATTGTCACTCAATAGGGGCAGCACAGTGACACAGTGGTTAGCACTGCTGCCCCACAGGGCCAGGGACTCGCGTTCGACTCTCAGCTTGGATCACTGTCTGTGTGGAGTTTGCACACTCTCCCCGTGTCTGCGTGGGTTTCCTCCCGCAGTCTAGCAGGTCCGGTTGATTTGCTATGGTAAATTGCCCCTTAGTGTCACGGGGGCTGGCTAGGGGTTACAGGGATGGGGTCCAGATGGTGTTGCAGTCGGTGCAGACTCGATGGGCCGAATGGCCTCCTTCTGCACTGTAGGATTCTATCAATGTGCTAGCCATTGTTGGTGCTGTGGATAGATGTTGGGTCACTCTGCTGCTGGATGGACAACCCGCAAGGATGGAAGTTGGCGCTGAGGCAGCAGTCTTGCTGGTGTCAGCGATATTGGGGGCGGGGGGGGGGGGGCGATCTTGGGCCTACGTTTGCCGTCGTGTGAATATCGGCGGGGTTCAGGATCCAGAAGTCACAGTTCTTGCCGGTGAGAACGCAATTTTGGATCTTCCCCGCCCTTCACTGGCAACATCATCAGGTTCACGCCCATTGTTGATCTGAGTGTATTTAAATAATAACCCACCCCTTGCCAGATATTGTACCTCCCTGTCAGATATTGACATCACAGCGATGTGTCATCACATCAGCGCTGTTTACAACATGTTCACACAGACATGAACCTGTTGTGGGAGTGCAAACGTAACTATAGCCCCTGGAGGAGGGGAATATGCCCACGTCAGCACAAACCTGTGCCAAGGGGCCGACCCGAGTGGGAGCCTCCTGGGATAGCAGGGGATTGATTTATCCATGGTGGTGTGGCCAGGAGTGACCGGTGGAGCTGGGCACGCTGATGATAGCCACTGTGGGGATTGAGGTGCTGGCTTGGATGGGGTGGGGGGGGTGGTGATGATCTGTTGAGGCAGTGGGTGGGGTGGGGGAAGAAGCCGATGAGTGGAGGGGAGGGAGAAGCGGCCAATGATCGATGGTAGAGGGGGCTGACTCCGATCGGAGTGGGGAGGGGACTGCTGTGGTGGGCCGGTGGGGAAGTTTACTCAGCTTACAATCAGGGAGGCTTTTAAAGATGACACCCAGGGTGAAGAGAATTCGCTGAAGGGCCACATTGAAGAAACGGTGCAACTTAACATGTTAAACACAGATTTGTCTCTACATGTGATAAAAGGGAGCTTTCCAGCATTGATATGTCAAACATGATTACAGAAGATTCAACTGAACTGGGCCAAAGTCAACCTGAAGACCAATGGTGTGTCAGGGTTCACACGAATTCGAAAGGTACATATTGTATCTTTTGTTGTGTTTGATGGAGAACTGGGGAGTATGAAAGACAAAGATGGAAGAAGGAAGCCAAGCAAAATGCTTGAAGGCAAGATCAGTACCCTATGCTACCTGACAGAAAGTGGAGGCTGTCTTGGAACGACTTATGAAGAAAAGAGTATTGAACCTGTCGGCTTTAGAGAATAGGCCACACCATGATGAAGGATGGGTCTGTAAGGATTAGCTGGAATGTCAAAAATCACCCTAAATCCCACATCATAGGTAGGACGCATTACTCCACATCGGTGATGTGGTTGTTGGATTGACAGGAGGCCAACACTTTAGCAAAAGTAACCTGAGACTGACATCCTTACAAACATAGACAAGAAGTCACAGGAACTTCTGACAACTGTGACACACAAAGGCTAGTTCCGGTATGAAAGATTGTGATTTGGTGTCACATCTGCTTCTGCATTGTTTCAAAGAGCAATGGATCAGAATCTGAGCAGACTGAACGGAGTCCAGTGTTGTCTGGATGATATCCGAGCCACTGGAAGAGATGAAGAGGAACACCTTCGAAACTTGGATTTTCGAGATTGGAAGACTATGGACTGAGAGTCCACAAGGGCAAGTCTCAGTTCTTCCTGTCCTTTGTTGATTATTTGGGACATGTGATCGATACCACGGGTCTTTACAAATCTCCTTCCAAGGACAAGGCTATGACAGAGGCAACTGAACCTCAGAATAGGAACCAGTTGTGTTTCTTTCTAGGATTGTTGGAATACTATGGAAGATTTTTCCAAACTCAGTAACCATTTTAAAAGCTTTGCATAACCTCTTGTGCCAGAACAAGTGGAAGTGGAACCTGCACATCTTCAGTCTTTAGGTCTTTAGTGTGGGGAAACTGCCAGAAAGACGAAGCAGCTATGTAGTGAACACTAGTCTGCAAATAAGCCTCTGCTATTTTTAACCCTCCAATAAACTACATTCTTGCTGGAGGCAAAGATCTTTCTTTAAAAGTACCTTTATGAGCTTGGCTAATTACATACAAGACTGCAAAACATTGGGACAGAGGTCCTATAGACCATAAGACATAGGAGCAGATGCAAGCCATTCAGCCCATCTAGTTTGCTCCACCATTCAATGAGATCATGAATGATAACCCTCAACTACACTTTCCCACCTGATTGCCATAGCCCTTGATTTCCGCACTGTTAAAAGTCTGTCTATCTCAGCCTTGAACAACCCAGCCTCCAGAGTAAAGATTTCCACAGAGTCACTACCCTCTGAGAAAAGAAGTTCCTCCTCATCTCTGTCTTAAGAAGTAACACTTTCACTCTGAGATTATGCCCTCCAGAAGGGGATACAACCTCAGCATCTACCCTGTGAATCATAGAATCCTACACTGCAGAAGGAAGCCATTCTGCCATTGAGTCAGCACCAACCACAATCCCACCCAGATCCTATTCCCATAACCCCATGTATTTACCCTAGCTAGTCCTCCTGACACTAAGAGGCACTTTAGCATGGCCAATTCACCTAACCCCCACACCTTTGGACTGTGGGAGGAAGACGGAGCCCCTGGAGGAAACTCACGGAGACATGGGGAGAATGTGCAAACTCCACACAAACCCAAGTTGGGAATCGAATCTGGATCCCTGGCACTGTGAGGCAGCAGTGCTAACCATTGTGCCACTATGCAGCCCCTGAGAATCTTATGTGCCTTAATAATGGAATTTAGAGGAGAGCATTGTGGCAGGGGTTACTATAAGGGAGAATTATTAGGCTTATGGATACATAACAAACTGCTTTAGACTTTGCATTCCTCTAGATCCTTATCATTAATGGAAGTCCTGGATGACTAAGCATTGTCTCATATAGTGGGAGCAACATTTGATAGGCAAATACATTGTCTTAATGGGAACTCAGCCATGCAGGGCTGGGGAGGCTCCAGTTCGATCATGGACAGAGCTGAAATCACTGGCCTCAGTAATGAGGGTGATCAAAGTGCAGTTCTTGTTCTCAGCACCAGGCCATAAGAGTAGAAGATGTAGGAGCAAGTGTAGGCCATTCGGCCCATCGAGTCTATTCTGCAATTCAATGAGATCATAACTGATCTGATGTGTTAATCCTCAGCTCCACTTTCCCACCTTATCCCCATAACCTTTGATTCCTTTACTGGTTAAAAATCTGTCTATCTCAGCCTTGAACACTTTTAATGACTCAGCCTCCATGGCCCTCTGCGGTAAAGAATTCTACAAATTAAATTACCTTCTGACAGAAGAAATTTCTGCTCATCGTTATTTTAAATGGATGACCCCTTACTCTTGAGATTATGCTCTCTGACCTGAGACTCTCCAACAAGGGAAAACAACCTTTCAGAATCTCCTCTGTCAAGCCCTCTGAGAATCTGATATGTCTCAATAAGGTCACCTCTCATTCCTCTAAACTCCAATGAGTGCAGGCCCAAACTACTCAGTCTCTCCTCAAAAGAAAATCCCTCCATAATTGGAATCAACCCAGTGAAACTTCTCTGGACTGCCTCCAATGCTAGTACATCTTTCCTTAGGTAGGCAGACCAAAACTATTCACAGTATTCCAGGTACATAAGAACTAGGAGCAGGAGTGGGACATCTGACCCCTTGAGCCTGCTCCAGCATTCAATAAGATCACGGCTGATCTTTTCATGAACTCAGCTCCACTTATCCGCCCGCTCACCATAACCCTTAATTCCTTTACTGTTCAAAAATGTATCTGTCCTTGCCTTGAAAACATTCAATGAGGTAGCCTCAACTGCTTCACTAGGCAGAGAATTCCACAGATTCACAACATTTGTGTGAAGAAGTTCCTCCTCATCTCAGTCCTAAATCTGCTCCCCCCCTATTTTGAGGCTATGCCCCCGAGTTCAAGTTTCACCCACCAGTGAAAACATACCCCCACCCCATTTCTATCTTATTTATTCCCTTCATAATCTTATATGTTTCTATAAGATCTCCCCTCATTCTTCTGAATTCCAATGAATATATCCCAGTCTGCTCAGTCTCTCTTCATAATACAACCCTCTCAACTCCGAAATCAACCTAGTGACTCTTCTCTGCACCCCCTCCAGTGCCAGTATATCCTCAAACCAAAACTGTCCTGATCCTCTCTTAAATTCTACTCATCTCTCTGAGTGAGATCAGCTGGAATTCTCCAGCCTCCCAGCTGCATGTTTCCTGCCAGCAGGAGGTGGCATGTTATTTGTTAGAGGCGGGATTCTCCAGTCCCGCTGCTGTCAATGGGCAAGGGTCTGCTGCCGGCGAGACCTGAGGATCCTGTGGCGTGAATGGCTGGAGAATTCTGGCCATCATTTTGACACAGTGCCTTAAGCACATGGTCATTAGCTCACTGTTGTTAGAGTTAACCCTTTATATTATTCCAATGACACAGATATGGATATCAGATATGCGAAGATCAGGCGCAACTGTATTGTTTAATATAAAAAAAAGGGCATTTATACAGCACATTCCACACCCTCAGAAAGTGCCAAAGCATTCTACATACAATGAAGTACTTGTGACATGTAGTCACTGTTCTAAACTCTCGCCAACAGTAAAGCAATAATGACCACATCATCTGTTTCTCACTGAAGTTGGTTAAGGGGTAAATATTAGCCATCATACTTGGGAAATCTCCCATCTTTCTTCCAAAATAGTACCACAGGAACTTGAGAGGACAGATGGAGTTTAATTTTACCATGTGGACACCTCCTACTCTATAGCACCCCCTCAGTGCTGCATTAAAGTCATCGATGTAACCCAATCCTTCATGCAAACCAGCCTCCCATCCATTCACTTTGTCTACACTTCCCGCTGCCTCGGCAATGCAGTCAGCATAATCAAGGACTCCGCACACCCTGGACATTCTCTCTTCCACCTTCTTCCGTTGGGAAAAAGATGCGGTCACGTACCAAGAACAGCTTCTTCCCTGCTGTCATCAACTTTTGAATAGACCTACCTCGCATTAATTTGATCTTTCTCTACATCCTAACTATGACGAGAAACACCATGTTCTGCACCCTCTCCTTTCCTTCTACCAATGTATTCCATGAACGATATGTTTTGTCTGACCAGTGCACAAGAAACAATACTTTTCACTGTATACTAATATATGTGACAAAAATAAATCAAATCAAATAAAGTGTCAACATGAATTGAGTACTGGAGTGGGGACCTGAATCCACAAAAGTTTGACTCACTATCTGACCTTATTGGGGGCACTACCGGAGACTGCTGGTCAAAGAGTAAAGCAACAAAGGTCAGCATGTCCAGGAAAAGAGGTAACAATGTTTTTAAAGTTTATTAGACACAAGTAGGCTTAATAGTGCAATGAAGGATCTGTGAAAATCCCCTAGTCTCCACACTCCAGCACCTGTTTGGGTACACTGAGGGAGTACTTAGCATGGCCAATGCACCTAACCTGCACATCTTTTGGAGTGTGGGAGGAAACTAGAACACCCGGAGGAAACCCATGTGGACATGGGGAGAACATGCAGACTCCTCACAGACAGTGACCCAAGGTGGGAATCGAATCTGGGTCCCTGGCACTGTGGAGAAGCAGAGCTAACCACTGTATCACTATGTTCAGAGGAGGTGAAGGGCTCAGGAGAACAGACAAAGTCCATTCAACCTTCTACCTCCTGCAATGTTGCCAACACTCAGAACATTGGGCAATGGACTCTTGTGTCAACAGGAATTTAATTTGATTTATTACTGTCACATATATTGGTATACAGTGAAAAATATTGCTTCTTGCACGCTGTACAGGCAAAGCAAGCCATTCATAGAGAAGGAAAGGAGAGGGTGCAGAAAGTAGTGTTACAGTGATAGCTAGGGCGCAGTGTTGGAGAGTTTAAAAGAGTTAGAATACAGTTATAGTTCATAAGTTCATAAGATATAGGAGCAGAATGTTTCTTCAGAAGGAACTGTTCAAAATGCAACTAATGAAAATATGACAAAATTTATTCCAACTTATAAATCAAAGGAAGGGTTCAATAAAGAAAATCATTACTCCAAACTTGGGGCCTTGCCCTGGGCAGCTCCAAACTCTCACTATTCTATATAGTTCCTTATTTATAGGGAATCAGCTGGTCAACTGACTATTACATCACTTTGTGATTGGTTCTATGTTTTATGGGTCAGCTGACCCTTATATCTTGATCCCATTGGTCACATTGCATCCAATCAAAGTCGCCAGTTACATTCTAACACAGAATTAGGTCATTTGGCCCATCGAGTCTGCTCCGCCATTCAATCATGGCTGGTATGCTCCTCATCCCCATTTTCCTGCCTTCTCCCCATAATGCTTCAACCCATTACCAATTAGAAATCTGTCTAACTCCTCCTTAAGTTTACTCACTGTCCCAGCATCCACTGCACTGTGGGGTAACAAATTCCATAGATTAGCATATAACAAAGTAAAACAAAGAATTAGATGGTATGCTGGGCACAGCTCAGAAGGAGCCGCCATGCTCCAGCGCTGGGCAACTCACCTGGCACCAAGGTGTCTTTGTCAACCAGCACATGGTTTAGTTCAAATTCAGTGGGATGATACGTTGGATTTCTCCAGAAGGGGCCATTTGTCCTCCTGTAGACCAGGCGTAGGGGCTTGAATTTCTCCGCGTCATAAGCACTGGTGGCTGGGATCAGTTCACCTCCAGAATCGATCTGTTCCACAAGGTGGTGTACAGCTTTCTTAAACATCCTAACGTGAGGCAAGATATGTGTCCAATTAGGTACCATCAAACAATACATCCTGACCCCAATGATGTGGCAGAACTTCTGAACCAGTGATTGGCTTAGCATGGTTTCTCTCTCTATATTGGCCATGTTTAGCATGTTCCCAAATCAGTGGAATGGAGAAGGGGAATTAAATGGAAAATGAATGAAGCACGAGCAAGTCCGTCCAACAACTTGCAACCATATAACATCTTTAATGTAGGCTTTTCACAGGAGCAAAATCAGAGAGCAATTGACACCAAGCCATTGGCTGACATATAGAACAGATAACCAAGCAGCAGCTTTAGAAACATGGAAACTAGAATCAGAAGAAGGCCATTCAGCCCCTCGAGTCTGTTCCACCATTCATGTTGATTGTGGCTGGTTCTCAAAGGAGGAGAGAGATGGAGCTTTGAAGATTTTTAAAGAGGAAATTTCAAAGCTTGCGCTATGCTTCAAGATCCATAAAGTAGGAATTAGGCAACTGGCCCAGTTTCAAGGGGCACTGGGTTCTCAGGGGGTTGTAGGGTTGGAGGAGCTTACAGAGACGGAGGGATGAGACCATGGATGGATTTGAACATGAAGGTGAAAATTTTAAAACTGAGGTGTTTGTGAACTGGTTGCTGACAGAAACCAGCGAGTACATTCTCCATAGCACTGAGCACTGGGGCTAAAAACAGGAGAGAACAGCCAAAATGTGAGGGACAGAGAATCATAGAATCCCTACAGTGCAGAAAGTGGCCATTCAGCCCATCAAGTCTCTGCTGACCACAATCTCACCCAGGTCCTACCCCTTTAACCCCATGTATTTACCCTGCTAATTCCCCTGATACTATTGATTGAAGTGGAGATGCTGGCGTTTGCTACCAAATGAACCTGTTGGACTTTAATCTGGTGTTGTGAGACTTTTTACTATTGATTGAAGTCATACCCAGCACAAAGGAAGATGGCTGTGGTTATTGGAAGCCAATCATCCCAGCCCTAGACATCACTGCAGGGGGTCCTCAGTGTAGCGTCTGAGGTTCAACCATTTCCAGCTGCTTCATCAGTGACCTTCCTTCCATTATAAGGTCAGAGTGGGGATGTTTGCTGATGAACTACACAATGTTCAACACCACCATTTGCAACTCCTCGGACACTGAAGCAGTCTGTGTCCAAATGCAGTAAGACCTGGACACCATTCAAGCTTGGATGAGTGGCAAATAACATCTAGGCCAAACAATGACCATCTCTAACAAGAGAGAATTTAACCAACTTCCCTTGATATTCAACAGCACTGAATCCCATCATCAAAATTCTGGTCCTTACCATTGACCACTGAAGGGAACCAGCCACATAAATACGATGGTTACAAGAGCAGGGAGAGACTGAGACCTTTGTGGTACCTCCTGACTGCCCACAGCCTTTCCCCCCATCTAAAAAGCCAAAATCAGTAATGTGATGGAATATTGTCTGCCTGCCTGGGTGAGTGCAGCTCCAACAACACTCGGGATTCTCAACATCATCCAAGACAAATCAATCTGCTTGATTGACAGTCCACCCACCACCTTCAACATTCACACCCTCCACCAATAGTGCACACTGACTGCAGCAACAAGCCAAGGCTCCTCTGACATCACCTTCCAAGCTCACAACCTTTGCCACCCAGAAGAACAAGGATGCAGGCGTGTGGGAGCACAACAACCTGCAAGCTTCTCTCCAAGTCACACATCATTCCGACTTTGAAACATATTGCCACCAAGTAAAAATCCTGGAACTCCCTAGCAGCACTGTGGGTGTATGTACAGCCCACCGATTGCAGTAATTCAGGATGCTGTTTACCACTATCTTTGCAAGAATAATTAGGAATGGGTAGGAAATACTGGCCTGGCTGTAATGTCCGCATCTCATGAATGAATAAGAAACACCTCTTCCCTTCTCACTTTGTCTCTTCATCTCTCTCCCTCCTTAATTTCCACCTCTTTCCCACTACCCTACCCTCTCAACCCGGCTCTTCTCCCTTCCTTCCTTCCTGTTTGTTCCTCTCTCCCCTTTCTTTCCCACATTTCCCCTCTCTTTGCCATTTCCTCACCCTCTCTCCTCATCCCCAACCCCATCCTACTCTCTCTCTCTCCTCATCCCCAACCCCATCCTACTCTCAATCTCTCTCTCTCTCCCCTCATCCCCAGCCCCATTCTGCTCTCTCTCTCGCTCTCTCTCTCTCTCCTCATCCCCATCCCCATCCTGCTCTCTCTCTCTCTCTCCCCCCATCCCCATCCCTATCCTGCCCTCTCTCCCCCCCTTTCCCCTCCCCCTCACTCACCCACCTTCCCTGGCTCTCCCTTACTTTCCCCCATCCTTTCTTCCTCCCTTCTATTCCTTCTCTGTCTCACCTTTTCCCCACTCTTTCCCACTCTCTTCCCGTCGCTCTCCCCTCTCCTTTCCCACTCTCCACTTTGCTCTCCTCCCTCCCTCAATCTTTCCACTCTCTCACACACACACAAACGTGCTACAGAATCGCGTGCACTCAATGGGTCAAAACAAGCAGAGTTTTCCAGGAAGTGGTCACAGTCACCCCAGTACGCCATTGGCACTCCTGGAACGCTTGCAGTAATATCCAACAGACTCAGACTCCGTACTTGGTTTCTGTCCTTCTCCTCCAGGTGTCTTCAGCCCAAGGTCGTGTTAACGTTTGGCTGACTGATTCTCAGACTTTTAAAGCACTCCTCACAAAAGATGAGGAAATCCCAGCAACATCATAAGGAACGCCCTTTGTGAAAATTATCTCACAATCTTTTTTGCAGAGTGGAGGGGGTGAAGAGGAAGAAAAAAATTGTGAAATTTCCATCCGATGATTTTCTAAGCACAAACACAATGTGCAAACTATTGTGCATGAAGGAATTATTTAATACATCTTCCAATAAGATTTTTTGCGTAAACATAAGAATGTAAGAACATAAGAAATAGGAGCAGGAGTAGGCCATCTAGCCCTTCGAGCCTGCCCCGCCATTCAATAAGATCATGGCTGATCTGTCGTGGCTCAGTTCCACTTTCCCGCCCTCTCCCCATAACCCTTAATCCCCTCTCTTATCAAAAACCCATCAACCCGCTTCTTAAAAATATTTAGCGAGGCAGCCTCCACCACTTCAACGGGCAGAGAATTCCAGGGATTCACCACCCTTTGAGTGAAGAAGTTCCTCCTCAACTCCGTTCTAAACCGCCCCCCCTTTATCTGGAGGCTGTGCCCCCTAGTCCTACTATCCTTTCTGAGCGGGAAAAGCCTCTCCACCTCTATCCTATCCATCCCATTCATCATCTTATACGTCTCAATGAGATCTCCCCTCATTCTTCTAAACTCTAACGAGTACAAGCCTAGTTTATTCTTAAAAGAGAAAAAGAATAACTTCCCTAAACAGAAGGGTCTGGTTCAATTATTTTGATCTCTGACTTGGGAGCTGATTCTCCCAAAAGTGCTGAGAAAACTGGTCTCGATCAGAGCTGCTTTTTCACTTCAGCTTCAGACATGAATTTCCACACTCTGTGCACTGCAGAGGTCACATACCTGCATCTCATTAAAAACCCAGGGAGGATGGGGCCTATTCGTACCGGAGTTTGACAGTTTTGGAACTCTGCACGTGTGCAGTGGTCTCAATCTGTCAGACAATCTGTCGGACCCCCACAGTCTTGTCCCTCCAGCTCCCCTCCACAGGCCGATCGCAGCCCCCACAACAATTCCCGGGCCAGGCCCTCACCCCCCCCTCACCCCATCCTGGAGTGCCCCGACATCCAGCCCACCATCCCCCCCCCCCCCCGCCAAGCAGTGGCGATTCCCCCATCCCCCTCACCTTGGCAAACCTCTCCTGCTGAAACCCCAGGGGTCAGATGTACCCCCCCGGGGTCAGAGCCCCCCCAGGAGGCAGACCATTCCCCAAGCAGAGCACCAATGCCCCTAGCCCGCCCCAAACGCTGACCTCCCTCCAGCCCAAACCGATCCCCATGCAGAGTGGCAGTGAGACCCTCCTCACCCCCTCCAATTGCCCTTCGGTCCCACCTACAATAGGCCCCATTCCCTCTGGGCACTGCCCGATGCCCGGTGGGCAGTGCCAAGGTGCCCCCGGGGCATTGCCACTTTGCCTCTTGGGCAGTGCCAGGGGGCACAGGCTGGCACTGCCAAAGTGCTCATGCCCATGGGGAACCACTCACCACCCGACCCTCTGGGGGGCCCCGATTGACTCCCCTTCACTCCGACGGGTCTCCTGCTAGTTCCCCGAATGTGGGGGGCTACTTTGAACCCCGCCAGAGTGAAGCACTCCTGGCTGGGGGGGAGATGCTATCGGGCCAGGCCCGATAATCACGTGAAAATATCTAAAGTGCATGAAAAAAGGATTTAAATGATTTACCTTTCTTCCTGTCAGTTTCCAGTGTGGTCCCGACTGTTCTCCAGCTCTGGGAGATGTGCATGTGTCAGGAGCACACGCGTGAACCCTACGAAATGGCCAGCACGCAATTCTCCCGGCCAGACCAGCCAGAACATTTGCAGGTCACAATGGGAGAATCGCCCCCGAGATTTCTCTCTTGAACACCCAACAATGCAACTTTATTCAAAGTCTCCTTGGATTTGAAACTTTTCTCTCTGTATAACAAGACGAGATCAATTTTAATTGCTCCACCATCGGTGGTTGTGTCTTCACTCGCTTACGCTCCAAGTTCTGGAATACTCGAGCTACACCACTTCTCTGCCTCCTTGTCTTCCTTTCACACACTTCTTAAAATCTACCTTTCTGACCAGTCTTTTGGGCATCTGACTAACATCTCCTTGGCTTGGTGTCATAAAATGTCTTATAACTGAAATAACACCGCAGAGGCCTGTTTCTCTCTTCACCAGATTCCCTTTATTTACAGACTCAATTCCACTCCAAAGAGTGCTTCAGGCACACAGTCACAATCTGCAGTGTCAGTAGCCCTGACACTCCTCAATATATATACCAGTGAGACCCCCTGACTGGGCAGGTAATCATTATATTAATGAGAGATCTCACACTCCAAGAGGCCAACCTCATGGGCCTCATTGAGGTCATGACAGTAACAACGTCTGTGGAACATCTTGGGATCATAGAATCCCTACTGTGCAGAAAGAGGCCATTTGGCCCATCGAGCCTGCACCGACAACAATCCCATCCAGGGCTTATCCCTATAACCCTCGGGTATTTACCCTAGCTAATCCCCTGATACCGAGGGGCAATTCAGCATGGCCAATCAACCTAACCCAAGCATCTCTGGACTGTGGGAGGAAACCGGAGCACCCGGAGGAAACCCACACAGATACGGGGAGATTGTGTAAACTCCACACAGACAGTGGCCCGAGCTGGGAATCAAACCCAGGTCCCTGAAGCTTTTATTTATTAGTCACAATTAGGCTTACATTAACACTGCAATGAAGTTACTGTGAAAACCCCGGAGTTGCCACACTCCGGCGCCTGTTCGGGTACATTGAGGGAGAATTGGGCGTGGCCAATACACTTAACCACCAGGTCTTTTGGACTGTGGCGCTGTGAGGCAGCAGTGCTAACCACTGTGCCACCAAGCGGCCCAGTGACCAGTCAGGACTGAGAATAGGAATCACCTTGGGTGGGAAAAGTTCCTTTTAGGTAAGGGCATTCCAGAAGCAACTGCAGACATGTCACTGCTCTTGTAGATCTTTGTAAATAAATTTGTTATTGTCCGCTAATAAAGTCTCTGCAAGTGCATCATTATAAGTGTGTTTATTCTGTTCCTGGGAGACAGATAGACAGGGTGTGCCTTTCTGCAAGACCACACCAGTCAATTCACAGCCTCTTAATTCAAGGTATTTTTAAAACTTGGAGAGATTCCAGCAATCCTTTACTGCTGGATCGACAGCTCTTTTGCATAATTATTTTGGTGATGTGCCAATCAGGGGCATTTGTGGGTAAAATGGAGTGGACAATAAAGATAAGCTTAAAAACAAAGCAGCAACAAGCTTAAAAACAAGGCAGCAAGCATGAGATGGGAAGACCGCCAGCCAAACATGGGATGAGCTCATTAACACACTGCAGTTCCACTTCCTGCCTATAGCCTTATTTTCTGTTCACTCTCAGCCTTTTGGCTAAGTTCAAGTGTAGTTTGGCAGTCCTGCACTTGATAGGAGTCAATGAGGTTACACTGAGGTTTCGTTTGAAGTGATTTTTTAAAAAATGTCACCTAGGTTTCTTGGCTAAGATGCAAATGAGATCAAGCACTGGACGAGGTGCAATGTCTGCTCCGATCAGCTTGGATCGTGTAGATCAAGCCCAAAACAGGAGAGGCTTGTCTGTCTCATCAGTTTAGATCTGAAATGTCTCACTGGTTGAGACCTTGAATTGGACTTTGATTGGATTTGATTGGATATAACAAAAAATACCCCCCTCAGCTATGATGCATTGTACTTGCTGGCATAGCTTTGGAATTAAAGCAAATTATTGCGGATGCTGGAATCTGAAGTCAAAAGAAACAATACTGGGAAATCTCAGCAGGTCTGACAGAATCTGTAAGGAGAGAAAAAGAGCTGACGTTTCGAGTCCAGATGATAAGTAACTGGCTATCTCGCAGAAGGCAGAGAGTGGTGGTGGAAGGAAAATTTTCAGACTGGAGGCCAGTTACCAGCAATGTACCACAGGGGTCAGTGCTGGGTCCTCTGCTATTTGTGAATTTTATCAATGACTTGGAAGAGGGGGCTGAAGGGTGTGTTAGTAAATTTGCTGACGACAGCAAGATTGCTGGAGTAGTGGATGAGGTAGAGGGCTCTTGCAGGCTGCAAAGAGACATTGATAATGATGCAGAGCTGGGCCGAAAAATGGCAGATGGCGTTTAACCCTGATAAATGTGAGGGGATTCATTTTGGTAGGACAAACTTGAATGCAGATTACAGGGTCAATGGTAGGGTTCTAAGGAATGTGGAGGAACAGGGAGATCTTGGGGTTCATATCCACAGATCTCTGAAGGTTGCCATTCAAGTGGATAGAGCTGTGAAGAAGGCGTGTAGTGTGTTAGCGTTTATTAACAGGGGGTTTGAGTTTAAGAGCCGTGGGGTTATGCTGCAGCTATACCGGATGTTGGTGAGACCACATTTGGAATATTGTGTTCAGTTCTGGTCACCTCACTGTAAGAAGGATGTGGAAGCATTGGAGAGAGTGCACAGGAGATTTACCAGGATGCTGCCTGGTTTGGAGGGTAGGTCTTATGAGGAAATGTTGAGGGAGCTTTTCTCTTTAGAGCAGAGGAGGATGAAAGGAGACTTAATAGGGATTTATAAGATGATGAGAGGGATTGATAGAGTGGACGTGCAGAGACTATTCCCTCGGGTGGATGTAGCTGTTATTAGGGGGTGTAACTGTAAGTTCATGGTGGGAGATATAGGAGGGATGTCCGAAGTAGATTCTTCACTCAGAGAGTGGTTGGGGTGTGGAATAGACTGCCTGCTGTGATAGTGGAGTCGGACACTTTAGGAACTTTCAAGTGGTTATTGGATAGACACATGGAGCACACCAGAATGATAGGGAGTGGGATAGCTTGATCTTGGGATTAGACATAGCTCGGCACAACATTGAGGACCGAAGGGCCTGTACTGTGCTGTGACGTTCTATGTTCTATGACCCTTGGGTCATTTGGACTTGAAACGTCAGCTCTCTTCTCTCTTTACAGATCTGCCAGATCTGCTGAAATTTTTCAGCCTTTTCTCCTTTAGCTTTGCAATCAGCTGTGCTCTGCCAGAGTCCCAGAGAATCATGGGCTGATTGCTGGTGATTTTAACCCGAGGACTACCACAACTCAGGAACAGGCAAAGGTGAGAAGGGCGGGGCCTTCTTGGAGACAGGACGGGATGGGAATTGAACTCATGTTCTGCATCGCTAACCAGCCAACCGAGTGGGATGGAACAATGCCACTGGCGCGAACAGCCATGGAATCTTATGGATTTTGCAACTTACTGGGATTTCAAATTAATCTATTTTAAGCGAAAGGCCGTGCTCGCCTCAACACCGGAGAATTCTGTCTATGTTCAATGGAACTTTTTGTGTGTACACCCCCATCCCCACAACCGCCCTCCCCCCACCCCCATCCCGCTACAACTCCCATGGTGGGCGGGACGGGAGAATTCCCCTCCAAGGTTACTGATTCCCCAATGAGATCAAAACGGATCCTTTGCTGAGGGATCCTGATTTCACCCCTCAAGTTCATAAGATATAGGAGCAGAATTAGGCCGTTCGGCCCATTGAGCCTGCTCCGCCTCTCGGCTGATACGCTCCTCATCGCCATTTTTCTGCCTTCTCCCCATAACCTTTCATCCACGATCAATTAAAAATCTATCTCTAACTTGTCCCTAAATTTACTCACTGTCGCCTTTCTAATATTCTTTTTTTAATGTTTGAGTGTTTCCCAATCTTCCAGCCAGCCACTGGCCTTTGCAATATGATATATCTTAGTGTATTAGCTCATCAAATGGATAGTAAAACCAAATATAACCATTCCAAGCTTGCCCCAGCGTACGGAAGTAGCAGAGAACCATTTCTTCTATTGTCAAATCATCGCCTGCCTCAACAAATCTCAGCAGATATTAGCATAACCAGTGGCATGCTGCGATGATATTCAGGCAAACAGCGAAAGTTTCCAAACAGTCTTCAGTGTGAAGATTTCTACAGTGCAGGCTGGAACACAGCCAGACAGGCTTGGAATTGCATTTAGAGGGAACTAAGCATGAATTAAGTGCTTTACTTATTCCACAATAATTATGATGTTTCGTGTATTGAATTATAAACTTATCATAGGAACATGTTATAGCCACGTACATGTGAAGCCTGCCAACAGTCTCATGTACCTATCTCTAACACATGCGTGTGCCCTCATATTATTATGCACAGAGCCCACATAAACACAGTGGGAGACAGAAAAGGGGGAACCATGGCATCCCTATGGTGCAGAAAGAGGCCATTTGGCCTATCAAGTGTGCACTCATTCTCCAAAATAGCATTCCACCCAGGTTCTGAGTGCAGATGTGCAGGTTAGTCATGGTAAATGTGTGGGGTTACAGGAATAGGGTGGTATGGTGGCATAATGGTGCCTCACAACACCAGGGACCCGGACTAGATTCCCGGGTCAATGTCTGTGCAAAGTTTGCACATTCTCCTTGTGTCTAAGTGGGTTTTCCTTCAAGTCCTCCGGTTTCCTCCCACAGTCCAAAGATATGCAAATAGGGTGAATTAGCCATGCTAAATTGCCCCTTAGTGTCAGAGAGGTTAGCAGGGTAAATACATCGCGTTGTGTGGGTAGGGCCTGTGTGGAATTGGTGTTGGTAGAGGATCGATGGGCAAATGGTCTCTTTCTGCGCTATTGGGATTCTATGATTCTAAGAATAGGGTGGGGAGCTGCGGGCCTGGGTAAGAACATAAGAAATAGGAGCAGGAGTAGGCCATCTAGCCCTTCGAGCCTGCCCCGCCATTCAATAAGATCATGGCTGATCTGTCGTGGCTCAGTTCCACCTTCCCGCCCTCTCCCCATAACCCTTAATCCCCTCTCTTATCAAAAACCCATCAACCCGCGTCTTAAAAATATTTAGCGAGGCAGCCTCCACCACTTCAACGGGCAGAGAATTCCAGAGATTCACCACCCTTTGAGTGAAGAAGTTCCTCCTCAACTCCGTTCTAAACCGCCCCCCCTTTATCTTGAGGCTGTGCCCCCTAGTCCTACTGTCTTTTTTGAGCAGGAAGAGTCTCTCCACCTCTATCCTATCCATCCCATTCATCATCTTATACGTCTCAATGAGATCTCCCCTCATTCTTCTAAACTCCAACGAGTACAAGCCTAGTTTATTCCGCCTCTCCTCATAGCTCAACCCCCTCAACTCCGGTATCAGCCTAGTAAACCTCCTCTGCACTCCCTCCAAGGCCAAAATATCTTTGCGCAGGTGCGGCGCCCAAAACTGCACACAGTACTCCAGCTGCGGCCTCACCAATGCCCTATACAGCTGCAGCAAGACCTCCCTACTTTTATATTCAATCCCCCTCGCTATGAAGGCCAGCATCCCATTCGCCTTCCTGACCACCTGCTGCACCTGCAAGCTGGGTTTTTGCGACTCATGCACAAGGACCCCGAGGTCCCTCTGCACCGTCGCCTGCTGCAGTTTTTCGCCACGTAAGTAATAGTCCTTCCTACCATTATTCCTACCAAAGTAGACCACCTCACACTTGCCAACATTAAATTCCATTTGCCATTTCCTGGCCCATTCACCCAGCCTATCTAGATCCTTCTGCAGACTCTCCACACCCTCCGCACTATTTGCCGTTCCCCCAATCTTGGTGTCATCAGCAAATTTCGACACCCTACACTCGGTTCCCTCCTCTAGATCATCTATATAAATGGTAAAAAGCTGAGGCCCCAGCACCGACCCCTGGGGCACTCCACTAGTCACCATCCGCCAATCCGAATAGCACCCGTTGACCCCCACTCTCTGCCTCCTATTTGACAACCAATCCTCTATCCACGCTAACATCCTACCCCCAACTCCATGTCCCTCGACCTTCTGCAATAACCGCTTGTGAGGTACTTTGTCAAACGCCTTCTGAAAATCCAGAAAGACCACATCCACCGGTTCTCCTCTATCCACCGCCCTAGACACATCCTCATAGAACTCCAGTAAATTTGTCAGACACGACTTCCCTTTAATGAAACCATGCTGCATCCGCTCTATCAAGCAATTGCCTTCAAGATGCCTCGCAATTTCCTCCTTAATGACGGATTCTAACATTTTACCTACCACAGACGTTAAGATACCCTGTCAGAGAGTCAGTGCAGACTCAATGGGCCAAATGACCTCCTTCTGCACTGCAGGGCTTCTATGAGAAAGAGATATCTGGAAACTTTGGAATTCCCTCCCGCAGTTTTCCTGCATTTCCTGCTCTCTCTTGCCCCTCCGTATAATCTGCCTCTTAAACCAAACTATTGGTTGCTGTCTTGAATACATCCTTCTTTGCCTCAGCATTCACTTTTGTCTGAATCTACCTCTGTGAAGCACCATGGCCCTTTACAGAGACTGTTTGAATATAAACCTTGTTCTTGTAATTAGTCATTGATCAAAGTAAAACCATAAGGGAAGTTTTAACTTGAGTCATATATAAAAGTAGCGGGAAACTGTCACTGGCTAAACAGTTTGCCAAATTATAAAAAGATCCTCTCAGCCATGTTGAGGCAGCTAACCCAGTTAGAGATTTCCTGATTCATTTGAATCCTCCTCTGATTGAAACAATGACGAGACCAAGTGAAGGAAAGAGATGGAGAATCTGGTGAATTGATGCGAAGACAATAATCTCTCCCTCAGTGTCAGTAAAGTGAAGGAGATAGTCATCGACTTCAGGAAGCGCAGAGGAGGACATGCCCCTGCCCACATTAATGGTGATGAAGTGAAAATGGTCGACAGTTTCTAGGTGTTCAGATCACCAACAATCTGAGCTGGTCCCTCCCTGCTGATATTATAGTTAAGAAAGCCCACCAGTGCCTCTACTTTCTCAGAAGGCTAAGGAAATTTGACATATCTGCTACGACTCTCACCAATTTTTACAGGTGCACCATAAAAAGCATCCTTTCCAAATGTATCGCAGCTTGGTATGGCTCCTGCTCTGACCAGAAACTACAAAGCGTCGTGAATGCAGCTCAATCCATCACGTAGATCAACCTCCCCATAGATTGACTCCGTCTACACTTCCCGCTGCCTCGGAAAAGCAGCGAGCATTATCAGGGGCCCCGTGCACTCTGGATATACTCTCTTCCACCTTCTTCCATTGGGAAAAATCTTCAAAAGTCTGAAGTCATGTACCAATCAACTCAACAACAGCTTCTTCCCTGCTGTCATCAGGCTTTCGAATGGACCTGTTTAAGAAGGACTGCAGGCTGGTAAGCCTCACAATTGTAGTGGGGAAATTAGTAGTAGGTATTTTGAGAGACAGGATCTACAGACATTTAGAGACGCAAGGACTCATTAGGGACAGTCAGCATTGCTTTGTGAGTGGAAAATCATGCCTCACAAATTTAATTGATTTTTTTTGAAGGGGTTACCAGAAAGGTAGGTGAGGGCAGTGCAGCTGATGTTGTCTACAAGGGCTTTAGCAAGGCTTTTGATAAGGTATCACATGGTAGATCGTTGCATGAGGTTAAATCTCAAGGGATCCAGGGTGATGTAGCCAAATGGATAAAAAATTGGCTTGACGACAGAAAATAGAGGGGGATTATAGATGGTTGCTTTTCAAACTGGAGGCCTGTGACCAGTGGTGTACCTCAGGGATCAGTGTTGAGTCCACTGTTATTTGTTACTTATATTAATGATTTGGATGAGAATTTAGTGGACATGGTTAGTAAGTTTGCAGATGACACCAAGATTGGTGGCATAGTGGACAGTAAAGAAGGTCATCTAGGATTGCAATGGGGTCTTGATCAATTGAGCCAGTGGGCTGATGAATGGCAGATGGAGTTTAATTTAGGTAAATGCAAGGTGACGCATTTTGGTCGATCGAACCAGGGCATGATTACTAAGTTAATGGTAAGGCACTGCGGAGAGTTACAGAACAAAGAGATCTAGGGGTACAGGGTCATAGCTTCTTGAAAGTGGAGTCACAGGTGGACAGAGTGGTGAAGAAAGCATTCGGCATGCTTGGTTTCATAGGTCAGAACATTGAATACAGGAGTTGGGATGTCTTGTTGAAGTTGTGCAAGACATTGGTAAGTCCATACTTGGAATACTGTATACAGCTCTGATCACCCTATTATAGAAAGGATATTATTAAACTAGAAAGAGTGTAGTAAAGATTTATTAGGATACTGCCGGGACTTAATGCTTTGGGTTATAAGGAGAAGCTGGATAGACTGGGACTTTTTCCTTCTTCCCTGTGTACTCTATGAACAATATGCTTTGCTTGTATAGCGCATAAGAAACCAGACCTTTCACTGTATACAATATATGTGACAATAATAAATCAAATCAAAATCAAATCAAATGTCCTAACCAGAATCAGAAGCTGCATTTTCACACAAAATGTGTTATTGTTGCTTAGAACAACTTGCTCAAAGTCAAGAGATAAAATTGTGGGTTGAACATCACTCACTGAAAGCCAGGGCACACAATTAGATGCACACTCAGGAGATAAAATCAAATAAAATCCAACCACAGGTGGCAGTGCAGGTCCTGGTAAATGAAGCCTGCTTTGACGGAGTCAAATCAAAAATTATAAGTTTGACTGGCACTGTGCCAGGCTCCACAGCGCAGCTTTCCTCATTGGAGCCAGACTGAAGCTTCTGTAAGGATAATCAGAAGGCCAGCAATCTTTAAAAGAAGGAATATGAATCACGTAATCAGGTCCCATGCGGACACCAGTCCAAGTGAGCTTGCTCTAAATGTGTGACTGCTTTGTGTGCGTTATCGTACACATCAATGCAGAGCCACAGGCAATGCCAATTGTAGAACAATTCACAGCAATTTTTGAAACTGGGCAAATGTTTTTCCAACATTTTTCTTTAATTTGTGGGACATCAGTGGCCACCATTTATTACCTGTAAAGACTCACATTCCAACCATTATCTTGTAAATTGAGTCCATGCCTGTTTGTGAACACACCCCCTCACTTACCTGAAGAAGGAGCAGTGCTCCAAAAGCTTGTGCTACCAAATAAACATGTTGGACTTTAACCTGGTGTTGTGAGGCTTCTTACCACAGCATTTATTGCCCATCCCTAGTTTCCTGAGAGCAGCTTGGACTGAACCACGTTGCTGTGGCTCTGGAGTCACATGTAGGCCAGATCGGGTAAAGATAGCAGATTTCCTTCCCTGAAGGACATTAGTGAACCAGATGGGTTTTCCCCGACAATTGTTTCATGGTCATCAGTAGATTCTTAATTCCAGATTTTTTTAGAAGTCAAATTCAAACTCCACCATTTACTGTAGATAGGATTCGAACCCAAATCCCCCAGAACATTAGCTAAGTTTCTGGATTAATAGTCTAGCAATAATACCACTGAGCCATCGCCTCCTCCCCAAGCTAGACCCTTGAGCTGGGATTGGATTGCTTGAGAAAATGAGCTGCAGAAATCTGCACAGCCTCCCTTTTTATTAGATCTGAAAAAAATAGATGTGATTAATCACATCATCTCCCGCTTGGCACACAAGTTAGTAAAATACTGCAGACATTTCAAGTCTGAGGAAAACACTGCAATCATTCAGGGTCTTTATTCAGAGAGGGAAATAGAGTTAACACATCCTTCATCAAAATGGTTCCTTCAGCCTGTTTCCAGCACTTTTGGGTTTTATTTCAAATTTCTGAAGTCTGGAGTTGTTTTACTTTTCCCTATATTAAGACAAGTGTTTTGTTTCTTTGGACACGAGCCCAAAACTCACCTCATACGCAACCCCCCACCAACATTTATTTTACATAGCATCTAACCAAAATGATCCACAGGAGCATTCTCAGTGGCGCAGTGGTTAGCACGGCTATCTTTGCTTTAGTGCACTCCCCAAGACCGGAAATTTCTGCTGAGGTCAACGGACATTTGCTTCAAATATTCTGCGTCGCCCTTCATGATTCCCGTGGGGTGAGACAGGAGAACTTCACACTCTGTGCCCATCTGCTTTTCAAATATTCAAGCAGCTCTATTGGTGTTTGCTGTTACACTGAAGCAGTAACTTCAAAGATTCTGCTTTAACTCGCTGGATTTATGTTCCACATTTACAGGGATGTGGTGCTGTTCTCCCACTCCTTCCTCTATCAAAACAAGAAAGTGACTGATAAACTAACTGCTCTCAGCAGAAGCCTTTGCTTCCCTTCCTGGGGCCTGGCTTCAGTTTTAACACCAGCTCTAATTTAAATCAGCGAGCACGCAGCGTGGCAAAGCACTTCCCCTGGGGAGGGTGGGGGGTGGGGGCAGCACACTGCATGGGCACTGCGTGGTCTGCGGAGATCTCACTCCACCAGCGAGGGAAACAGTTGGTTTGCGGAGCTAATCTAAGAAAAAAGAACGGAATGAGAAAGGCACAGCCTGTTTGAGGGAAGGCGGCGGACAACGTAAGGGGTCAAACTGACCTTAAATAAAACGAGTATAAGGCTTACCTGGAGGTGAGAGATGAGCTGCGTTCCCTTCCTCAGTGGTTGTCTGGTTTAATATTTGACGTTGCAGTAACCAGCAACAATTCCACAGGATGTGGTTGACTATGATTTCTGCAATGGCGGATGTAAATGCCCGGACACTTTTGTGAGGAGGATCCAACACTTTGGGGATAGTTTTCAACTTTTAGGTTTTTTTAAAACAGCCAGATGGCGTCTGTTGTACTCATGATGATTGGGGATTAAGAATCATTGAATGATGAAGCAACAAAGGAGGTAATTTCACCTAATGTGACAGTGCCAGCTCTTTAATAGGACTATTCAATCAATTCCCCCACCCCCCCGAATACTTCCCTCTTAGCCCTGTAGTTTCTCCTTTTCCTAATCAAGGGCAGGTTCACCAGAGGTCATCTTGGCTGAGCTGGTCATGTGGTTCACATGGAGGATTCCCCCTCACCAAAGGCAATGCTCCACAGCCAGCAGAATCCAGGAACTCGCACCGCAGAACATCCCGCACTTAGATATCAAGACAGTCTGAGTCAGAGCCTCAGAGCTTGTAGGCTGGATCGTGATACATGCAGGTAAAAAACAGCCATGGACAAGCCTCTGTCATCAAGTTATACCAACACTGGAAGAAAACTGAATTAAATGTCTTTAGGACAAGTGAGCGTGGCACAAAAGACCACAAGAAACTACAAAAGGGTCATGAATGTAGCCCAATCCATCACACAAACCAGTCTCCAATCCATTGACTCTGTCTACACTTCCCACTGCCTCGGCAAAGCAGCCAGCATAAAGACCCTACGCATCCCAGACATTCTCTCTTCCACCTTCTTTCCTTGGGAAGAAGATAAAAAGCCTGAGGTCACATACCAACCGACTCAAGAACAGCTTCTTCCCTGCTGCCATCAGACTTTTGAATGGATTTACCTTGCATTAAGTTGATCTTCCTCTACACCCTAGCTATGACTGTAACACTACATTCTGAACTCTCTCCTTTCCTTCTATATGAACAGTGCGCTTTGTCTGTAAGAAAGAATACTCTTCACTGTATACTAATGAATAATAATAAATTAAATCAAAAGCCAAAAGTGTTCATCCATCCCTTCTAAACAGACTTAGTGAGTAGTAGTTTGCAATCAATTCTACAACCCAAGACTCGGGCCGAAACTTTACCTGGTGGGGGGTGCATGTTTGGAAGCGCAACCCTCTGAGATTCACCCCCCTCTGAGATTGTGTAGTTAACGTGATAATAGGCTGGATGGACAATTACAGAGATGGGGAGGGAGCTTGCCATGGAGAGATTTAAAAGTAAGGACATCAACTTTAAAATCAGAGCATTGCTCGACCAGGAGCTAATGTCGGTCAGTGAGCACGGGGGAACGTTGGGGAACAGGACGTGGTGCAAGTTAATACCGGAGTTGAGGGGATTGAGCTATGAGGAGAGGCTGAATAAACTAGGCTTGTACTCGTTAGAGTTTAGAAGAATGAGGGGAGATCTCATTGAGACGTATAAGATGATGAATGGGATGGATAGGATAGAGGTGGAGAGACTCTTCCCGCTCAAAAAAGACAGTAGGACTAGGGGGCACAGCCTCAAGATAAAGGGGAGGCGGTTTAGAACGGAGTTGAGGAGGAACTTCTTCACTCAAAGGGTGGTGAATCTCTGGAATTCTCTGCCCGTTGAAGTGGTGGAGGCTGCCTCGCTAAATATTTTTAAGAAGCGGGTTGATGGGTTCTTGATAAGAGAGGGGATTAAGGGTTATGGGGAGAGGGCGGGAAAGTGGAACTGAGCCACAACAGATCAGCCATGATCTTATTGAATGGCGGGGCAGGCTCGAAGGGCTAGATGGCCTACTCCTGCTCCTATTTCTTATGTTCTTATGTTCTTATGTTCAATGTTTGAATGGCCTCACACACAAGGGAGGCAGAAGTACACTGGAACACTCAATTCTTGGGGGAACAAAGGAGCGAATGAGGGTTTCAGTAGTAGATGAACTGAACAGGAGCAAATGATGTTAATCATTGTGAGGCCATTTTAGTGGCAGTGCAGGTTATGAATATGTATATGGAAGTAAAATAAAATCTTTTCTGCCTCTTTGGGCTGTCCCCTTTAAAATAACCCATTGACCATGTACCCTACACTGACTGTGGTGCCTGTCTCTTTTTGGGAAGCGTTTACCAAGGTGGCCTTTATGACACATGACAATGCAGAATCGCTGAGCTGAAACTGATAGCCAAGTTCCACACACACGAGGACAGCCTCAACCGGGATTTTGAGTTTGTGTCACTCTATCTGTAACCCCCATGACTCGCTTGGGCTTGCAAAATCTCGCTAACTGTCCTGGCTGGAGACAATACACATCTCTCTAACCTGTGTTTAACCCTCTCTCCAGTCACATTGTCTAGATCTTTAAGAGCTGATTACCTGTAAAGACTCGCATTCCAACCATTATTTTGTAAATTGAGTTTGTGTCTATAAATGCCCCATTTGTGAACACAGCTCCTCATTCACCTGAAGAAGGAGCAGTGCTCCAAAAGCTGGTGCTGCCAAATAAACCTATTGGACTTTAAACTGGTGTTGTGAGATTTATTACTGTCTTTAAGACAGCACAGCAGAAGAGGGTCACCTGGCTTGAGGGACCAGTGGGAAGCAAGAGTGAGTGATCACCCCGGGGGGGTGAATCCTTCTTCACGCAGAATACATCAGGGAAGCTTCTCCGAGGCAGCCTAGGGCTACCAACCCATGGACTGATACATGGGATAGCACAGTGGCACAGTGGCTAGCGTTGTTGCCTCACAGCACCAAGGAGCTGTGTTCAATTCCAGCCTCGGGTGACTGTGTGTGTGGAGTTTGCACGTTCTCCCTGTATCTGCATGGGTTTCCTCCAGGTGCTCCGGTTTTCTTCCATGGTCCAAAGATGTGTGGTTTAGATTGATTGGCCAGAGTAAAATTGCTCCTTAGTCTCAGGGGGGTCAGTAGGGTAAATAGCTGTGGTTATGGGGAGAGGGCCTGGGTGGGATTGTGGGCCAAACAGCCTTCTTCTACACTGTAGGGATTCTACGATTCTGATTTCTCCTTATCAATACATTCAGTGAAGCTTGAGGTGTCTTGATGTCGCCAGGAAACGCCCCACTATTACACACCCTTTAATTTTCCTTTAACGTGCCTTTTCCTCTTCTGCAAGGTTCGGTGTTGGGGTTAGGGGGCAGTGAGCAGAAGCCCAACACTGACCCAT
Organism: Carcharhinus amblyrhynchos; assembly: GCF_965287045.1. Taxonomy (NCBI): domain Eukaryota; kingdom Metazoa; phylum Chordata; class Chondrichthyes; order Carcharhiniformes; family Carcharhinidae; genus Carcharhinus; species Carcharhinus amblyrhynchos. The sequence continues at coordinate 31,544,922 of NC_137350.1, read as the reverse complement.
CTCCAGCAAAAGATTCATCCTCAGGGAAATGTGACCCACATCACTGAGACTGGGGACAGAGACTGTTTAAATAGAACATTGCCAAATGGAATAAAAACCTGCTTCAGAAAATGGCCCTTTGCAGATTTCCCACTGTTCCTGTAATGTTCTTATAGCCTTTCCAACCTCCCACTGAATACGTTGCAACATTAAGATGCTTCTCCTGCTGCTTTTCAAATGACTTCTCCCCAAATGGGATCTTTATGAAGCAATCCAGGGCTGCCATTCATTACTTACTCAGATTCCAGCTGTCCTGTGAGATAAGGCAGATGGGCCAACTGGAGATGATGAGTGCTGTCTCTGCCTGATCTCCCTGCACCTGCTATGAGATATGTTCATTTTTTTTGAAGCTATCTGCTTCAAGTAATCTTGCTGTGTCCGGCACAGGAAGGGCCGCGATTACTGGCCACTTCAGTCCTTAGCCAACCTGCATCCCACGTTCTTGCCAAACTCCTGTCAGGCCTGGCACAGTCAGAATGTTGTTGTGGGCTTTGGTTTCAGCCTTTGAATCGATCACAGTTTTATCCTTTAAGTAACCAGATCAAGTCACGGAGTTCTCTTAAATAGCTGTCTTAATGCAAGCTATGATTCCCAGCTTGGGTCACTGGGCAGAGTTGATTCCCGGATTCGATTCCCAGCTTGAGCCACTATCCGTGCAGAGTTTGCATGATCTCCCCATGAACGCATGGATTTCCTCCGGGTGTTCCACTTTCTTCCCACAATCTGAAAGACGTGCTGATTAGGTGCATTGGCCATGCTAAATTCTCCCTCAGTGTACCCGAACAGGCGCCGGAGTGTTGCAACTAAGGGATTTTCACAGTAACTTCATTGCAATGTTAGTGTAAGCCTACTTGTGACACTAATAAATTAAAACTTAAAAAAAAGAGGACCCTGGACAGTCACAAGTCAGTGTCGGTAACTAACTAGAGCCCAGAATTCTGGAATACACAAGCAGTTATAGTTTCAAATTCGATTACAAGCAATTAGCATGCACCAGTCAGGGTTTAGGAGTTATTTCTATCCATTCACAGCTATTGATTAAGGTTACAGCATTCATAACGTACTGATATTAAAGCAAATCACAATCACCTCACACTTGCTCAATTATGATATCCAATCAACGTGAAGACTTAATCATGTTAGCTAACCTAATTCATCATTGATACAATTTATCAGTGATGTCCCAGTTTGTGTCGGTCTCTGTGGATATCACTCCCTTTTTCCAGTTCCAGATGTCTGATTTAATGAATTCTGTCAGGCAAAGGGCCTTGGTGTTTATTTGTAAAGACTTTTATAAAGACCTTTTATTTGCCCACAGCAGCTTATGTGATGTTTAAAGTTGTGTGACCATTAACCGTTCCAGATGGTAAACTTGCTTTAGCCTCCTCCAATTTTAAAATTCTCAAACTTTTGAAATCCTCCTGACCTCTGCAACCTCCTCCAGCTCTGAAATCTCCACACTTCTCCAAATCTGACCTCTTACTGCAGCCCAAATTTTAACTGCACCTGCATTGGCAGCAATGCCTTAAGCTCTGGGAATCCCTCCACGAACTTCTCTGCCTCTCGTTCTCCTCCTTTAGAATACACCTTAACCCACAGAATCCCTACTGTGCAGAAGGTGGCCATTCGGCCCACTGGGTTTGCACCGACTCTCTGAAAGGACATCTTACCCATGTCCCAGCCATAACCCCTCGCTTAAGTTTATTTATTGTGAGTCATAAGTAAGGCTTACATTAACACTGCAATGTTAAAATCCCCTAGCCTGAGAAAATTCATTAAATCAGACAGCTGGAACTGGAAAAAGGGAGTGATATCCACAGAGAGCAACACAAACTGGGACATCACTGATAAATTGTATCAATGATGAATTAGGTCAACTAACATGATTGGTTTAAATACCTCCAGAGCCTGTTCAGGTCAATGCATTTAACCAGCATCTAATTCAGAATGTGGGAAGAAACCGGAGCACCCAGAGGAAACTCACACGGACACGAGGGGGATGTGCAAGTTCCACACAGACAGTGACCCAAGCCGGGATTGAACCAAGGTCCCTGGCACCATGAAGCAGAAGTGCTAACCACTATGCTACCATGTCACCTACTTCTACCATGTTTCAGGTCCATATGTTATGAGGAGGAGTTAACTCTGTTTCTCTGCTAATGGTTGTTAAGAATGCCACATGGAATTGGCATTTTGTGTTAATTTTTTTTTAGTTTATTTATTAGTGTCACAAGTAGGTTTACATTAACACTGCAAAGAAGTTACTGTGAAAATCCCCTATTTGCCACACTCCAGTGCCTGATCGGGTACACTGAGGGAGAAGTTAGCATGGCTAATGTACCTAATCAGCGCGTCTTTCAGGCTGTGGGAGGAAACCAGAGCACCCAAAGGAAACCAACTCAGACACGGGGAGAATGTGCAGACTCCGCACAGACAGTGACCCAAGACGGAAAATTGAACCCGGGTTCTTGGCAGCAGCGCTAACCACTGTGCCGCCGTGCCGCTAATCTCCCAGTCTTGGTACTAAAAGTCAGCAATCTGTGGTCTTCATACACTTTCCTTGTACAACCTCCTGAAACCGTACCCAGCTTCCCAGCACCCTGAGGTTGATACCCTGGGGCTTTTAGAATTATTCCTGCGTCAGATCAACAGACATTTCCTTTCCTTACCCCTCGTGAGTAGGGCAGTGGAATTCCAGCGCCGGAGTTTAACAGCTTCAAAAGATGCCCTTCAGCCCATTGTGTCTGCACCGGCCATCGCGCACATCTATTCCAATCTCATTTTCCACAGTTGGCCCGCAGCCTTGTGTGCTACACTGTTCCAAGCCTTCATCTAAATCCTTTTTAAACGTGGTGAGAGTTCCCGCCTCCCCCACCCTTTCAGGCAGCGAGTTCCAGATTCCCACCACCCTTTCTGGGTGAAAAAGCCTTTCCTCTAACTCTCCGGCCTCTTGAATCTCTGTCCCTGGTTATTGACCCTCCACTGAAGGCAAAAGTTCCTTCCTTTCTACCCTATCGATGACCCTCAGAATTTTGTACACCCCGTGTAACTTTAATTTGCTAAAGTCTGGAGTGGGTGCGATTCAGAAATTGCTGCTAAAAGTAGAAATTGAACTTTAATTGAGGCAGGAATGATTTGAGCAACGACAGATGGAAGCCTGCGCTCCGCACTCTGAGGGAAACAGCTGTCTGTAGATTGATTGGAACTAATCTGGTCTCGGTGCCTTCCCCGCCCATTAACAATTTATTGCTGCATTTAAAACCTTTTCCATCTCTGGTTTTCAGCATTTGAAATGAAACGTGCCCAGGGACCCCCAGGTGCAGCACAGTTAGATGTGTAAGATAGTATACTCACTGCGCACTGGAGACACGTTCAGTAAAGCGTGTCAACAGCCTGCCGCCAGTGAACCAGCCCAATACTCCAGCCAGTCTTTACTCCTCCAGCTAAACCTAACCCTCCTCCTCAGCACTTGCCCCCCCGCCACCCCAACCACCTCTCCTCCCCTCTGACCTCCCCCTCCTATCTGTCAACTACAACACCTGAGCACGAACACTGCGGGGTCTCTAGACATCGCTGCTGTCTGGCGGCTCATTTTCAATGGACAGAAGGGGCCACGGACACGAATAAACAAAAATCTCCAACCTGTCAGCCGAGAATCTTCTGGAAAAGGCAACCTGTGGTGCAACCTCTGCCCCCATAAGTTAGAAACTCTTTCCCATCCTTCAGCCCAAGTTTGCAGTGTTGAAAGTTGCTGGAGGTACGAGTTGACGGCACAATCCATTGAGTGCCTGGTACCTTGGTGAATGGTAGGATTCTGCTCAACCGGTTAAGACAGAGGAAGGAAGTGAATAACAACAATGAAGAAAACAGGGTGAATTGGAGTGAGGTTAGTTACAGAGAGAGAAATCTGATCAAGACCACAAGAAGCTACAAAGGGTTATGAACATAGCCCAGTCCATCACACAAACCAGCCTCCCATCCACTGATTCTGTCTACACTTCCCACTGCCTCAGAAGAGCAGCCAGCGTAATCAAGGGTCATATGCACACCAGGCATACTCCCTTCCACCTTCTTCCATCAGGAAAAAGGTACAGAAGTCTGAGGTCATGTATCAACCAACTCAAGAGCTGCTTCTTCTCTGATGTCAGCAGACTTTTGAATGGACGTACCATATACTGAACAAATCTTTCTCTACACCCTATTTGTGACTGCAATGCTATAGTCTGCACCCTATATACTCTATGAACGGTGTGCTTTGTCCATATGGCACACAAGAAACAATATTTTTCACTGTATCCAAGTACATGTGAATAATAAATTGAATCAAATCGAATGGTGAATGGGAAAGAAAACACAATACAGTTTAAAGGAAAAGTTAGACAAAAGTAAAATCCACTGGCTCAATAATCAGTTACCCCTCAGTTCCTAAAGTCAGGTAATTTCAAAATTGCCTCTTCACATGCTGAAGTCAAAATCACTTTACATCTTGCTGCAGTCTCTTCCTCTATTCCTCTATCTCCATTTCTGAAGCTGATACTTTATCCTCGTCCACCCCTTCCAACTCTTATTTAGATCCTCCTTGTCCAATGGCTAAATGTGACCTTCTAGTCTAAATTCTTGTGCCCACACTGAAGAATCCCTGGTCCTCCACTTCAATGCACCAGCCATGATTGTTTACGCGTTCATAAGCTTTGATCAACTCAGACACAATTCCCATCCATCAGCAGCAAGGATGGTGTCAAATGTTGGATTCTGGTGTTCTCCAGGAATTTGAGCTTTACTCCTCTTTATTACACCAATGGAGGCAACGTCTTGTGGAGGAGTATTGCTGGGTTTGTGGTCAGTGTTGGTATCTAATAGGTTCAGATGATGGATATTAAATACCGAACAGTTTAAGGTAATAAGATGCTGGATATTTAGTAGTTAATTATACTCAGATGATGTACATAAAGAAGAATTAGGCAGCACTGAAGTGGGGGATAGAATTTCTTAGAATCCTTACAATACAGAAGGAGGCCATTCGGCCCATTGAGCCTGTACCGACAACAATCCCACCCAGGCTCTCCCCTGTAACTCCACATATTTACCCTGCTGATCCCCCTGACACTAGGTGAATGGCCAATTCCCTGCACATCTTTGGAGTGTGGAGGGAAACAGGAGCGCCCGGAGGAAACCCACGCAGACACGGGGAGAACATGCAAACTCCACACAGACAGTGACCCAAGGCCAGAATCGAACCCTGGTGCTGTGAGGCAGCAGTGCTAACTACTGTACCCCTGTGCCACACAGTTAGAGTGGAGCAGTAAGCTCTGCAATAGCCTCTAGCAACGCATCCTAGTTTTGGTGTCCTCTTCACAACCAGTTTTGGGATATTTCCCTGGCAATCAGGATCAGCAGGTAACAACATCATCTTTTAGAGTGCAGTTGTTACAGCGTTTGCCAAGCAGAGGCACAGTGATACTTTCCAAGAATCATGGAGAATCTTACAGAGCGGTAGGATGCCATTTCGGACATTGAACCTGTGCTAGATCTTTGAAAGAACCTACCTAATTCACTTCCTCGGCCCACCTTCTCCGTCATTAACCTTGCAAATTAATTCTCTTCAAGAAGTTCAAACATTCAGTTGAGGCATTCGAGAGGGGCATTAGATGATTACTTGAATAGAAACAATGAGCTGGGTTATGGGGTAAACATAGTGAGAAGTTTCACAACACCAGGTTAAAGTCCAACCAGTTTAACTGGTTGGACTTTAACCTGGTGTTGTGAAACTTCTTACTGTGTTTACCCCAGTCCAACGCCGGCATCTCCACATCATTACGGGGACAAAGCAGGGAAACGGCACTAAATTATAATACTCATTTGGAGAGCCGGAGCTGACATGTTGGCCAAATGGCCTCCTTCTGCACTGTAACAATTCTGTGATTCCGAAAATCCCTGCAGAATCTGAGAGCGCAAACACCCCGAGGGCTTATTAAAAGGTGCAAAATGGTTCGGGGTTGCAAACTGACATGTCAAGTACTTCTTAATTTGTAGTTTTCTCAGTACCTGCTGTGACCAGACCAAAGCTGCCAACACTTTGGTTTTCCTCTGGAGCCTGCCACTGTTGTCTGAAGTGCAACAGACGCTGATGTCTTGGGCTCCAGCGTTAAGATCTTTAATAAATGAGGATTTTTTAATCAAGAGCTAACATTTATCCCAGAGGCTGAGAATCACTAATGATATTCTGCAGCAGAAGTGCACGATTAATCTCAAACCTTCAGCATATCTGCCAACCGAGGGGATTTGCTCCATCATCTTAGGGTTTGTTTCCGTCACTCCCGATCAAGTTTAAATATTATCTTATTGCTGTTTTGTGGGGTTTTGAACCAGAAGTCAGGGCAGCACAGTGATTAACACTGCTGCCTCACAGCACCAGAGAGCCGCATTCAGTTCCAGCTTGGGCCATTGTCTGTGTGCAGTTTCTTCCCGTGTCTGTGTGGGTTTCTTCCGGGGGTCACGGTTTCCTCCCACAGTCCAAAGATGTGTGGGTTAGGTTGATTGGCTATGACAAATTGACCCTAGAGTCAGGGGTTTAGCAGGGTAAATATGTGGGTTACGCAAATAGGGCTTGGGTGGGATTCTGGTCAATGCAGACTCGATGGGCCAAATGGCTTTCTTCTGCACTGTAGGGATTCTATGATTCTAAGTCACATGGTTTCATGGTCACCAGTAGATTCTTAATTCCAGATTTTAAAAGAATTGAATTCAAATTCCACCATCTGCTGTGGTGGGATTCGAACCCAGGTCACCAGAACATAAGCTGAGTTTCTGGATTAATAGTCTTGTGAGAATACCACTAGGCCATTGGCTGTTATACAGAGCATGTGATTACAGTGAAACTCATGGGCAAAAGGCAGATTTGATCTGTTATTTTCCACAGGACTCAGCATTAAACCTAAAACTGACACTCCAAGACGGTACTGAGGGAGTGCAGCGCTGTCACGGGCTCCGACTTTCAGGTGAAATGCTAAACATGAATGCCAACTATCATCTCAGATTGACACACAAGATCCCATGGACACTATTTGGAAGAACATCAATGGAATTATCCTCAGGGTCCTGGCCAATATTCATTCCTCTATCAACATTGTTAAAAACAGATTACCTGCTCATTGTCACATTGCTGTTTGTGAAAATGTCAAGCTGCAGTTGTGAGATTTGAGGTGGGATTTTCCGACTGCGCTCACCCTAATGCTGAAAATCCCGCCTGAGGTCAATGGAACTTTGCATTACACTACAATTCCCATGGCGGGAGGGACAGGGAAATACTTGAACTCATATTCCCTGAATTAAAAAGATCTGGAATCATAGAATCCCTACTGTGTAGAAGGAGGCCATTCGACCCATCAAATCCACACTGGCTCTCTGAGACCATCCCACCCTATCCCTGTAACCTCACGTACTTAACCTAACCTACACATCATGGGACACCAAGGGGCAATTCAGCATGGCCAATGCACCTAAGCTGCACATTTTATGACTGTGGGGAGGAAACTGGAGCACCGGAGAAAACCCACACAGACATGGGGAGAATGTGCAGACTCTACACAGACAGTCACTTGAGACCGGAATCAAACTGAGGTCCCTGGTGCTGTGAGGCAGCAGTGTTAACCATTATGCCACTGTGCCACCCTAGAATAAAGTCAATGAACATAATGCACCTTAGTAAAGTTAAATTATTAGTCACAACTAGGCTTACAGTTAACATTGCAACAAAGTTATTGTGAAAATCCCCTAGTTGCCACACGCCGGTGCCTGTTCGGGTACACTGAGGGAGAATTTAGCTCAACCAATGCACCTAACCATGATGTCTTTCGGACTGTGGGAGGAAACCAGAGCATCCAGAGGAAACCCGCACAGACACAGAGAGAAAATGCAGAATCTGCATAGACAATAACTCAAGCCAGGAATTGAACCTGGGTCGCTGGATCTGTGAGACACAGTGCTATCCACTGCGCCACCGTGCCACCTTAGACAAATGGGATGGCAATTGATCCTAAGTACAAAGCAACATGTATATGAATATATGAATTTGGGGCAGTAGTTGGCCATTTGGCCCCTTGACCCTGCTATGCCATTTGATAAGGCCATGGCTGATGTGATTTCAAGTTCACTTTCCCTCCTCCCTCTATAACCTTGCACACTCTTGTCAATCAACTATCAAATTAGCAGTTGTGTGTTCTGCAACAGTTGCCAATTATAATGGTTTCTGTGGATTAAAGTTGAATTACTCTCATTGCAAAGCAATGGCTTTAATTAAATAGTCAGGAGCTTTCTACTGTGGACATCCGATAGTAATTTGGCAGCCAGATCCTGACTAGCATGAAAAAATGTTCCAAGGATTGCTTTAGTTACCTTAAAATTATTGCAATAATTTTTAACACACCTTATCGAATGATCTGAGCATAAAACTATTTGACGCAGGTGGGTCTGTCCATACCCTCAATATTAACTGTCAGACCAAGTAAGAAGCATTTAAAAATTTTTTGCTGATATATTTTGTTTGAATGATATTGCTAAAGGGCACTGTATCCTTCCTAGTGTGGGGGGTCAGTATTCTCAAAGATAATCACTGAAGGGATATTAGCCAAATAGCCTTCTTTGTGGATGGATTTGTTCCGGATCCACATCTGTTACATTTGGAATTAATTTTAAACAGTTTTTGTTTATTTGAGAAGCTATAATTAAACCACCTCTCCAGTATGTAAAACAGTTTTGGCATCTGAATGTTCCTTAGGGAGGTTGTTAGTGTTGTGGCGATGATATTGGAACAGAGCCCTAGGGAGCCTAATTTTGACTGGCCTTACATCAGACAATGCAATTTCACATTTTGTCCTTGGGGGTCCTCCTAACTAGTTTTGAATGTTATCACTATATGATTGCCACATGAAACAGAATCCTCGGGCTAAAATGGTGTTCCTGAACAGCAAAGAGTGAAATTTCACAAAAAGCCAGTTCCAGGGGCTTACAATAGATTCAATTCTTCACTGCTTGCAAAGGCAGATTCATCTCTTTAATCTGCTAATGCAAACATTATTAAAGTAAACGTGGCATTGTCCATTTGAAGGTTTGAAAGACAAAGCTAATTTTTCAGACAGTGCATTAGCCGCACTTAGAGACATGGGGACCTGTAGTGGCCACAGGACTGTGGGAACAGCCACTTCCGAACAGATTACGGTGACGTCAGCTGCCTACACTCAAATATCTGGATTTTGATTTGATTTGATTTATTATTGTCACATGCATTAGTATACAGTGAAAAGTATTGTTTCTTGCATGCAATACAGACAAAACATACCGTTCATAGAGAAGGAAAGGAGCGGGTGCAGAATGTAGTGTTACAGTCATAGCTAGGGTGCAGAGAAATATCAACTTAGTGCAAGGTAAGTCCATTCAAAAGTCTGATAGCAGCGGGGAAGAAGCTGTTCTTGAGTCAGTTGGTACGTGACTCAGACTTTGCTACCTTTTTCCTAACAGAAGAAAGTGAAAGAGAGACTGGCCGGGGTGCTTGGGGTCCTCCATTATGCTGGCTGTTTTGTCAAGGCAGCGGGAAGTGTAGACAGAGTCAATGGATGAACCATGTGTATCGATTTGTATCTATGTTTGTGTTTATTTATTGTTGTCAGGAATAGGCTTACATTACACTGCAATGAATTTACTGTGAAAATCCCCTAGTCGCCACATTCTCTTGTCTGTTTGGGTACACTGAGGGTGAATTTAGCATGGCACCTAACCAGCATGTCTTTCAGACTGTGGGAGGGAACTGGAGCCCCTGGAGGAAACCCATGCAGATACAGGGAGAATGTGCAGACTCCCCACAGGCAATGACCCAAGCTCGAAATCAAACCCATGTCCCTGGTGCTGAGAGGCAGCAATGCTAACCACTGTGACACAATTACAATTACCTGCAGTCTCAGACCAGTACAGTCAGAGTACTTTTCCATGACTGGGATTGAGAATTCGTGCTTTACCAACCTAAAAGTGCAGTTAACTTGAATGGGGATTATTTGGTATTGACAATGGATATGGGACAGGAACGTTAGCCCGGAGGAATGCATAAGAGGTGGCTGGGACAAGCTTTTGATTTTGATTTGATTTAATTTATTATTGTCACATGTATTGGTATACAGTGAAAAACATTGTTTTTTGCGTACTATACAGATAAAGCATACCATTCATAGGGAAGGATTGATGTAGAGATGCTAGTGTTGGACTGGGGTGGGCACAATAAGAAGTCTCACAACACTAGGTTAAAGTCCAACACGATATCATGAGCTTTTGGAGCACCGCTCTTTCCTCAGGGGAGTCACTCACCTGATGAAGGAACAGAACTCCGAAAGCGTGTGATACCAAATAAACCTGTTGGACTTTAACTTGGTGTTGTGAGACTTCTCACAGAGAAGGATAGGAGAGAGTGCAGAATCTCGTGTTACAGTCATAGCTAAGGTGTAGAGAAAGTTCAACTTAATGCTAGGTAGATCCATTCAAAAATCTGACGGCAGCAGGGAAGAAACAGTTCTTGAGTCAGTTGGTACGTGACTCCAACTTTTATATCTTTTTCCTGACGGAAGAAGGTGGAAGAGAGAATGTCTGAGTGCGTGGGGTCCTTAACTGTACCGTGTGGACTGATATACCTGGAATTTAACAAGTAGGTAGTTCAGGTTAATGATAATAAGGTGCATCTCAATGGAAAAGAATGGAGAGGGAAAGAAGTTTCTGGCTTGACATGGCAAAAGGTTGTGTCAATCTTTTATTTCAAAAAACTGACGGGGTAAAGTGGGCAGTTGGCCCGTGGCACGAGCAGCATGGTGGCACAGTGGTTAACACTGCTGCCTCACAGCACCAGGGACCCAGGTTCAATTCTGGCCTTGGGGATTGTCTGTCTGAAGTTTGCATATTTTCCCCGTGTCTGCGTGGGTTTCTTCCGGGTGCTCCGGTTTCCTCCCACATTCCTAAAATGTGTGGGTTAGGGCAATTGGCCATGCTAAATTGCCCCATAGTATCCCAGGTTTATGGGTATAGGGATTGGGTTGGACCTGTGTGAGATGCTCTTTCGGAGATTCGGTGCAAACTTGATGGGTTCTCTGTGCAATGGAATCCACTATACTGGATTCCCTACAGTGCAGAATCCCTCCTTCTGCACTGCAGGGATCCTATAAGCAAGATAAGGATCATGATGTTACAAACTATCAGGAGTAATTCTGTTTTCAGCTCCTTGTGAAACATCTTGCCAATGGGCTATTCCAGGTTGTTCTCATAGAATCATAAAATACCAAAGGAAGCCATTTGGCTCATTGAGCCTGCATCAACTCTCTGGCAGAGAATCTTACTCAGGCCCACCCTATGCCCTATCCCCATAACCCTACGCATTTACCCTGTTAATCCCCCTAACCTACAGATCTGGGGCATTAAGGGGAAATTTACTGTGGCTAAGCCACCTAACCTGCACATCTTTGGACTGTGGGAGGAAACTGGAGCAACCGGAGGAAACCCACACAGACATGGGGAGAATGTGCAAACTCCACACGGAGAGTCATCCAAGGCTGGAAGCGTAACCCAGGTCCCTGGTGCTGTGAGGCACCCTTGCAAGGAAAGGTTACTTCAGCAACTAAAATAGCTTGATTCCCAAGAGAAAGCTTAGTCTTCCTGGACTCTACAAAACCACTTGCCCAAAGCTGAATAAGTTTCATTGTTCCTCAGTTGATTACTGAATGAAGTGGAGAGGAGACAAGTGTGGATGCTTCTCTTGGACCACAAGTTTAAGTAAAACTTATTCATCAGTCACAAATAAGGCTTACATTAACATCACAATGAAGTTATTGTGAAATTCCCCTAGTCGCCACACTCCGGTGCCTGTTCAGATCAATGCACCTAATCAGCACGTCTTTTAGAATGTGGGAGGGGACAGGAGCACCTGGAGGAAACCCATGCAGACATGGGGAGAATGTGCAAACTCCACACAGGCAGTGACCCAAGCTGAGACTCAAACCCAGGTCCCTTGGCGCTGTGAGTCAGTAGTGCTAACCACTGTGCCACCGTGCCGCCCATTTGCATAAATAACTGAAACATGGCATTAATCAAGCTCACAAGTAACTTTTCAAATGTGTCGTGAATACTCTCCCCAGCTTGTTCAGGGTGAAGACTAGAGGTGTACTCTTTCCAATGATAGTATTCCCCTCTTGTGCAGAGTCAGGGATCAGCTTGACATTTTAATATTAATTTGAGGGAGCATTGAGATTTGACAGAGCATTATGGAGATCTGCAGACTCTGTCCCTTGGTGAATATCTGGCTGTGCTGATAAAGAGCCCCCCTGGTGAGGTGTGGGAGGTATTGGGGGCCGTGGGGTGGGGGAGGGGGGGGAGCGGGGGCAGGGTTACAGCAGCCAGAGCGGCAATGACCCCAGCAAGGAGAATTATTTTAAAAAGCAGAGAACCAAAGTCCGCAAAGGGAAAAATAAAGCTCAGCAAAATAAATTTTCCGGAGCTGCTTTGCTAGATTACTGCAGAGGTTTGGTAGAAGTAATCACCCTTCAGGTGAAGGAAATGAGTAAATACTGAATGAATGCATGCTGTAAACTGACATGATGATATATCAAATCTCATAAGAGTTTGAGAGTTTCTCATTTCCTTCAGTGTCATTGCTTAAACTTGACTTTCTTGATAAACTATCTATTTACTGACTAAGCCAGCCTAATGAATAATGGAATGTTGTGATATATTTTCTTCCTGCCTTATTGCTGCATTGTACATATAACTCTCAGCAATCTCAATCGCTCAATCTGCCTGCCTCTATCTTCTAATCGATTTGTCGCAATGGGATGTCCTCACTGGGGATCCTTTAGATGAAACTGTGCCCAGCAAATACCTCTACATTTTGCCACCAGTGTTTGACGATGTTCTAAGATGGTACGCATGGTATTTGGTTTTTAGTTATTTAGTATTTGATTCTTAGACAGACAGATGCTCTGGTTTCTGCTTAACATATAATTATTAGTACTACTTCAAAACAGGTTACAGAGTAGGCATGCACCTAGGTAAGGCGTCCCAAACTCACGCTCTCTCTGTCTCTCTCGTTCGAACCAATAACCACACCTCTTGAGCGATAGAGCGAGAGAGAGAGAGGAAGAGAGCAAGAGCAAGAGTGAGAAGAAGAGTGAGGGCAAGAGGGAGGAGAGTCAGAAAGAGGGTGGGTGAGAGCAAGAGAGAAAAAGAGAGCAAGAAAGACAAGGAGAGAAGGAGGGAGAGAGAGGAAGAGAGTGAGAGAGAGAAAGAGAGCAAGAGTGGAAGAGGGAAGAAGAGTGAGAAAGAGGAGAGCAAGAAAGAAAGAGAGAGAAAAAGAGAGTGAGAGAGAAAGGGAAAAAGAGTGAGAGTGAGAAAGAGAGCAAGAGAGAAAGGGAGAAAGAGAAAGTGAGTGAGGGAGCGAAACTGAGAGTGAGTGAGTGTGAGAGGGAGAGAGAGAGAGGAAGAGTGAGAAAGAGAATGAGAGAGAAAGGGAGAGTGAAAAAGTGAGTGACAGAGCAAGAGTGAGAGCGAGAGTGACAGACAGAGAGAGCGAGAGAGAGGGACAGTGAGAGAGAAAGAGAGCAGGAGCAAGAGAAAGAAAGAGAGCAAGAGTGAGTGAGGAGAGGATATGACTGCCTGAGATGAGTAGTGCATCATTAGCACAGTCCAACTATTAACCCTTTATACTCCAGATGTGAGTATGAAACTACGTGAAGATGCTTTATTGCGTCAATGCCGCTGGTTTGTGTGATGAGAGAGACTCAGACAGGGCTGGAATTTGAATAATTACAAATGGGCCATGAAGAAATTGAACAGAAAGTAAGTGGCTATTGCTGAAAAGCAGAAGTTCTATCAACATTGGGAAGGAGAAAAGACTCAAAATTCAACGGTGCCATGATTGTTTCCCTGGTGAAAAATCCAGGTCATAGATTCATAGAATCCCTACAGTGCAGAAGGAGGCCATTCAGCCCACTGAGTCTACATCGACCACAATCTCACCCAGGCCCTATTCCTGCAACCCCACATATTTACCTTGCTAATCTCCCAATGCTAGGGTCAATTTAGCATGGCCAATCAACCTAAGCCGCACATCTTTAGAGTGTGGGAGGAAACTCAGAGGAAACCCATGCAGACACAAGGAGAACGTGTAGACTCCACACAGTCACCCGAGGCCAGAATTGAACCGGGTTCCTGGCGCTGTGAGGCAGCAGTGCTACTGTGTGCTCAGTGTGAGCTCCCATCATATTGGATTGGGCTGCTCCAGGATAAAGCCAGAATTATTTAATTAACTAAATGAAGCAGTTGTTACTGGACCTCTTTGGACATTAGATTGCCTGAGTGACTGGTACACTATGGGATAACATGGCCTGTAACTTGTGGCATTAATGGGCAAAGGATCCAGAGGGCTAGTTAAAGGGCACAGCCACTGGAATCATAGAATCCCGACAGTGCAGAAGGGGGCCATTTAGTCCATCGAGCCCGCACTGACCTTCCAACAGAGCCTCCTTCCCAGCCCCTATCCCCATAGCCCGATGTATTTACCTCATTAATCCCTCTAACCTACACATGGACACTAAGGGGCAATTTATCATGTCCAATCCACCTAACCAGCACTTCTTTGGACTGTGGGGGGAAACCAGAGAATCTGGAGGAAACCCATGCAGAATGTGCAAACTCCGCACAGGCAGTGGCCCTGGCTGGAATTGAACTCGGGTCCCTGGAGTTGTGAGGAAGCAGTGCTAACCACCGCCACTGTTCTATCCTTATAGGTTAGTTGCTGATTTCAGGCTGAACTATTTTCTTGGTCTATTTCCGGACACATATAGTGGGATTCCCCAGATGCACTCACCTGAAAACCAAAGATTCCCGCCCAACTTCAATGGATCTTTACATGGTTCACCACCACCACACCACATCCCTTCCCCCACCCCCCCCCCCCCCCCACCCCCTCCCCGCCCACAGAATTCCAGTGGCGGGCGGGATGGGAGAATTTCAGTCATAGAGGTTCACTCTTGCTGCTGCCTGGAAGGCTTTGCTGGATTTTGGCTGTCTTTGCAGGAGCTTTACGTGGTCCTAGGGCCGGAGGATGAGGAGTAACAAGTAAGGAAGTAAGTATGGGCGGCACAGTGGTTAGTGCTGCTGCCTCACGGTGCCAAGGACCAGGTTCAATTCCGGCTTCAGGTAACTGTCTGTATTGAGTTTCACATTCTCCCCATGTCTGCATGGGTTTCTTCTGGGTGCCCTGGTTTCCTCCCACACTTCAAAGATGTTCACATTAGGTGGCCATGCTAAATTGCTCCTTCGTGTCCAAAGATGTGTAGGTGAGGTGGATTAGCCATGGGAAATGTGTGGTGTTACAACGATAGGGTGGGGGAGAGAGCTTGGGTAAGATACTCTGTCAGACAGTCGGTGCAGACTTGATGGGCTGAATGCCCTCCTTCTGTACTGTAGGGATTTTATTAGCAATGATTGACAAAGGTCCTTCAGGCAGGGAAGAACAATCTGTCAAAGTGGAGTCTCTTGTTGGGGTATTTTATATAACATGTGAAATTAGGAGTAAGGCTACAACCACTTTATGAGAGCTGAATTAGTATAAAACCTACATCTAGAGGAACTAGGTTGAAGCTGAATCTTAATCAGTGAATTTTTTTTAAATTGGCAATGTGCCTCAATGCATCTTTCTGAAACATCTGCAAATTCTGAATTAAGATATTATTTTGACAGATTGGACAGATGTTTCTGTTTGCACATTTCGAACATTGAATATACAGAACACACATGGAAATATTGACCTGCGATCCCGCAGAATGCATTAATTCATTATTGCGCTTAGCATAACAGAACACAATGATAAATTCACTGAGCTTCTCATACACAGACTTTTGTATTTTTTTCCCAATGTAAGAAGCTAGAAGTGGGAATGTCGGGATGCATATGGTCCTTGATTACGCTGGCTGTTTTTCCGAGGGAGCGGGAAGTTTAGACAGAGTCAATGGATGGGAGGCTGGTTTGCGTGATGGACTGGGCTACATTCACAACCCTTTATAGCTTCTTGCTGTCTTGGGCAGAGCAGAAGCCATACCAAGCTGTGATACATCCAGAAAGAATGCTTTCTATGGTGTATCTGCAAAAGTTGGCAAGAGTCGTAGTGGAATTGCCAAATTTCCTTAGCCTCCTGAGAAAGTAGAGGCATTGATGGGCTTTCTTAACTATAGGTCAATGTGGGGAGTCCAGATCAGGTTGTTGGTGATCTCAACATCTAGGAACTTGAAGATCTCAACCATTTCACTTTATCCCATTGCTCTAGATAGGCATGTCCTCCAATATGCTTCGTGAAGTCAATGACTATCTCCTTCGTTCTGCTGACATTGAGGGAGACATTATTGTCACCGCACCTGTTCACCAGATTCTCTATCTCTTTCCTGCACTCAGTCTCGTCATTTCTGAGATCAGACCCACTGCAGTGGTGCCTTCAGCAAACTGGAAAATGGAGTTGGAGGGGAATTTGACTCTGTGGCCATATGTGTATGTAAGGGACTGAGGACACAGCCTTGCAGGGCACCGATGGTGAGGGTAATCGAGGAGCCTACCCTTACTGATTGAAGTCTGTGGGTTAGGAAATCTAGGATCCAGTTGCACAGGGACAAGCCATGCCCTAGGCCACAGAGTTTGGAGATGGGTTTTGTTGGGATAATGGTGCTAAAAGGTTGCCTCTGTCAATCTTAAACCCCACTGACCCTCATAAAAAAGATTCTCGCCTTTTGCAACAATAATCTCTGTAAAGAAACCAATTAGATTTTATTGCTTAATTGTAAGCACTTACATTTTCAATTCTTGAGTGAATCCCGCAAGTGAACTCACTCAGCCTTGCAATGGAGCGACTGAATACTTGGCAGCTAAAAGAAAGACAGATTGTCACATCACAATAGGGGGAAGAAAAAAACCTTAAGTAAGTCATTTAAAGCAACTAACAACCGTGAATTCCCAAAATATGGACAAGGTGGTTGCTGAAAGGATGTTATTTCTGGTTGGAAAGTCGAGAGCTCATCTCAGGACAATGAGCCAACCATTCAGGACTGAACTTAGAAAAAATGTCTTCACGGTGAATCTTTAGAATTATTTACCCTACAAGTTTGATTTGATTTATTATTATCACATGTATTGTTTAAAGTTTATTTATGAGTGTCACATGTAGGCTGACATTAACACTGCAATGAGTTGGGGCAGCACGGTGGCACAGTGGTTAGCACTGCTGCTTCACAGATCCAGGGGCCTGGGTTCGATTCCCGGCTTGGGTCACTCTCTGTGGGGAGTTTGCACATTCT